>NC_091066.1:63646093-63970259 GCF_000393655.2 Nicotiana sylvestris
TAGGCTAAGATCTGCCCCTACCTCGGCCTCTAGAATAGCCTCGTCCTCGTCCTTTTCCCCTCGTGGGAGCTGCTGCTAGGGGCTCGGGCTGCGGGTCGGTGGATGAGGAAGCGCGTGTTCTCGCCATCTGCGAAAGAATAGTGTAGAAATTCAATTAGCATTGAGAAACCAAACTGCACGATAGGAAGGAATAAATGTGAAGTTTTTCCTAACTCTGTGCCTCTGGGATAAATATACACGTCTCCGTAGCGATCCCTCACACTCTACTAAGCTTGTCTATGAACTGTGAGACCCGTGTAACCTAGAGCTCTGATACCAACTTGTCACGACCCAGATTTTCCTCCCTCGGGAGTCGTGATGGCGCCTAATAATGTGAGCTAAGCAAGCCGACTGTTTAAACCAATTACCTTTTTTTACCCCTTTTATATTCTTTAACAATTATAAAGCAATATGTGTAGATAGTGGAATTTACAATAAGTGAAAGAAAAGTAATAAATTATCTAAAAATTTATCTAATACAATTGTTTGAGCATCGACTACCCAGAACTGGTTCACAATTTCACAGACGATCTAGGAATACTACATACAAAGTCTGAAAGATAAAAGATACATTGTTTCTGAACTAAGTAAATGAAACAGAAGAAAAGGGATAGAGGAAGACGCCAGGGCCTGCCGACGCCTGCAGGACTACCTTGGATCTCTGTATGGACTGAAGGTAGCCACCCGATCTATTGTCCAAAAGTTGTCGCTCCGAGATCTGCACACATTGTAGAGTGTAGTATCAGCACAACCGACCCCATGTGCTGGTAGGTGCCTAGCCTAACCTCTGAGAAGTAGTGATGAGGCTATGACCAAACTACCAAATAAACCTGTGCAGTTAAATCATATACAAAGGAAAAAAATAAAAGCAGATAATTATAGTTAAAGATGGGAGGGGGAAAACATGCTTCGGGGAATAACAGATAACAACAGAATATCAAGAGGAATATAAAGAAAACAAAATCCAATTACTAACAAGGATAAGGAAAACAAATACAGAATTCACTTTCATTTCACATCTTGTTGTAGGCATGCAACCCGATCCCATTTCATGTATCTCATTGCAGGCGTGCAACCCGATCTCATTTTATATATCTCGTTGCAGGCATGCAACCTGATCTCATTTCATACATCTCGTTACAGGCGTGCAACCCGCTCTCATTTCATATATCTCGTTGCAGGCGTGCAACCCGATCCCATTTCAAATATCTCGTTGCAGGCGTGCAACCCGCTCTCATTTCATATATCTCGTTGCAGGCGTGCAACCCGATCCATTTCATATATCTCATTGCAGGCGTGCAACCAGATCCCATTTCATATATTTCTGTGGCGGCGTGCCCCCCGATCCCAGTTACAAATCAACAAAAATCACAAAAGAATCCCGACAAGGGAACAAGAGCAATATAACAACATCCCGGAAAGGGAACAATAATATTTCAACAACATCCCGGCAAGGGAACAACAATATCAAAACAAACATCCCAGCAATGGAGCAATAATATGATAATAACATCCCGACAAGGGAACAATAATGATAATAACATGTGAAGCGCAATAAACCACAACAGAGTCATTACAATTACAATACAAGACTCACGGGCATGTTTGACACCGACGTATATATAATCGTCACCATGCCTATACGTCGTACTCCACAATTAACACGTACCAAATAAGACACGACTCCTAATCCCTCAAGCTAAGGTTAGACCAAACACTTACCTCGATGCCACGAACATAATTCAAGTCTCAATTATCGCTTTACCTCTTGATTCCACCACCAATTCGCTCATATCTAGCCACAAGTTACACAATTACATCAATAAATGATAAATGAATCAATTCTAATGCATGAAAATCAGTTTTCCAAAGTTCTACCCAAAAAGTCAAAAATCGCCCCCGGGCCCACATGGTCAAAACCCGAGGTTCGAACCAAAACCCGATTAACCATTCCTCTACGAACCCAAATATATAATTAGTTTTGAAATCGGACCTCAAATCTAGGTCCAAATACCTAAAATTTGAAAAACCTAGGTTCTACGCAAAATACCCAATTTTCCCCATGAAAACTGTTGATTTTGAGTTGAAATCATGTGAAAAGATATTAAAGATTGAAGAAAACTAGTTAGAAATCACTTACAATTGATTTGGAGAAGAAGTTGCCTTTGACAAATCGCCCTAGGGTATTTTGGTTTTGAAAGAGTGTGAAAAATGGTTGAAATGCGTATAAGTTATGAATTTACAGGTCTCTGATCTCGCAATTGCGAATTGCGAACCCTTCAAAATTCTGAGACCTTCGCATTTGCGAACAAAATGTCGCATTTGCGACCCAGTCTATTTTCCGTCCTTCTTCGCATTTGCGATAGACCTCTCGCAAATGCGAAGTCACATTTGTGATCCAGGAGTCGCATTTGCGAGTAAGGCAGTAAATTTGGGGGGGGGGCATCGCATTTGCAATGGAAAACTCGCATTTGCGAGGGAAGGTTGGCCTGGGCTAGTTCGCATTTGCGACCCAGCCCTGGCATTTGCGAGCCAAGCTTTGCAAATGCGAAGCATACAGGCCTGCAATAGAACAGCTGAAACCTGCAATTTTTTCAAGTCCAATTCTACTTTGTGGCCTATCCAAAACTCACCCATGCCTTCGGAGCTCCAAACCAAACATCCCCACCAACCGAAAAATATCATACGGACTTGCTCGTGCATTCAAATCACTCAAATAACATCAACAACTATGAATTTAGCATCAAAATTATGAAATTTCTTAAGAACATCAAATTTCCCAATTTCCTCTAATAAGGTCCGATTCATATCATTTCAAGTCCGTTTCTTACCAAATTTCACATACTCGACTTAAACCACATATAAGACCAGTACCAGGCTCCGAAACCAAAATACTGGCCCGATACCATCATGTTTTAAACACATTTCATTTTCAAAAGCTCATAAATATTCCAGAAAACAATTTTCTTTAAAAATTCATTTCTCGGGATTGGGACCTCGGAATTCGATTCCAGGCATATGCCCAAGTCCCATATTTTCCTACGGACCTTCCGGAGCCGTCAAATCACGGGTCCGGATCCGTTTACCCAAAATATTGACCGAAGTCAACTCAAATTCATTTTAAAGTCAAAATTCATCATTTTTCATAGATTATCACATATTGGCTTTTCCGCTACGCGCCCGGACTGCGCATGCAAAGCGATGTGAGACAGAAAGAGGTTTTTAAGGCCTCGGAATGCATAATTTACTTTTAAAACAAGTGACCTTTTGGGTCATCACAGCCAAGCACATGAATTTTTTTTTATAATGGATGATAGTTAGACTAGAACCCAAGGGCAGATGCTTAAGCATCGGCTAGTGGAACCATTCCTGTCCTTCATTCGTATCAGAAGTGGGCTCTTTACACATATGATATGGAGGTCTAGTATGGTGAAAAAGTAAGGTAGGGGCTCTTCGATTAGGCGAAGCAGTCCAACTAGGCGTAAATACAACCGTCCACCCCTTTTCACGGCTTTAGCAAAGCTTAGGTCCTCAGGTCTAAAACGAGCCTATCGGTCCAATCCCTATTCCCCTTCTATTATTCAAGGACCTTTTCCTACGTACTCAAACCCCATATAAGTATTTGAAAATCTCATCTAAAAGTGTAAACGATTAGATAGAGCATATTTTATTTATTTAATTATGTCTTCAATACGATCAATTACGACTTTTGACTCAAAAGTATTGTTAAATATTAATACATAGTATATATTTCGAACTTTAATTTTTAACCTAAAATTCATAGCGTCTAAATTCTGGATGTATTCAAATTTCTCATGCATGCATGTTGGGGATTTGTTTTAGGCACAGAAGCAGAAAAATGGGGAGAGCTTGACAATATTGATGCCTGGAGATGAAGTTCCAAAGTTTGTGGCTTTGCCTACTCCTCATCGGTGTATTTTCCAACTCTAGAGGCTGGTAGAGATATAGTAAGGATTTTTATGTAATATAGATTAAGAACCAGTTGAAATTTAAGCTGAGCAGCAGCATAGAATTGAATTAAGTGTAACTACTCCTACGAAATCAAATAGACAATTTTGTTATACTTCTTACTATCTTGGTTTCTACTTTCGAACTTGTTTCTGGACTTTGGACTGTTTGATGGCTTTTCCTCTCTTTCCTCAATGTAAATAAGGTTTGCGGCAAGGCAAGGTGAGAAAAGTTACTTGCACGTGATGTTTACATCAACCAATTAATACAAAACATTTATTGTGTATATAAACTTTTATCCATTACAGATGGTTAAGTGATGCCATGTGTAGTGCGCATAAATTTTTATCCCCATTAAATAAGTAAAATAACATATATTCAAATCTAGTAAATTAGAAAGAATGTAGTAGAAATTCGAATTCGATCCTATAAAGTTCAAATCTAGATCCGCCTCCGGTCTAACCCACGGCAAGAGTTTTCCTTTGGAAATTACCCAGACTTGAATAAGGTTATCTATCATTTATGAACCAAAACCTTATAAAAGAATCATTCCAGTTGCACAGAACGAATTGTTTTGAACTTGATACAGTTTCGAAATATGATAGTTCCCCAAGTATAAGTTATACAAAGATGCAAACAATCAATTGTCATGATCAATACAAATTCCCACTGAAAGTTCTAAAAGGAAAAGAAAAAGGAAAATTAGGTGTTCTCTCACTCTATCATTTAATTGGTTGATATTGTCCTCCATCCTTTAATGAGAAAAGAGATGAAACTTTATTTTGAATAGCCGTTTGTTCATTACTTTTAACGGAAAAGTGTCCGATATTGATAACAATACGATAGGGGTCCAAGAACTACTAAAGAAAATCAAAAATCATGCGGAAGCTAAAAGAAAATAAAGAAACAAAAAAAAGGAAGACAAAAATTAAAGATAGATTGAATTCAAGAAGTCGAATCTTAAAGCTGAATTCTAACAACAACAATTAGCTAACGAAGAACTAATCGCCTTTGATAGAGACCTAAAAATAAGAAATAGATTGTAAAACCCGACCCTTTAGAATAACAAGAACAACAATAAGCCTGAACTTATCACCTTTATTGAATACCTAGAAGTAATCTAAGATTTCAAAAAGGGTTTAATCTAAGTTGGACTTGTTGTCCAAAGCTTAGTCTTGGGCTTATGTCCAGAATAAACTATAGTAAGAAGCTGCGTGTAAAATATTACTTGGTAATAAAATTGTTTAGTTACCAAAAAAAAAAGGTTTAATCTTACCACCTTATGTCGAGTCTTGAAGGTTGAAGAATGTCACGACCCCAGTTCACCCTCCGTGAACTATCGTAACGGCACCTAGTCTCTACGACTAGGTAAGTCTAACAAATGCAGGAAAAGAAAAAAAATTGCGGAAAGAAAATAATTTAAAAACTGAGATAACAAAACGAAGCAGTGTTTTAGATGCCGTCTGGCATATAACAGTAAAAAATCTCAACCTAACACTCCCAAAATCCAGAACCTCATGAATCATAAGCTAAGAGTTTATATAAAAAGCTCTAAGTCCAGAATGTCTAACAAAAGAAAGTACAGATAGCCTATACTAGTACTGATAATAAAAAGGGACTCTTCGGTCTGCGGACGCAGCAGATATATCTCGAAGTCTCTGGGAAAGTTGCCTTGCCTCAAGGGTGATAGGACTGAGACGACGTACCTGGATTTGCATATGAAAAATATGTGTAGAAAGGGCATGAGTACATCACAGCGGTACTGAGTAAGTGTCAAGCCTAACCTCGGTTGGGTAGTGACGAGGAAAGTCAGGGCCCTACTAAGATTAAATGAAATAAAAGGTATAACAGTATAAAATGAGACAGTATAACTAAGTGCAACATTAAGAAATAACACAGAATAGAAGGAACAACAGCAACTATAACAGAGAAAAGATAGTCACGGAAAAGAGTACAACTCAACTCAGAGATAACAACCGGGGATCTCCCGGGATACCGTCCTGTAGTCCCAATATACATATCCAGTGGATCTCCTGAGATACCGCCCCGTAGTCCAACTCATAGTGCGCGGGGATCTACCGGAATCCCGATCCGTAGTCCCAAATGTAAATACCCAATACTGCAAAAATCTACCGGTGCAGTCCCGTAGTTCTAATATAAAAGTGCAGGGGGATATCTCGAAATACACATCCGTAGTCCCAAAGTAAACATACAAGGGGAGCTCCTGAAATACCGTCCTGTAGTCCCAAAGTACACACACAGCAATAACAACAAGAATACACAGTTCAATTCAAATTCCATACTAAGGTAAAACAGGTAATTCTAGCTTAGCATGCTGCACATAATCCAAATAAGGCAGTTTGAGCAAGTAAAGCAATTAAGTCAATTAGGCATGCATCCCTAAGCTAACAATAGGCTTAAGTTGCAACTAGTATAAACAGGAAAGAAAACACAGTTATAATTACTTAAAGAAAACCAGATTTTTCAACAATTAGCACAAGTACGCACTCGTCACCTCACGTACAAGGCATTTCACATATCAATAATACCAAGTCCTAAGGGGAGTTCCCCCACACAAAGTTAGACAAGCCACTTACCTCTAACCAGCTCAAAATCAACCCGAAACCACGTTCTTCCATGATTACTTGACTCCAAATGGCCCAAATCTATTCAAATCAATCGCATAATGTAAATAACACTTCAAGTAACTCATTCCACTAATAAATTTTAAGCTAATACGTGTAATTAGGTAAAATAACCAAAATGCCCTCCGGGCCCATGTCTCGGAATCAGGTAAAATTTACATTTTCAGAATCCTCATACTCTCACGAGTCTAACCATACCAAAATTATCCAAATCCAATGTCAAATCCCCAATCAAAACTCAAAATTTAGGTCTAAGAATATTTCCCCAATTTTCATCCAAATTCAGAAATTAAATGATGAACTCATGTTTAGATTAATGGGTTACAAGCAAAAACAGGTTAAGAATCGTTACCCAATCGATATCTCTGAAAATCCCTCAAAACCTCGCTCTAATCCGAGCTCCCAAGCTCTAGTTTTCACAAAAATGGCTAAACCCTCGATTTTGAACTTAAACATTCTACCCAGGTATTTTCTTCTTCGCGAACGCGGGAGGACCCTCGCGTTCTCGAAGTACAACTCCGCTTGGGTCCAGCTTCCCTTCATCATGAACGCGTTGCCCTGGTCGCGAACATGATGACCCATCTCTTCCTCCTACGCGAACGCGGGACCATCATCGCGAATGCGAAGGTATAAGACCTCCCAGCTTCGCGAATGCGGGAGAACCTTCGCGAACGCGAAGCATTAAACCTCCCCCAGCCCCAGCTCCTCTTCGCGAACGCGAAGAAGGAAACCAGAACTGGACTGCTGCAATTTTCTGCAATTTCTCTAAGTCCAAAAATGACCCATTGAGCATCCGAAACACACCCGAGGCCCTCGGGACCTCAACCAAACATGACAACCAATCCTAAAACATCATTCAAACTTACTCCAATCTTCGGAACGCTCAAAACAACATCAAAATACCAATTTAACATCGGATTCAAGCCTAAGAACTCCAAAAACTCTCAAATTACGCTTTCGATCAAAAGTCTATCAAACCTCGTCCGAATGACTTGAGATTTTTGAAGCATGTCACATTCAACACTATGGAGCTACTCCAACTTTTGAAATTTCATTCCGACCCCGATATCAAAATCTCACTATCAAACCGAAAACTTCAAAAATTCAACTTTCGGCATTTCAAGCCTAAATAAGCTACGAACCTCCAAAATACAATCCAGACACGCCCCTAAGCCCAAAATCACCTAACGGAGCTAACAGAACCGACGGAATTCCATTTTGAGGTTGTCTTCACACTGCTCCAACTACGGTCCAAATTCTAAAGCTTAAGCTTTCATTTAGGGACTTAGTGTCCCAAAACACTCTGAAACTCAAAACCAAACAATCCCGGCGAGTCAAAATAGCAGAAACAAACACGGGAAAAGAAGTTAATAGGGGATTGGGGCATTAATTCTTAAAACGACCGGCAAGGTCATTACATCCTCCTTCACTTAAACATTCATTTGTCCTCAAACAAGAATAAAGACATACCTGAAGTAGTGAAAAGATGAGGTTAACGGCTGCGCACATCCTGCTCGGTCTCCCAGGTCGCTTCCTCGACCGGCTGACCCCACCACTAAACTTTTACTGATGCAATGTTCTTTGACCTCAGCTTTCTAACCTGCCTGTCCAATATTGCCACTGGCTCCTCAACATAAGATAGATCCTTATCCAACTGGACTGAACTGAAATCCAACACGTGCGACGGACCCCTGTGATACCTCCGGAGCATAGAAATATGAAATATCGGATAAAATCCTACCAGGCTGGGAGGTAAGGTAAGCTCATAAGCAACCTCCCCAACACGCCTTAATATCTCAAAAGGGCCAATAAACCTCGGACTCAACTTCCCCTTCTTCCCAAATCTCATAATGTCCTTCATAGGAGAAACCCGAAACAGAACCCGCTCTCCAACCATATAGGAAATATCACGAACCTTCTGGTCCGTGTAACTCTTCTGTCTGGACTGGGCTGTACAGAGTCTACCTGAATCACCTTAACCTTCTCCAAAGCATCCTGAACCAAGTCTGTGCCCAATAATCTAGCCTCACCCTGCTCAAACCAACCCACCGGGGATCTACATCGCCTACTATATAAAGCCTCATACGGTGCCATCTGAATGCTGGACTGATAGATGTTGTCGTAGGCAAACTATGTCAATGGAAAGAACTGATCCCAAGACCCTCCAAACTCAATCACACACGCATGGAGCATATCCTCATGAATCTGAATAGTGCGCTCGGACTGTCCGTCTGTTTGAGGGTGAAATATTGTACTCAACTCCACCCGAGTACCCAACTCATGCTGAACGGCCCTCCAGAATCGTGATGTGAACTGAGTACCTCTATCTGAAATGATAGAAACTGGAATACCATGCAGACAAACAATCTCCCGAATATAAATCTCTGCCAACCGCTCCGAAGAATAAGTAGTACACACAGGAATGAAGTGCGCGGACTTGGTCAATCGATCCACAATCACCCAAATAGCATCGAACTTTCTCAAAGTCCATGGGATCCCAACTACAAAGTCCATGGTGATCCGCTCCCTCTTCCACTCCGGGGTCTCTATCTGCTGAAGTAACCCACCCGGTCTCTGGTGCCATACTTCACATGCTGATAGTTGAGGCACCGACCTACAAATCCAACTATATCTTTCTTCATCTGCATCCACCAATAGTGTTGTCTCATGTCCTGATACATCTTCGCGGCACCCGGATGAATGGAATACCGCGAACTATGGGCCTCCTTTAGAATCAACTCATGAAGCCCATCAACATTGGGTACACAAATCCGACCTTGCATCCTCAATACCCCTTCATCACCAATGGTCATATCTCTGGCATCACCATGTTGAACCTTGTCCTTGAGGACAAGAAAATGAGGGTCATCATACTGATGCTCCCTGATACGATCAAATAGGGAAGAGCGAGAAACCACGGAGGTTAGAACACGACTAGGCTCCGAAAGATCCAATCTCACAAATTGACTGCCTAAGGCCTGAACATCAATTGCCATAGGCCTCTCAGATGCTGGTAAATAAGCCAAACTCCCCAAAGTCTCTGCCCGACAAATCAAGGGATCGGCCACTATATTGGCCTTACTTGGATGATACAAAATAGTGATATCATAGTCCTTCAGCAACTCTAACCATCTCCTCTGGCGCAAATTTAGATCCTTTTGCTTGAACAGGTGCTGTAAGCTCCTATGATCAATATAAATCTCACAAGGAACCCCGTACAAATAATGACGCCAGATCTTCAGGGCGTGAACAATGGCAGCTAACTCAAAGTCGTGGACACGATAATGCTTCTCGTGAACCTTCAACTGTCTGGACACGTCGGCAATCACCATACCGTCCTGCATCAAAACCGCTCCAAGGCCAATCCTCGAGGCATCACAATAGACATTGTAAGACCCCGAACCTATAGGCAATATCAAAATTAAGGCAGTAGTCAAAGCTGTCTTAAGCTTCTGAAAGCTCACCTCACACTTTTCCATCCACTGGAATGGAGCACCATTCTAGGTCATTCTGGTCATAGGGGATGTAATCGATGAAAACCCCTTCATAAAATGACAATAATAACCCGGCAAACCAAGAAAATTACAGATCTCTGTAGCTGAGGATGGTCTGGGCCAACTCTACACTGCCTCTACTTTCTTCGGATCTACCTAAATACCCTCACACGATACCACGTGGCCTAAGAATGCCACGAAATCCAACCAAAACTCACATTTCGAGAACTTAGCATATAACTTCTTTTCTCTCAAGGTTTGAAGCACTGTCCTCAGGTGTTTCTCATGATCTTCCCGACTCCGGGAATATAACAGAATATCATCAATAAAGACAATGACGAACGATTCAAGATATGGCCGGAACACACTATGCATCAAATGCATAAAGGCTAATGGGCATTGGTCAGCCCAAATGAAATAACAAGGAACTCATAATGACCATATCGAGTCCTGAAAGCAGTTTTTGGGATATCTGGCTCCCGAATCTTCAATTGATGGTAACCTGAGCGCAAGTCAATCTTAGAAAACACTCGTGCACCCTGTAGTTGGTCGAACAAATCATCAATACGAGGTAAAAGATAACGATTCTTCACTGTAACTATGTTCAACTTGCAATAATCAATGCACATACGCATAGAACCATCCTTCTTCTTCACAAACAAGACAAGAGCACTCCAAGGTGCTACACTAGGCCGAATAAAACTCTTATCAAGCAATTCCTATAACTGATCCTTCAACTCAGGAGGAGCCATACGATACGGAGGAATAGAAATGGGCTGAGTGCCCGGCAACAGATCAATGCCAAAATCAATATCTCTATCAGGCGGCATGCCCGAAAGATCAGCTGGAAACACATCAGGAAAATCCCGTACTACTGAGACTGAATCAACTGAAGAGGTATCAATACTATCATCTCTCACATAAGCTAAATACATGTCTCACCCCTTTTCAACCATTCATTGAGCCTTAAGGAAAGAAATAACTCTACTGGGAGTGTGATCTAAAGTACCCCTCCACTCAACACGCAGTACACCTGCATAGCCAGCGTCACGGTTTTGGCGTGACAATCAAGAATAGCATAATGGGGCGACAACCAGTCCATGTCCAAGATAATATCAAAATCTACCATGCTGAGTGTCACACCTCCTTTTTCCGCCCCCGCGTGGGGACAAGGGAGTTTTTCCAATTAAAGGACAATCGAAACGGGATTTGTTTATTTATTTCAGAGTCGCCACTTGGGAGATTTAGGGTGTCCCAAGTCACCAATTTAATCCCGAATCGAGGAAAAGAATGACTCTGTATTACAGTCCGCGAACCAGAAATCCGGATAAGGAATTCTGTTAACCCGGGAGAAGGTGTTAGGCATTCCCGAGTTCCGTGGTTCTAGCACGGTCGCTCAACTGTCATATTCGGCTTGTTTATCTGATTTTATACAATTATGAGCTAATGTGCAAGTTTTAACTTTTAACCGCTTTCGTCATTATTTATATATTTTTTCAAGAATTGCAACATCATGGAAATACATCTCCAACCACGTCACATCAATGCACCCGTGGTTGTTGGCACATTTCAACTCTGTTGAGATTTGGATTTGGGTCACATAAATGTGCACCCGAGTTTTAAGAAAATTAAATTATTAAAAGGCGTGCCTAAAGCGACTAGCGTATCATTTACTTTGGGTAGGGCCGTGAAATTTTGCTAAACGGTCCATCCCGAAGTCTAAGCAATTTTAAAGCAAATATTTACCGAGGGCCCCACAATTTTGTATTTTTATTCGGTGAGGCTCATCTCATTCTTATTTTTTAAAGGAATTTGCAACGTCATGGACATGCATCTCGGATCACGTCACAATCAATGTACCCGTGATTAGAGACACATTTCGACTCCGTTGAGATTTAGATTTGGGTCACATAAATGTGCACCAGAGTTTAAGAAAGTAATTTAATTAAATCGCGTCTAAAGAGTCTAACGCGTTATTATCTTTGGGGAAGGCAGTGAAATTCACTAAACAGTCCATCCCGAATTCTAAGTATTTATTATGACCAATTATTGAGAGCCCCGCAATTTGCATTTTTATTTGGCGAGGCTCGTCTCATTATTTATTTATTTTTTTAAAAAAATAATCTTAGAATGACTACATTTTTTATTTTTCGTTTTTCTCTAAAATAAATGAAGAAAAATGTCCTACTTTATTTACATACTTTCGAGTTATTATAGTTAAGTTTCGAAAGTGAGTCGTTTAAAGAGTTTACATGGGCAGCGCATAGAATGTTTTACATACAAACAGTAAAAGAAAGAAAAGACTACATTAAACTACAACTTCAAATCTTTCTCATTTTTTGCATTCATGTTTCGAGTAGCTTACAAGATGAACCAGTGTATCGTTTGTGTACCTGGTATTGTCAATACAAGAAGAAGAAGGTCAGCAAAGTAGTATGTAACACAGCAACATACAGCATCATAAAGCCCAACACAGTAGCTTCAACACCTCAATCCAGAAATCCCAGCAACACGGAGAAAACTAGTAAAAATGGAGAAGAAAAATAGTGCGGAAATCTCTCTTTGTTTTTCTTTCTAGATTTGAACTCTCTATGGTGTTCTTCCGCTCTCAATATTTCAGAAAATTTGGTTATATATTTTTTACTCTCTCCAAAATGAATTCTGTCCCTGTATATACTGTGTATCCAGAGTGTATATCGAGTGTATACTGCTGTCTCCGCCCCCTCTTTTCTTCTTCTCTCTATCTAGTTTTTCCTCTTTTTTCCACCCCCTTCTTCTTAAATTTTCTCTTCTATTTATAGCAAAATTTTCGAAATTTTCAGATTTGTTTTTTATTATTTTATTATTTTTTTAATTAAAAGAAATCCCACTTACAAATTGCTTTTATTTTTTTAGAAAAAGAAATCCCACCTTTATTTACTTTTATTTTTAAAATTCCAACTTTAATTACTTTATCTTATTTAAAATACCACTTTTTATTTTTTTAAAAGAGAATCTCACTTTATTTAACTTTTCTTTAAAAAACAAACCACTATCTTTTCTTTTTCTTTCAAAAATGCTACTTTCAATTACTTTAAATTTTTTAAATTTTCAGATACCTTTATATTTATTTTTTAATTCCAACCTTCTTTTACTTTTAAATTTTTTAAAAATTTCCACAAAACTTTTTATTTTTTTAAATTTTCTACATTCTTTTACTTTTTTTTAAAAAAAAAAAGAGAATTTCACCTATTTTTACTTTTATATTTTTTTTATTCAATACTTCCCTTTTTCTTATTTATTATTATTTTTTTTAAATCATTCCCGAAATTATTATATTTTTTAAAAAAAATAAAAAACAAAAAATAAAAAAAATAATATTTTCGGATTTTTTATATATAAAAAAACAAAAAATAAAACTATTAATAGTGATAATTCACCTTTTATTTTTTATTTTTTTGGTTTTGTTTTGTGTTGGATAAAAATGAAGAAGGGGTGTTGGGTTAATGGAGCGGACCGGGTCGACCCAGTTTGAAGTGGACCGGGTCATGGGGAAAGTTGGGCAATTATTTGGGCCTGTAGCTTGAATTTTGAAGAAGAGGCCCAATTCCGACTTTCTTTATTTTTTGCTCTCTTTTCTTCTTTTATTTTTCTAAAACTAAATTATAAAAATACTTAAACTATTATTAAGAACTAAATTAAGTTATAAAAGCGCAAATTAACTCCCAATAACAATTAACGCACAATTAAGTAATAATTAAGCATAAAATTGTATATTCGGACATTAAATGCTAAAAATGCAAACGATGCCTATTTTTGTAATTTTTATTTTTTTGTAAAACAAACTTAATTACTAACAATTGTAGAATTAAATCCTACATGCAAAATGCGACATATTTTTTTATTTTTATTAATTTAACAAATAAACATGCACAGACAAACATACAAATAATTACACAAAAATACCACAAAATATCACAAAAATTGCACACCAAGAAAAATTATTTTATTTTTGAATTTTTTGGGAGTAATTCTCATATAGGGCAAAAATCACGTGCTTACAGCTGCCCCTCTTTGCCCGAAGACACGAAGGGTTTTCGTGCAAAGATAAAGCGAGCGATTTTTGCCCATCCGAGTACTCCGTGTGAAGCATTTTTTTGAAAAAGATTTGACCGAACCTTTGCTTCAAAGGTTTCCTACATATCCTAGGCTAAACAGGAATCAGGTCAATGTAGTTCGGGAAGTTTTGGTAGCTGGGACTACCGTGGGACTGCAATGTTACTGTTGTTGCATGCTATTACTACTGCTTACCGATCTCCTTGTTACACCGTGCTTAAAAGAAAACAAGAAGCTAGGCTAGACTGCAATTTGTTTTTGTTGCCTTGCTTTCTTGTCTGCTTGCATTTTTTTCCGGTGCTTTTCTTCCGATGCTTTTCTTCCTTTAGACACATGCATTTGAGTTTTTGCTGGGACCTCTTATTGCAACCTTCTGCTTCCCAGTGTCGGGGAATTTTATTGTTTCCTGCTGGGGATTTCTATTGTAACCCTCTGTTTTATTGTCCTCTGACTTTATCCTGAAATGTATGCCTCTGTTGTATGGGCGGGCTCCCAACTTTAATATTTGAAAATTAATGTTGAATGTGTTCCTCTGTTATATGGGCGGGCTCCCAACTTCAACACTTGAAATGAAAAGACTGAAATGTATGCCTCTGTTATCTGGGCGGGCTCCCAACTTCAACGCTTGAAATATAAAGACTGAAATGTATTCCTCTGTTCTATGGGCGGGCTCCCAACTTCAACACTTGAAATGAAAAGACTGAATGTATGCCTCTGTTATCTGGGCGGGCTCCCAACTTCAACGCTTGGAATGTAAAGACTGAAATGTATGCCTCTGTTATCTGGGCGGGCTCCCAACTTCAACACTTGAAATGTAAAGACTGAAATGTATGCCTCTGTTATCTGGGCGGGCTCCCAACTTCAACAACAACTTTAAAAATGCCACTCCTTTCTTTAGGTTGGCGAGATTTCAACCAATAAATCGCCATTCTATTCTTCAGGGGGCTCCTGACTACTTAGAATTTGAATTGTATTCCCTTATTCTCCAGGTGGGCTCCTGATTGCTAACTTTGAAATGGAATGTCTCTATTCTCCAGGCAGACTCCTGACTTTTAAAATTTAAACTGTGTGTCTCTGTTCTTCAGGCGGACTCCTGACATCAAACTTGAAAAGTATGTCTCTGTTCTCCAGGCGGACTCCTGATTGCTAAATTTGAAATTGAATGTCTCTATTCTCCAGGCGGACTCCTGATTTTTGAAATTTAAACTGTATGTCTCCGTTCTTCAGGCGGACTCCTGATTTCAACAACAACTTAGGAGGAAATGCCTCTCCTATGGGTAAAATAAACTTAGAAGGAAACGCCTCTCCTATGGGTAAGACTAAACTTAGGAGGAAATGCATCTCCTATGGGGTGAAACTAAAACAAACTTAGGAGGAAATGCATCTCCTATGGGTAAAACTAAACTTAGGAGGAAATGCGTCTCCTATGGGTAAAAGTAAACTTAGGAGGAAATGCATCTCTTATGGGTAAAAATAAACTTATGAGGAAATGCCTCTCCTATGGGTAAAACTAAACTTAGGATGAAATGCCTCTCCTATGGGTAAAACTAAACTTAGGAGGAAATGTCTCTCCTATTGGTAAAAATAAACTTAGGAGGAAATGCATCTCCTATGGGTAAAAAATTTTTTTAGGAGGAAATGCATCTCCTATGGGTAAAACTAAAACTTTAGGAGGAAATGCATCTCCTATGGGTAAAACAAACTTAGGAGGAAATGCATCTCCTATGCGTGAACCATTTCCTTCTTCCTGAATTATTTACTTACCTGTGTTGTCTTCCCTCAAAACTGCTGGGGATTATTTTGATGGGGATGACTCTTCCTTTTCTTCCTTACCCACTCTGGGTTGCCCGAAACTCTGTCGAGGATGCTTCTGCATCTCGATGAACCACTGGGGATAACACTGCTGAGGATAACTCTACTGAGTAAATATGTTATCTTTCTCCTTCCAAAATTACTTCCTTTTAAGTAGGATGTTTCATTCCTCTGCAAACTACTTCCCTTTTTTTCTTTTTTTTTCTTTTTTTTTCTCTTTCTTTTTCTTTTTTTTCTTTTTTCTTTTTTTTTCTTTTTACATAGCTTCTTCCTTCGAAGACTACCTCCCTTACGACTCGTTTTGCCTTTCCCCGAAAGGAACCGCTGAGGATACCGATTTTCACTAAACTTGTGTTGGACTCCTCGAGACTGTTGGGGAATAACACTGTTGGGGAATTATTTACTTACCTGTTGGGGAGTAAAATGTTATCAGCTGGGGATAATGCTGTTGAGGATAACACTGCTGAGGGATTCTGATTCCTTCAGAACTAGTGCTTCACTCTTCGGAAGGCTGTTGTGAAAGATGCTGGCCTCTTTCTTTTTCTGAGCTCAAGTTTCATCCCTTTGCTGGGGAACAACTTCCTCCATTGAAACTTATTATATTTGGGGCAACACTGGTTCTAAGACCACTTCCCTTGAGACTGGCGTTATCTTTATTCTTCCCCGAATGGGTACCTGACTTCCAGAAAATTTTCTAAATGAAAGGAAAATTTTCTGCCCCAGTTTGACAATATCCCTTGTGGCATGCATTTTTGTCATCAATGCCATTTCCTTTACATGTTTCAAATCAAACAAAATTTGTTAGTTTAAAACGCGGTGGTTGGTTGTGATACTCCTGCTGGGATGGTTTTCCCTTTCTCCTTCCTTGCTCTGTATTCCACAACTTGTTGGAGATGACATTATTTGCTGGGGATAATCCCTTTCTGTTGGGGATATCCCTCTTCTTTTGTGACATAGCCTGGAAACTTGCACTTCACCGATCTTTTAGTATCGTATGAATTTCCCAAATCATGCTCATTGCTCTCCTTGCTTTGTCCACGGGCCTTGGTCTTGAGGTTTAACAACCTTTGATTTCGGCTGGGATATCCCTCTTGACACTCGTCAATCCTTTTGACAATTCCCTTTTGCTGGGGATATCTTTCTTGACACTGGTCTTGCGCTTGTTCCTTGCTGACTATACCACTTGGATATACTAGCCAGATCTCATCTTGCATAATTGGAAAACTGATGGCCTATTTTGAAATCATTTCCCATTGGTTCTGACCAAACAGACTCTACTGGGGAATTTTCTATGAAAGGAAAAGATAAAAGGGAACAGAATAAAAGACAAATGAAAAAGATGACTCTGTAACAAAAGAAACTATAAATAAAAACCTATCAAACGCAGACACCGACTCTAATGGTCATGACATGCATATGTGGCCTATCCTCCGTCGTCAATCGTCTTTCAAGACCTTCAATTGGCAATTCCTCATCTGATTCTCAATCTTATTCGACTTGTAGTGCCCGAAGGGTTTTCACTATCAAGTCTCTCTCATTTTGGTTTTTCTCTCAGCTTTCATCGCCTTATGGTGTCCGTGAAGATTTTCACCGATAAGACTCTCTCATTTGTATCACTTTCCAGTTGGGGATTTGGAGTGTTGCCGGTATGACTCTCTCTGCTGGAGATTAGAGTCCTTTATGTTGTGGAACAGAATGTTATGTTCGCCGGTAAGACTCTCATTTGTCTGACTTGGCATTTTTTGCAGACTGGTCAGAAGGTCTTTCTTTGGACCGTAATGTGGGTTTTGGATAGGCTAGAAAGAAAGGGTATTAAAGGCTAAAAATGCATCGATTTTGGGTTATTAATTACAACCTTCGGAACTAGATTTATTTACGACAAACGCAACATTTGCCCCAGTTTCGTGCTGGGGGATATCTTAATTGATTTTTTTTCATTGTTCAAAACCATGACCGAGCCGTGAAGCGTCTACGTATCCTCTTTGAGGAATCAGGTCAAACGTAGTTCCCAATTCCTCTTTTTACATTTGACTTTCCTTTGTTTTGTTTTTTTTTGTTAGCACTTTTCCTCTTCTTCTTTT
Organism: Nicotiana sylvestris; assembly: GCF_000393655.2. NCBI lineage: Eukaryota > Viridiplantae > Streptophyta > Magnoliopsida > Solanales > Solanaceae > Nicotiana > Nicotiana sylvestris. The sequence goes on from NC_091066.1 coordinate 63,664,229, forward strand.
TTTTTTTTTTTTTTGTTTTTTGTTGATTTTTTTTTCTTTACCTTCCAGGCTCGTATTTCCTAGTCGTTGCTATTGATTCCGAATGAGGGGTATGAAGGAAATAAATAAGGCTCAAAAGGGGTAACGAAGGATAAAGTGTTTAGGTAGCAGAACAAAATACCTTCGTCATTCCAGTCTTCAAAACATGCCAAGTGCAAACAACACAATTGAACATAGATTTGTAGCTTTCCCGATGGTGCTGGACTTGACAATTATATTCACACATTTTATTTTTCCTTTGTCATTTCTAAAGCACCGTTGGGTGACACTCTTACTCTCGTTATCATGAAAGGTGAATCTTGCTTTTAACGGTTTTCTTTGTGTTTTACTTGCCCCAGTTCCACATGACTCGGGATCCAAATAATCTCAAACCGTTCTTATTTCCTTTAAATGCTTTGATCACCTTCCCAGGGTTTTATGATTAACTTTTAAGATTAGGCCCAAACTGTGTGCGCATGTCATGTCCCTAGAATCGGCATTGAACAAAAATGATAAAAGGACTAAACAAAAATATGACTGGAAATAATAAAAGATCGGCTTTTGTATTAGACTACCGACGAAATGGTTTGAATAATAAAACAAACAAAACAACCAGAATAAAATCCTAACACAGCCTCGACAAAACTTAAACAAACTTATATGACAAAATGGAAAGATAGGAAGGTTTGACACAAGACAATATTCGGATTACAACGCTAAGAATAATCCGGACAACAGAAATGACAACAAAATAAGCCACCACCAGCTTCTCTTTTGCTAACCAAGGAACGGAGCGTCCTCCCATTTTATCAAAATTGGCATCTTAGCCACTGAGCTTCGCATCAGTATTGCCTAGACCATTACCAGCTTCAATATCATCAACCTCCGTCAACAAGTTCCCAATAGGATTCGAGTGCTTTTGTTATCAGGCCTGATCCCCGCAGAGTGTGTATCATGAGATGCAAGTAAAGGATTCTGAGTGTCATTGTCCGGCTTACCACAAACCAACCACCTTAACTTTCTTTGCGAAACAAAACAGGTTAGAATGGACTCGGTCGGTCCTCATTTTAACAACATCTTTTTTTTTCTTTTTTTTTCTTTTTTCGATTTTTTTTTCTTTTTTTTCTTTTCTCTTTTTCAATTTTCTTTTTTTTTTGTTGTGGTCGAATCTTATGGAGATTGCCTACGTATCATGACCCCGCATGAATCAGACCTTGCGTAGTTCGGACCAATAAAAGATAAACAAGACTAAACATTTTTTCTTTCAATTTTCATATCAAAACCAAATTGGGTTTCAAAGGTTTGAAGATGACCTACAAACTGGAAAATCAAACAACCCACATATCTTAATCAAAAGATTTACAAACTCCAAAAACAAATGGCTAGCTTCCTTTCTCCGTTTGACGAATGCAACTGAACGGTTATTTTTGCAAATGTGGCCCCTTCAAAATTCCACATGAATTTTGAGGCCGGGGAGGATTATTTTATGACACTTTACAAACTTGTCCGTTCTTTTACGAAAATAGCCTTTCGACAACTGAAAGATACTCTAAGGCTATTTCGGCAAGAACGGTTTAAGACGCGGCCGAAGCTGGCTCGACTTATTTTTGACAAAAATCCAAACGGTATTCACCTGACCGCTGACTCTTTGTTTTTTTTTCAAACAATAATAAAAACCTGGTGTTGCCAACACGGCCTTTCAACGCCTCGGTGACGAAGATTTTAAGGCTGTGTGGGTCAACTGGACCAAACCTTAAAAAATGACCCAAAGGTGGCTGTTTATGCAAAGTCAGCCTTCCGGCGTCCCTTTCGGGAACATTCGGCTATTTATGACAAAACAGCATCACCTGACTTATTTATGACTCTTTTTATCGTTTTTCAAATTAGAAAACTCAATATTGCCAACACGGCCTTTCAACGCCTCGGTGACGAAGATTTTAAGGCTGTGTGGGTCAACTGGACCAAACCTTAAAAAATGACCCAAAGGTGGCTGTTTATGCAAAGTCAGCCTTCCGGCGTCCCTTTCGGGAACATTCGGCTATTTATGACAAAACAGCATCACCTGACTTATTTATGACTCTTTTTATCGTTTTGACATGTTTTTTTTAATTTGTTTTTGGCTATTTTAGCAAAAGGTGGGGTTGGACCCGATGAGGGTTGCCTACGTATCTCACATCCGGTGAGAATCAAACCCGCGTAGTTCGGGCAAATTAACCGAACTATTTTAAAACATGACTCTTTTCCATTTTTATTTTTTCCTGGCAAGACAATCTATTTTCCTTTTCTATTTTTGAAAAAGACAAAATAACGATTTTTTTATTCCATTTTCAACAAACAATAAAACAATCTATTTTTCCAAAAAATAAAAGACTCTTTTTTTATATATATTTTTTAGTAAAACAAAATAAAATATTTTCCTTTTTTTTTCAAAATTTCGGCAGAGTTTCGCCAGTAATTGGTCATTGATTTTTTCTAAAATAATCAATTAACTCCCTAACTGATATATTCTTTTTCCCTTTTTTTCTTTTTTTTCCTTCAATTTTCCAACATTCCCGAGATTCAGAAACCGGTCAACATGCAAATTTGAAACAAATATATGTACAGAGCAAGTAGGATGCATCAGAATGGTCTTTTCATTTCAGGTTGCTAGTCCTAAACGGACCCAACCCCAGTGTTGAGTCCCCTAAGTCAAATGTAACGTGATGCAAATAATCGTTCTTACTAGGGATCCGGAATGAGGTTTCGTTATACTAGGTTTATAACCTGGGTATATGTTCTAGACTGTGTACCCGAGCGGACAACTCGAGTCGAGGAGGGGGCAACTTACCGGGAACCAAAAGGCCATCCGGCTTCGTAACTTATCCGTCCTCTTTCTTATTTCAGGTATTGACACTAACAGAATAGGGAGCCTCGACCAGCGAGCTTCTCCCCGGAGGTAAGAAGAGAAGGGTTTCGGCACAGTTTATATACAGTTCAGATAATATCAAAGCGGTAAAAGACAACATTTAGTATGTTATGTCAGAACATGCAATATATATCAGATAATAAAGCCAAATATAACAATTATTCTAAGCTCGAATTCTTGAACCCTGAACCAGTGGTTCTGGGTTATCATCCCCAGCAGAGTCGCCAGAGCTGTCACACCTCCTTTTTCCGCCCCCGCGTGGGGACAAGGGAGTTTTTCCAATTAAAGGACAATCGAAACGGGATTTGTTTATTTATTTCAGAGTCGCCACTTGGGAGATTTAGGGTGTCCCAAGTCACCAATTTAATCCCGAATCGAGGAAAAGAATGACTCTGTATTACAGTCCGCGAACCAGAAATCCGGATAAGGAATTCTGTTAACCCGGGAGAAGGTGTTAGGCATTCCCGAGTTCCGTGGTTCTAGCACGGTCGCTCAACTGTCATATTCGGCTTGTTTATCTGATTTTATACAATTATGAGCTAATGTGCAAGTTTTAACTTTTAACCGCTTTCGTCATTATTTATATATTTTTTCAAGAATTGCAACATCATGGAAATACATCTCCAACCACGTCACATCAATGCACCCGTGGTTGTTGGCACATTTCAACTCTGTTGAGATTTGGATTTGGGTCACATAAATGTGCACCCGAGTTTTAAGAAAATTAAATTATTAAAAGGCGTGCCTAAAGCGACTAGCGTATCATTTACTTTGGGTAGGGCCGTGAAATTTTGCTAAACGGTCCATCCCGAAGTCTAAGCAATTTTAAAGCAAATATTTACCGAGGGCCCCACAATTTTGTATTTTTATTCGGTGAGGCTCATCTCATTCTTATTTTTTAAAGGAATTTGCAACGTCATGGACATGCATCTCGGATCACGTCACAATCAATGTACCCGTGATTAGAGACACATTTCGACTCCGTTGAGATTTAGATTTGGGTCACATAAATGTGCACCAGAGTTTAAGAAAGTAATTTAATTAAATCGCGTCTAAAGAGTCTAACGCGTTATTATCTTTGGGGAAGGCAGTGAAATTCACTAAACAGTCCATCCCGAATTCTAAGTATTTATTATGACCAATTATTGAGAGCCCCGCAATTTGCATTTTTATTTGGCGAGGCTCGTCTCATTATTTATTTATTTATTTTTAAAAAAATAATCTTAGAATGACTACATTTTTTATTTTTCGTTTTTCTCTAAAATAAATGAAGAAAAATGTCCTACTTTATTTACATACTTTCGAGTTATTATAGTTAAGTTTCGAAAGTGAGTCGTTTAAAGAGTTTACATGGGCAGCGCATAGAATGTTTTACATACAAACAGTAAAAGAAAGAAAAGACTACATTAAACTACAACTTCAAATCTTTCTCATTTTTTGCATTCATGTTTCGAGTAGCTTACAAGATGAACCAGTGTATCGTTTGTGTACCTGGTATTGTCAATACAAGAAGAAGAAGGTCAGCAAAGTAGTATGTAACACAGCAACATACAGCATCATAAAGCCCAACACAGTAGCTTCAACACCTCAATCCAGAAATCCCAGCAACACGGAGAAAACTAGTAAAAATGGAGAAGAAAAATAGTGCGGAAATCTCTCTTTGTTTTTCTTTCTAGATTTGAACTCTCTATGGTGTTCTTCCGCTCTCAATATTTCAGAAAATTTGGTTATATATTTTTTACTCTCTCCAAAATGAATTCTGTCCCTGTATATTCTGTGTATCCAGAGTGTATATCGAGTGTATACTGCTGTCTCCGCCCCCTCTTTTCTTCTTCTCTCTATCTAGTTTTTCCTCTTTTTTCCACCCCCTTCTTCTTAAATTTTCTCTTCTATTTATAGCAAAATTTTCGAAATTTTCAGATTTGTTTTTTATTATTTTATTATTTTTTTAATTAAAAGAAATCCCACTTACAAATTGCTTTTATTTTTTTAGAAAAAGAAATCCCACATTTATTTACTTTTATTTTTAAAATTCCAACTTTAATTACTTTATCTTATTTAAAATACCACTTTTTATTTTTTTAAAAGAGAATCTCACTTTATTTAACTTTTCTTTAAAAAACAAACCACTATCTTTTCTTTTTCTTTCAAAAATGCTACTTTCAATTACTTTAAATTTTTTAAATTTTCAGATACCTTTATATTTATTTTTTAATTCCAACCTTCTTTTACTTTTAAATTTTTTAAAAATTTCCACAAAACTTTTTATTTTTCGTTTTTCTCTAAAATAAATGAAGAAAAATGTCCTACTTTATTTACATACTTTCGAGTTATTATAGTTAAGTTTCGAAAGTGAGTCGTTTAAAGAGTTTACATGGGCAGCGCATAGAATGTTTTACATACAAACAGTAAAAGAAAGAAAAGACTACATTAAACTACAACTTCAAATCTTTCTCATTTTTTGCATTCATGTTTCGAGTAGCTTACAAGATGAACCAGTGTATCGTTTGTGTACCTGGTATTGTCAATACAAGAAGAAGAAGGTCAGCAAAGTAGTATGTAACACAGCAACATACAGCATCATAAAGCCCAACACAGTAGCTTCAACACCTCAATCCAGAAATCCCAGCAACACGGAGAAAACTAGTAAAAATGGAGAAGAAAAATAGTGCGGAAATCTCTCTTTGTTTTTCTTTCTAGATTTGAACTCTCTATGGTGTTCTTCCGCTCTCAATATTTCAGAAAATTTGGTTATATATTTTTTACTCTCTCCAAAATGAATTCTGTCCCTGTATATTCTGTGTATCCAGAGTGTATATCGAGTGTATACTGCTGTCTCCGCCCCCTCTTTTCTTCTTCTCTCTATCTAGTTTTTCCTCTTTTTTCCACCCCCTTCTTCTTAAATTTTCTCTTCTATTTATAGCAAAATTTTCGAAATTTTCAGATTTGTTTTTTATTATTTTATTATTTTTTTAATTAAAAGAAATCCCACTTACAAATTGCTTTTATTTTTTTAGAAAAAGAAATCCCACATTTATTTACTTTTATTTTTAAAATTCCAACTTTAATTACTTTATCTTATTTAAAATACCACTTTTTATTTTTTTAAAAGAGAATCTCACTTTATTTAACTTTTCTTTAAAAAACAAACCACTATCTTTTCTTTTTCTTTCAAAAATGCTACTTTCAATTACTTTAAATTTTTTAAATTTTCAGATACCTTTATATTTATTTTTTAATTCCAACCTTCTTTTACTTTTAAATTTTTTAAAAATTTCCACAAAACTTTTTATTTTTTTAAATTTTCTACATTCTTTTACTTTTTTTTTAAAAAAAAGAAGAGAATTTCACCTATTTTTACTTTTATATTTTTTTTATTCAATACTTCCCTTTTTCTTATTTATTATTATTTTTTTTAAATCATTCCCGAAATTATTATATTTTTTTTTAAAAAAAATAATAAAAATAAAATAAAATATTTTCGGATTTTTTATATATAAAAAAACAAAAAATAAAACTATTAATAGTGATAATTCACCTTTTATTTTTTATTTTTTTGGTTTTGTTTTGTGTTGGATAAAAATGAAGAAGGGGTGTTGGGTTAATGGAGCGGACCGGGTCGACCCAGTTTGAAGTGGACCGGGTCATGGGGAAAGTTGGGCAATTATTTGGGCCTGTAGCTTGAATTTTGAAGAAGAGGCCCAATTCCGACTTTCTTTATTTTTTGCTCTCTTTTCTTCTTTTATTTTTCTAAAACTAAATTATAAAAATACTTAAACTATTATTAAGAACTAAATTAAGTTATAAAAGCGCAAATTAACTCCCAATAACAATTAACGCACAATTAAGTAATAATTAAGCATAAAATTGTATATTCGGACATTAAATGCTAAAAATGCAAACGATGCCTATTTTTGTAATTTTTATTTTTTTGTAAAACAAACTTAATTACTAACAATTGTAGAATTAAATCCTACATGCAAAATGCGACATATTTTTTTATTTTTATTAATTTAACAAATAAACATGCACAGACAAACATACAAATAATTACACAAAAATACCACAAAATATCACAAAAATTGCACACCAAGAAAAATTATTTTATTTTTGAATTTTTTGGGAGTAATTCTCATATAGGGCAAAAATCACGTGCTTACACTGAGTAACAATAAATCGGTTCTGGTCTCAAAACCACTAAGAGCAACCAAACACGACCGATACACGCAATCCACAACAAGAGAATCTCCCATGGGAGTAGAAATATAAACAGGGGAACTCAAGGAATCCTAAGGTACACCCAAATACAGAACAAAATAAGAAGACACATAAGAATAAGTGGAGCCTAGATCGAATAGAATAGATGCATCTCTGTGACAAACCAGTACAATACCTGTGATGACAGAATCGGAGGCAACAACCTCGGTACGGGCAGGAAGGGCATAGTATCTAGCCTGGCCTCCCCCTCTAGGGTGACATCTGCCTCCCCGACCTCTACCTCTAGTTGGCTGAGCAGGTGGGGTAGCAACTAGAGTAGTAACCATAGCTTGAGAACTCTGCGGGGCACGCTGTGGCTGAGAAATCTGTGGAGGTACACCCCTCCTAAATCTGGGGCAATCCTTCACCATATGTCGTGTGCCACCACACTCAAAACAAGCTTTGGGAGGATGTGGTGGCTGTGAGTGGCTCGGGCCAGGTCTGCTGGACTGACCACTGAAAGCACCCCGCATAGGAGGCGCACTAGATACTGGAGGTGCATAATAAGGCTTTTGAGGCCTAGGAGGAGCTGGAATACTACTGGCTACTGGAAGAGCTGAATGAATGGGGAGACCCATATAACCCCTACCATGACGACCTACAGTTGGGGCACGGGCACCAGAATAATGGCCCGACTCTCGAGACCTTTTTGCCTCCCTCTCCTCTCTCTCCCTAGCATGCATACCCTCAATCCTCATAGCAATGCTCACCACCTGCTAATAAGAAATATCCATCTCCAACTCACGAGCCATGCTAGACCTGATGCTAGGAATAAGCCCCTCAATAAACTAGTGAACCTTCTCGCGAACAATAGAAACAAAGGCTAGGGCATGTCTAGCCAAGCTAGTGTAACGGACAGCATACTCAGAGACAATCATAGTACCCTAGCGCAAATGCTCAAACTTTATCCGCCATGCGTCCCTGAGGCTCTACGGAACAAACTCCCTCAGGATCATATCGGAAAACTGGGTCCAAGTCAGTGAAGCAGCCTCGTCCGGACTGTCTAACTCGTAGGTGTGCCACCACTCATAGGTAGCTCCTCGAAGCTGGAAGGCAGTGAAAGAAACCCCACTCGATCTTGATATACCCATAGTGTGAAGGATACGGTGACACTCCTCCAGAAATCCCAGGGCATCATCTGAGGCTAACCCACTGAATATAGGAGGCTCATACTTCTTGAACCTCTCAAGTCTCCACTGCCCATCCTCTGAAGCCGCTGCCCTGTCCTCGGGCTGGCCTGGGACTAAAGGCTGTACAGGAATAATCTCTGGGACCTGATCAACATGCACTCGCTTCTCAAGAGTGCGGGCGGCAGGAGTCTGTGCTCCTCCCCTGGCCTGAGATGTGACTGCAGCAAGGGAAAGCAACCCTGCCAGAGCCAAAGTGGTGTATATTCTCACGAACTACACAAAAGTCTCTTAAAGTGCTGGAGTAGTAGTAGCAGTAGGCGTATCAAGTTCTTGGACTCCGACTGGAACTGCTGGTGGTACCTCAGTGGCAGCTCGTGTGGGTGCTCTGGCTGCACCATGTGCACGTCCTTGACCTCTACCCCAGCCCCGGCCTCTGACAGCTGCAGTAGGGGACGCGGGTGCCTGATCATCTCGGGTACCACGTGTCCTCACCATCTGTGAGAGAATAGAAAACAGAAGTTTAGAATTGTGATATCAAAATCTCACACGACAAGGAAATCAAATGAAGTAGATTTTTCCTAACAGTTGCATAGCCTCTCATAAATAAGTACAGACGTCTCTGTACCGATCAGCGAGACTCTAATAAACCGGGTTGTGATTCATAACTCCTATGAACCTAGAGCTTTGATACCAACCTGTCACCACCCCAGTTCTCTCTCCATAAACTATCGTGACGGCATCTAGTCTCTACGACTGGGTAAGCCTAACAAATGCGGAAAAAAAAAATTGCGGAAATAAAATAATTTAAAAACTGAGATAACAAAACAAAATAGTGTTTTAGATGCCGCCTGGCATGTAAAAGTACAAAATATCAACCTAACACTCCCAAAATCCGAAACCCCATGAATCACAAGCTAAGAGTTTACATAAAAAGCTCTAACTCCAGAATGTCTAACAAAAGAAAGTACAGAAGGGCTATACTAGTACTGATAATAGAAAGGGACTCTTCGGTCTGCGGACGCGGCAGATATACCTCAAAGTCTCTGGGAAAGTCGACTTGCCTCAAGGATGATAGGACTGAGTCGAAGTACCTGGATCTGCACATGAAAAACATGCACAGAAAGGGCATGAGTACACCACAGTGGTACTCAGTTGATGCCAAGCCTAACCTCGGTCGGGTAGTGACGAGGAAAGTCAGGGCCCTACTGAGATTAAATGAAATTTAAGGTATAATAGTATAAAATGAGATAGTATAACTAAGTGCAATAGTAAGAAATAACGCAGAATAGAAGGAACAACATCAACTATAATAGAGAACAGATCATCACAGAAAAGAGTACAGCTCAACTTAGAGATACCGTCATGTAGTCCCAATATACATATCCAGTGGATCTCTGGGGATACCGTCCCGTAGTCCAACTCATAGTGCACAGGGATCTACCAGAATTCTAATCCGGAGTCCCAAATGTAAATACTCAATAGTGGGGGAATCTACCAGGTGCAGTCCCGTAGTTCCAATATAAAAGTGCAGGGGGATCTCCCAGAATACTCATTTGTAGTCCCAAAGTAAACATATAGGGGGAGCTCCCGGGATACCGTTCCGTAGTCCCAAAGTAAACACACAACAACAAGAATACACAGTTCAATTCAAATTCCATACTAAGGTAAAACATGTATTTCTAGCTTAACATGTTGCACATAATCCAAATAAGGTAGTTTGAGCAAGTAAAGCAATTAAGTCAATTAGACATGCTTCCCTAAGCTAACAATAGGCTTAAATTGCAAGTAGTATAAACAGGAAAGGAAACACAATTATAATTACTTAAAGAAAATTGGATTTTTCAACAATTAGCACAAGTACGCACTCGTCACCTCATGTACAAGGCATTTCAAATATCAATAATACCAAGTCCTAAGGGGAGTTCCCCCACACAAGGTTAGACAAGCCACTTACCTCGAACCGGCTCAAAATCAACCTGAAACCACGTTCTTGCCACGAGTACTCGACTCCAAATAGCCCAAATCTATTCAAATCAATTGCATAATGTAAATAACACTTCAAGTAACTGATTCCACTAATAAATTCTAAGCTAATACGTGAAATTAGGTAAAATGACCAAAATGCCCTCCGGGCCCACGTCTCAGAATCTGGTAAAATTTATATTTTCAGAATCTTCATACTCTCACGAGTCTAACCATACCAAAATTATCCAAATCCAATGTCAAATCCCCAATCAAAACTCAAAATTTAGGTCTAAGAACTTTCCCCCAATTTTAATCCAAATTCCGAAATTAAATGATGAACTCATGTTTAAATTAATGGGTTACAAGTAAAAAGGAGTTAAGAATCGTTACCCAATCGATATCTCTGAAAATCCCTCAAAACCTCGCTTCAATATGAGCTCCCAAGCTCTAGTTTTCACAGAAATGGCTAAACCCTCGATTTTGAACTTAAACATTCTGCCCAGGTATTTCCTTCTTCGCGAATGCAGAAGGACCCTCGCATTCTCGAAGTACAACTCTGCTTGGGTCCAGCTTCCCTTCATCGTGAACACGCTGCCCTGGTCGCAAACGCGATGACCCATCTCCTCCTCCTACGCGAACGCGGGACCATCATCACGAACGCGTAGGTATAAGACCTCCCAGCTTCGTGAATGCGGGAGAACCTTCGCGAACGCGAAGCGTTAAACCTCCCCCAGCCACATCTCCTCTTCGCGAACGCGAGACCCCACTCGCGAACCCGAAGAAGGAAACCAGAACTGGGCTGCTGCAATTTTCTGCAATTTCTCTAAGTCCAAAAATGATATGTTGAGCATTCAAAACACACCCGAGGCCCCCGGGACCTCAACCAAACATGCCAACCAATCCTAAAACATCATTCAAACTTGATCCAATCTTCGGAATGCTTGAACCAACATCAAAACACCAATTTAACATCGGATTCAAGCCTAAGAATTCCAAAAACTCTCAAATTACGCTTTCGATCAAAAGGTCTATCAAACCTTGTCCGAATGACCTGAAATTTTGCAAGCACGTCAAATTCAACACTACAGAGCTAATTCAACTTTCGAAATTCAATTCTGACCCTGATATCAAAATCTCACTATCTAACCAGAAACTTCAAAAAGTCAACTTTCGGCATGTCAAGCCTAAATAAGCTACAGACCTCCAAAACATAATCGGAACACGCCCCTAAGCCCGAAATCACCCAACGGTGCTAACAGAACCGACGAAATTCCATTTTGAGGCCGTTTTCACACTGCTCTGACTACGGTCCAAATTCTAAAGCTTAAGCTCTCTTTTAGGCACTAAGTGTCCCAAAACACTCCAAAACTCAAAACCAAACATCCAGGCGAGTCAAAATAGCAGGAAAAAAATACGGGGAAAGTAGTTAATAGGGGATCGGGTCATTAATTATTAAAAGGTCCGGCAAGGTTGTTACAAAGAATAAATCCAAGAGTAGCCACACACAAGAGTACAAGAAAATCTCACAATTTTTATTGATAGTAGTCTATAATAATCTATGTTTAACAACAAAGAAGACACCCCCTATATAGATAGTAGGGGGTCAAAAAATTAAGGATAAAAAATAAGAAAATAAAGTCCTAAACTACTTTGGACAACAAGTCCAACTACCTTAGGAAAAGGAAAAACACTAGGAAACAAAAACTAAGTCAATCTTGGAAAGTAATTCCAACAATCTTAGAAAAAGGAAAACATAGCCTTAACTACCTAGGAAAGCAATAAATCTAGTACAAAAATATATGGAAATAAGTTAAAACCAATCTAGGATGGGATGTTGAAAGTCCCAAACTAATCTTGGATAGGATCTTGGAAATCGTGAAGGTAACTTGCAAGCAACTTGGTACCAACATATAATCAACTTCTAGCATGCTTATTGTACCCTTCTTGGACATCAAGAAAGTCATTTTTATGTTATAAAAACATGGCTTCATGTATGACTTATAGGACTGCAAGTTTGGACATATTTTAGGTGTCAAATGGGTCCAAAAGTGGACTGATTAGGACCTACTTCAAAGGATGTCTCTTGGGATCTAATCCTCCTCTTCTTGGACATAAATTTGGGCCATAAAATAATTGTAACACCTAGCCAATTCATATCCTTCATTCTTGAGCTCTTCCTCCCAGTTAACAACTTCTTTATTTCCACTTGAAGTCTAATGACCATGTGTTGCAAGTCTTTGGCTTGACATGTTGTTAAATGTCCTCTTTGAGATTCTAAAGTTTCATCCTTGTCCTCGGATAGATTTTAGCTTCCTAGGATGCTATCATTCCCCTCTTCTTGAAGAAAATTTGTCACCGAATTTCAACCTTGCAAGAAAACAAATACACGCACTAGTAAATGGCATCCACTAATATGAAATTGTCACGACCCGAATTTTTCCACAGTCGGGACTGTGATGGCGCCTAACATTGAACCCGCCAGGCAAGCCAACGTTACTGATTATTTTACCTTTTTACTTTATCTTTTAACAATTTACAAGCTAATATAAGAAAAATAGCAGAACCAAATGCGGAAGAACCGAATTTAACAGATTAACTTAATACAAATACAAAACCATAATAAAACTCAACTCAGAACTGGTGTCACAATCTCATGGACGGTCTACGAATACTACAAACAAAGGTCTAAATAAGGAAATTTACATCTGTTCTAAAGTAGATAAACATGAAAAAATATGATAGAAGGGGATGCCAAGGCCTGCGGACGCCTGCAGGACTACCTCAAGTCTCCACTAGACTGAAGGCAGCAACCTCGAACTACAGTTCATAGGGTCCAGTACTGGGATCTATACAAACAGTTCAGAGTGCAGTATTAGTACAACCGACCCCATGTATTGGTAAGTGCCGAGCCTAACCTCGGCGAAGTAGTGACAAGGCTATGACGCGACAACCATGTAAACTTGTGCAGTTAAATCATATACGAGAAGCAATAATAGCAAGAACTTAGCAGATAAAGATGGGAAGAGGGGGAACATGTTGAGGGGGATAGTAGGTTATGACAATAATAAAGTAAAGCGACAAGGTAAATATCAAACATGAATCAACAAAAATGATAACACAATAACAAGTGCACGGCATCACCCTTCGTGCTTTTACTCTGTCCTCACCATAGAAATCAACAGAAACGGCATGGCATCACCCTTCATACTTTTACTCTCTCATAATCATGGCATAGCATCACCCTTTATGATTTTACTCTCATTAATGTGGCACGGCATCACCCTTCGTGCTTTTACACTCACAGAATATGGCACGACATCACTCTTCATGCATTAACACTCACAATATCGGCACAGCATCACCCTTCGTACATTAGCACTCACTCACAATATCATGCACAGCATCACCTTTGTGCTTTACACTCCTCCTCACCCCAAACAATAGAAATAATAACATCCCGACAAAGGAATCTACAATAGAAACAATATCGTCCCGGCAAGGGAGTCAACAATAGAAACAATAATATCCTGGCAAGGGAATCTGCTATAACCAATATAGTTTCAATGGTACTTCACAAAATAAACCTCAACTTGAGACAATACTCGACAATGGTCAATTACTATGAATTTATCATAAGTCTTGATCCACAGTGATAACCATCGATTTAAGCATGAACAGTACATAATAAAAGTCACAACAATCATAGTATAAGACTTGTGGGCATATTTGATACCAATGTATAGATACTCGTCACCTCACCTATACGTCGTACTCGACACTAACACATAGCAAATAAGACAGAACACATATTCCCTCAAGCTAAGGTTAGACCAAATACTTACCTCGAATTCCATGGCCAAACTCAAGCCTCAAGTACCGTTTTTCTTTTAGATTCCACTTCCAATTCACTTGTATCTAGCCATAATTAACTTATTAACATTAATTGAAGCCAAATAAACCAATTCAAATGAAAAATTACAAATTTCCGAACATTCTTCCAAAAAGTCAAAACCCGACGCCGGGCCTGCTTGGTCAAAACTCGAGATTCGAACCAAAACCCGTTCACCCATTCACCCACGAGCCCAAATATGCAATTAGTTTCTAAATCCAACCCCAAATAGAGGTATAAATTCCCAAATTTGTAAAATCCCTAATTTCTACCCTTAAAGAACAAGATTTAGGCCTAGAAATCTAGTGGGTGTTGATGGAAAATGAAAGAAATGAGCTTAAGAACACAAACCTATGATTTGGTGATGAAATCCCTCTTTAAAAATACCCAAGGTCGGTTTCTATGGAAGAAGATATGAAATTTTGGTCTAATCCCGACTTAGGTTCTATTTTAAATTTGCTGGACAGGTCTTCTTCGCGTTCGCGAGAAGCCTGTCGCATTCGTGAAACATTGGCTAAAAGAGCTTTCGCGTTTACGAGATACTGTACGCATTTTTGAAGGTTCACCCCCCCCCCCCCCTTCGTGTTCGCGAGCCATTCGCCGCCTTCGCGTAGAGTATTTCCCCCTCCCCCAGGTCCCTGCCAAAATGGTCTTCGCGTTCGCGAAGGGTAATGCCCCCAACACTCTGCGTTGGCGACCTGTGCCTCCCGTTCGCGTAGAAGGAAATTTCTCTCAGACTAACTTACTCTTCGCGTTCATAAGAATTCCTTCGCGGACGCTCTCGTGAACGCGAAGAAGGACATACCAGATGACAGTAAAAGTTCAAAACACCAGAAATTTCAAGTCTAAAACATCTCGTAGCCTATCCAAAACTCACCCGAGCCATTGGGGCTCCAAACCAAACATGCACGCAAGTCTAAAAACATCATACGGACTTGCTCGTGCGATCAAATATCCCAGATAACATCTTAAACAGCGAATTTAGCATCAAAATCAACAAAAATCTCAAGAACTCTTAAAGTTTCCATTTTCACAACCGAGGGTCCGAATCACGTCATAAGAATTTCGTTTCTTACAAAAATTTACAGGCATAAAATACCATATTAAACCTATACCAGGCTCCAAAACTAAAATACGGGCCCGATACCATCGAAATCAAGCATCGTTAAATTTCCAGAAACCATTATATTTTATATTAAATAATTTTCTTCAAAAATTCATTTCTCAGACATGGGGCTTCGGAATTCAATTCGGGGCATATGCCCAAGTCCCATATTTTCTTACGGACTCTCCGGGACCGTCAAATCACGGGTCCGGGTCTATTTACCTAAAATATTGACCGAAGTCATCTTAATTCAATTTTAAAAGGAAAATTTAATATTTTTCTCAAATTTTCACATAAAAGCTTTCCGGAAATGTGCCCAGACTAGCACGCAAATCAAAGAGAAGGAAAATGAGGTTTTCAAGGCCTCAGTACCCGGATTCGGATTCTAAAACAAAAGATGACCTCTTGGGTCATCACATTCTCCACCTCTAAAACAATCATTCATCCTCGAACGGATATAGAAAAGTAACTGAGTCGATGAAAAGATGGGGATATCGACTCCGCATATCGGACTCGGACTCCCAAGTAGCTGCCTCAACAGGATGACCTCTCCACTGCACACGAAACGAAGGATAACTCTTCGATCTCAACTGACGAACCTGCCGGTTTAAAATAGCCACCGGCTCCTCCTCGTAGGTCAAATCCTTGTCCAACTGGATAGTGCTGAAGTCTAACACGTGGGATGGATCACCATGATAATTTTGAAGCATGGACACTCGAAACACTGGATGCACACCTGATAAACCTGGTGGCAACGCAAGTCGGTAAGCCACCTCTCACGCTCTATCAAGGATCTCAAAAAAACCCCATGAACCTAGGTCTTAGCTTGCCATTCTTCCCAAATCTCATCACGCCCTTCATGGGCAACACCCGAAGCAACACTCGCTCTCCGACCATGAATCCTACGTCACGAACCTTATGGTCGGCATAACCCTTCTACCTGGACTGAGTTGTACGAAACATATCCTGAATGATCTTAACCTTCTCCAAGGCATCCTGAACTAAATCTATACCTAACAACCGAGCCGCTCCCAGCTCAAACCACCCAACCGGCGATCGATACCTCTTACCATATAATGCCTCATGGGGAGCCATCTAAATGCTCGACTAATAACTGTTATTGTAGGCAAACGCTCCTAATGGTAAGAACTGATCCCAAGAACCTCCAAAGTCAATAAAACATGCTCGGAGCATATCCTCCAAAATCTGAATAGTACGCTTAGATTTTCCATCCGTATGAGGATGAAACGTTGTGCTCAACTCGACTCGTGTACCCAACTCACGCTGCACTGCCCTTTAGAAATGCGAGATAAACTACGTACGTCGATCAGAAATGATAGACACATAGGCATGCCATGAAGACTAACGATCTCACGGATATAAATCTCTGCCAACCGCTTAGAAGAATAGGAAACCACCACAGGAATGAAATGCGCTGACTTAGTCAACCTATCCATAATAACCCATACTGCATCGAACTTCCTCTGATTCCTTGGGAGTCCAACAATAAAATCTATAGTGATACGCTCCCACTTCCACTCAGGAATCTCAATCTTCTTTAGCAAACCATCAGGTCTCTAATGCTCGTATTTTACCTGCTGACAATTCAAACACAAAGCTACATACGCAACAATATCCTTCTTTATCCTCCTCCAACAATAATGCTGCCATAAGTCCTGGTACATCTTAGCAGCGCCCGGATGAATAGAATATCAGGAACTATGGGCCTCCTCTAGAATCAACTCACAAAGTCCATCCATATTAGGCACACAAACTCGACCCTGCATCCTGAAAACTCTGTCATCTCCAACTGTAACCTACTTGGAACCCCCTGTGCCGCACAGTGTCTCTAAGGACAAGCAAATAAGGATCATTATAATGTCGATCTTTGATACTCTCAAATAATGAAGAACGAGCGACTATGCAAGCTTGAACACGGCTGGGCTCAGAAACATCCAACCTCACGAACTGATTGGCTAAAGCTTGAACATCCAAAGCAAGCGGTCTCTCACCGATTGGAATATACGCAAGGCTGCCCATACTGGCTGACTTTCTGCTCAAAGTATCAGCCACCACATTAGCCTTCCCAAGATGATACAAAATGGTGATATCATAGTCTTTCAACAGCTCTAACCACCTCCTCTACCTCAAATTTAGCTCCTTCTACTTGAACAGGTACTGTAAACTCTTATGATCCGTGAACACCTCACACAATACGCCATATAGATAATGCCTCCAAATCTTTATCACGTGAACAATGGCTGCTAGCTCCAAGTCATGAACTAGATAATTCTTCTCGTGAATCTTCAACTGTTGTGAAGCATATGCAATAATCTTGCCATTGTGCATCAACACAGCACCCAGTCCAATACGAGATGCATCACAATATACTGTATGTAGCCTTGAACCTGTGGGCAATACCAATATCGGTGCAGTAGTCAAAGCTGTCTTAAGCTTCTGAAAGCTTGCCTTACACTCGTCCGACCACCTGAACAGGGCACCCTTCTGGGTTAGTCTGGTCATCGGGGCTGCTATAGATGAAAACCCTTCCACAAATCGACGGTAATAATCTGCCAAACCCAAGAAACTCTGGATCGCTATAGCTAATGTGGGTCTAGGCCAGTACTTGACTGCCTCAATCTTCTTAGGGTCCACCTGAATACCCTCTACTGATACAATATGACCTAAGAATGCAACTGAACTCAACCAGAACTCACATTTCAAAAACTTAGCATTTAACAGGTTGTCCTTTAGAGTCTGTAGAACGACTCGAAAATGCTACTCATGCTCATCTCGGCTGCGGGAGTAGATCAAGATATCATCAATAAAAACGATTACAAAGGAATCCAGATAGGGCTTGAACACTCGGTTCATCAAATCCATAAATGTTGCTGGGGCATTTATCAACCCGAATGATATCACTAGGAACTCATAATGCCCATATCGAGTGCGAAAAGTTATTTTAGGGACATCAGATGCCCTAATCCTCAATTGATGGTAGCCAGATCTCAAATCAATCTTCGAAAACACTCTGTCACCCTGAAGATGATCAAATAAATCATCAATCCTTGGCAATGGATACTTGTAATTGATGGTGATTTTGTTCAACTATTGATAATCTATACACATCCTCATCGATCCATCCTTCTTCTTAGCAAACAACACTGACACACCCCAAGGTGAAACACTAGGTCTAATAATAAAGCCCTTATCAAACAGATCTTACAATTGTTCTTTCAATTCTTTCAACTCTGGCAGGTCCATACGATATAGCGGAATAGAAATAGGCTGAGTGCCCGGAGCCAAATCAATGAAAAAGTCAATATCCCTGTCGGGTGGAATCCCTGATAGGTCTGAAGGGAATACCTCTGGAAACTCCCGAATAACTGGCATAGAATCCATATGAGGAACCTCAACACTAGAATCACGAAGATACATCAAATAGGCTAGACACCCCTTATCGACCATATGTCGAGCCTTTATATATGAGATAACCCTGCTGGTAGAATAATCAAAAGTCTCTCTTTACTCCAAACGAGGCAACCCCGACAATGCTAAGGTCACGTCTTGACATGACTGTCCAATATAGCATGATAAGGTGACAACCAATCTATCCCTAAAATGACATCGAAGTCTACCATATTGAGAAGTGGGAGATCTCCACGGGTCTAAAGACCCCAATAACAACGTCGCATGAATGATAGACATGATCTACCACAATAGAATAACCCACCGGTGTAGACACATAAATAAGAGCACTCAAAGAATCACAAAGCATAACCAAATATGAGGCAAAATAAGAAGACACATAGGAGTATGTAGACCTTGGATCAAACAGAACTGAAGCATCTCTACTACAAACCAAAATAGTACTTGTAATAACTGCATCAGAGGACTCAGCCTCAAGCCTGGCTGGGAAAGCATAACATCGGAGTTGAGCCCCACCACTCTGAATTACATCCCTGGGATGGCCTCCTACTGGCTGACCTCTACCTCTAGTGGCCTGACCTCCACCTCTAATACCTCGACCCCTACCTTGAGCTGGCTGAGCGGGCGGTGGAACACCTGGTGCCGGAACCATGGCACGAGAACCCTGATGCTAAGAGCTCCTCGAGGCTCGAGGGAAAAATCTAGCAATGTGCCTCGTATCGCCACAAGTATAACAAGACTTCGGCTTCTGAGACTGATGACCCTGAAACTGACCCTGACGGCTTGAGTAACCACCTTGAAAACTCTGGAGCAGAGGTGCACTGATAGGAGCTGGTGGTGCACTGTAGGTCAACTGATCAGAATACTGCATATGAGAACAACGACCACTTAGAGCACCCTAAGAATCTTGAAGTGCTGAATGAAACGGACTGGAAGGATAGCCTCTACCAAAAGAACCTGACAGATGAAGTATTCTGATATGCAGAACCTGACAGATGAAAAGCAGCAAAGTCGACCCCATTGGTCTCCACAATCCCCATGTTCCGAAGAACCTCATGACAGTTGTCCAAATAATCCTGGGGATCCTCTGAAGATGTACTGTCATAGGTAGTAGTGAAAAGCTTGGTGAACCTGTCCAACCTCCACAAAGCCTTAGAAGACATAGCTGCTCCATCACCAGTCTGAGCTACAATACCCGGCGGAACAACCCCAACTGGCTGAGCTGCTGGAGTCTGAAACTGAGGAGCCATCTACTCCGGAGTATACGTAGCAGAAGTCTTTGCTCCTCCTATAGCCTGAGAGACGGCTAGTGCTACAAGAAGTATGTTTGCCTGAGTGACACTCTCCATAAGGCCCACTAGATGGACCAGAGCATCCTGGAGTACCGGGGTAGCGATGAACCCCCTATGGAACTTGAGTTGGGACTGCTGGAACTATCTGGGCCAGAACCTCATCATTAAACTCTACCTGAGGCTCCGCCGCTAGTGCTACTGCTCTAGGTTGAGCTCTACCCCTGCCTCGGCCTCTAGCACGGCCTCAGCCTCGTCCTCAGCCCCTCGTAGGAGCTGCTGCTGGGGACTCGAGCTCCTGATCAGCTACTGAAGTGGTACGTGTTCTCGCTATCTCGAAAGAACAGAGTATAAGTTCAATTAGCATTGAGAAATGAAACCTCACGATAGAGAATAGAAGTGAAACTATTCATAACTCGGTAGCCTCTAGGGGATAAGCACAGGCGTCTCCATACTGATCCCTTAGACTCTACTAAGCTTGTCCGTGAATTATGAGACCTAAGCAACCTAGAGCTCTGATACCAACTTGTCACGACCCGAATTTTCCTATCGTCGAGACTGTGATGGCGCCTAATATTGAATCTGCTAGGCAAGCCCACGTTACTGATTATTTTACCTTTTAATAGTTTACAAGCTAATATAAGAAAAACAACGAAACCAAATGCGGAAGAACAGAATTTAACAAATTAACTTAGTATAAATACGAAACAATAATAAGACTCCACCCACAACTAGTGTCACAATCTCATGGATGGTCTACGAATACTACAAACAAAGGTCTAAACAAGGAAATGTACATCTGTTCAAAAGTAGATAAATATGAAAGAAATATGATAGAAGGGAACGCTAAGGCTTGTGGACGCTTGTAGGACTACCTCGGGTCTCCACTGGACTGAAGGCAGCAACCTCGAACTACAGTCTGTAGGGTCCAATACCAGGATCTGCACAAAAAGTGCAAAATGTAGTATCAGTACAACCGACCCTATGTACTGGTAAGTGTCGAGCCTAACCTCGGTTAAGAAGTGACGAGGCTAGGACGCGACAACCATGTAAACTTGTGCAGTTAAATCATATAAGAGAAGCAATAATAGCAAGAATTTAACAGATAAAGACGGGAAGATGGGGAACATGCTGAGAGGGATAGCAGGTTATGACAATAATAAAGTAAAGCGACAAGGTAAATATCAAACTTGAATCAACGGAAATGATAACACAGTAACAAGTGCACGGCATCACCCTTTGTGCTTTTATTCTCGTCCTCACCATAGAAATCAACAGAAACGGCACGGCATCACCCTTCATGCTTTTACTCTCTCATAATCATGGCACGACATCACCCTTCGTGTTTTTACTCTCTTTAATGTGGCACGGCATCACCCTTCATGCTTTTACACTCATAGAATATGGCATGGCATCACCTTTCATGCATTAACACTCACAATATCGGCACGACATCACCCTTCGTGCATTAAGACTCACTCACAATATCATGCACGGCATCACTCTTCGTTCTTTACAATCTTTCTCACCCAAGCAATGGCAATGGAATCAACAATAGAAACAATACCGTCCCGGCAAGGGAGTCAACAATAGAGACAATAACATCCCAGCAAGGGAATCTGCTACCAATCTAGTTTTAACAGTTACTTTACAAAATAAACCTCAACTTGAGCCAATAATCGACAATGTTCAATACCAAGAATTTATCATAAGCCTTGTTCCACAGTGATAACCATCAATTTAAGCATGAACAGTACATAATAAAAGTCACAACAATCATAGTATAAGACTCACGGGCATGATTGACACCAACGTATAGATACTCGTCACCTCACATATACGTCGTACTCGACACTAACACGTAGCAAATAAGACACAACACCTATTCCCTCAAGCTAAGGTTAGACCAAACACTTACCTCGAATTCCACGACCAAACTCAAGCCTCAAGTACCGCTTTTCCCTTAGATTCCACTTTCAATTCACTTGTATCTAGCCATAATTAACTTATTAACATTAATTGAAGCCAAAGAAACCAATTCAAATGAAAAATTACATATTTCCCAACATTCTTCCAAAAAGTCAAAGCCCGACCCCGGGCCTGCTTGGTAAAAACTTGAGGTTCGAACCAAAACCTGTTCACCCATTCACCCACCAGCCCAAATATGCAATTAGTTTTGGAATCCGACCCCAAATCGATGTCTAAATCCCCAAATTTGTAAAATCCCTAATTTATACCCTTAAAGAACAAGATTTAGGCATAGAAATCTAGTGGGTGTTGATGGAAATGAAAGAAATGAGTTTAAGAACACAAACCTATGATTTGGTGATGAAATCCCTCTTCAAAAATCGCCCAAGGTTTGTTTTTATGGAAGAAGATATGAAATTTTGGTCTAATCCCGACTTAGGTTCTGTTTTGAATTCGTTGGACCGGTTTTCTTCGTGTTCGCGAAGCATTGTCTAGAAGAGCCTTCGCGTTCGCATGATACTGTATGTATTCGCGAAGGTTCACCCCCCTGACCTTCGCGTGCGTGAGCCATTCACCGCGTTCGCGTAGAGTATTTCCCCCTCCCCCAGGTCCCTGCAAAAACAGCCTTTGCATTCGCGATAGCCAAGTCACGTTTACGAAGGGTAATACCCCCAACACTCTGCATTCGCGACATGTGCCTCGCGTTTGTGTAGAAGGAAATTTCCTCAGACTAACTTACTCTTCGCGTTCACGAGAGTTCCTTCGCGAACGCGAAGAAGGACATACCGGATGATAGCAGAATTTCAAAACACCAAAAATTTCAAGTCTAAAACATCCCGTAGCCTATCCAAAACTCACCCGAGCCCTCAAGGCTCCAAATCAAATATGCACGCAAGTCTAGAAACATCATACAGACTTGCTCATGCGATCAAATTGCCCAAATAACATCTTAAACAACGAATTTAGCGTCAAAGTCAATGAAATTCTCAAGAACTCTTAAAGTTTTCATTTTCACAATCGAGGGTCTGAATCACGTCATATGAATTCCGTTTCTTACCAAATTTTACAAGCATAACTTAAATACCATATTAAACCTGTATCGGGCTCTAGAACTAAAATACGGGCCTGAATTCATTGAAATCAAGCATCGTTAAATTTCCAGAATCCATTATATTTTTAGTTAAACAATTTTCTTCAAAACTTCATTTCTCGGGCTAGGGACTTCGGATTCAATTTCGGGGATACGCCCAAGTTCCATATTTTCTTACAGACTCTCCGGAACCGTCAAATCATGGGTTCGGGTCCGTTTACATAAAATATTGATCGAAGTCAACTTAGTTCAATTTTAAAGGCAAACTTTAACATTTTTCTCAAATTTTCACATAAAGGCTTTCCGGAAACACCCCTAGACTGTGCACGCAAATCAAGGAGAAGGAAAATGAGGTTTTCAAGGCCTCGGAACCAGATTCAGATTCTAAAACAAAAGATGACCCTTTGAGTCATCATAGAAATAATGGATAGTGACCATATGTCCACTTAACCCAATTAAGCCTAATAGGTGAAAATACTTCCTTATAAAGCATATGGACATCATCATCGCAATAAAA
Organism: Nicotiana sylvestris; assembly: GCF_000393655.2. NCBI lineage: Eukaryota > Viridiplantae > Streptophyta > Magnoliopsida > Solanales > Solanaceae > Nicotiana > Nicotiana sylvestris. The sequence goes on from NC_091066.1 coordinate 63,687,791, forward strand.
TTGCCTACTTATATTAGTACAATAAAAACCTCTCTTAGATGCACTATGTAGTAGAACTTGTAATTCGATCTTGTCAATAAGGTCTTCCAAAAATATGCATGGCAAAGAAGTTACAAAAGGTTGATCACGCATCCATTTAAAACAAGTATCTCTATCACATCTATCAAATAAGACACTTTTATGATATAGTCATGTATCAATTACAAATCTCGTGGATTCTTCTACATGTAAGCTATTCAAATACCAAGACCCCAATTTCCCTCCGTATGATGTAGTGATGGCACCTAGTCTTCAAGACTAGGTAAGCCTAACACTTACTGAATTAATAGCAAAATCATCAAACAACTATGAAATATGAAACAGAAATTTCTATACAAAGTCAACAATCTCAAAATCGGTAGTACAATTCATAAGCTCAACTGAGTTCACTATAGAAAATCTCTAAGTACAACTGTTTCGGAATAGAATTAAATTGTACAAAAATAACTTCCAAATGTGACTCTGAGGCTTGCGAACACGACAACAAGTATACCTTGAAGTCTCTGCAGTGACATTTGGTCTGTTATCTAACAATCAACAGACTCTGAGTACCTGAATCTGCTCAAAAATATGCAGAAGTGTAGTATGAGTACACCACGGTCGGTACCCAGTAAGTATCAAGACTAACCTCGGTGGAGTAGTGACGAGGTACAAGTCAAGACACTTACTAGACAAGATAACATGTGCAATATAGAGGTATAAAGTTAATAATGGAAGGTAAAAATTAGTAAATGGCAAAAAAATCAACATGTGATATAAAAAGTAAGGCAACAAGAACACTGTGAAATATCATTGAACCCAGATAAGGAACACATATAACAATTAATTAATCAAGTCGTTCTAACACACAATTTACAACAAAATCACCCCGTGATACCTCATCTCATAATCACAAGTCACGGGTCTCAACCCATCATCATGTACTCATGGAACCTCATGCCTACATCTCGAATCACAACCGCACGGACAACTCACGTGCCAATATCTCAATACGCCCTGCGTGATCACATGCTCACAATCACAATTCGCCCGGTATGACCACAGGCTCACAATCACAATCCGCCTGATATGGTCACATGCTCAAAATCACAATCCCCCTGCATGATCATACGCTCAAAACCAAAATTCGCCAAGTATGGTCACATGCTCACAATCATAGACATGGTCATAAGCTTAATAGAAACATGGAGACAAATAATACAAGAACACATGGGCATGAGCGATAAACGTTGAGTTTTAGACTCCTGATCTAGTATAAGGGGCATGCTATGGTGTATGCTTGTGCGAGTGGACTACTGCAGCCCAAGTCAATAAGCAATATCAAAAACATCGAATAGCTCATTGAAACAACAAGACAAGTCACGCAAAGTGTATGACAAATACAAGGAAAAGCACTCCATCACACGAAAATCACCAACACAGTGTCTCCAAACCATCACACATCATCCTTGACATTGCCTCTTTTATCTCTCCGATAGCCACCCGTATCACTCTGCCCTGACAATATTATTAGCCACCCTTATCTCTCTTATAGCCACCCGTATCAGTCCGTATAATAGCCATCTGTATCCCTCCGTGTAATAGCCACCCTTATCACTCCGCCCAGATAATAACACAATAGTCACCCGTATCACTCCATACATTCAACAATAGTGAGATGCCACCCTTATGCCCTATATAACAACAATGGTGAAATGCTATCCTTATACTCTGCATAACAACAATGGTGAAATGCCTCCCTTATAGTCCGCATAATAACAATCAAATGTCACAATAATTCACACGTGTTATCATCACAGCAACACAACATATCACTCATATCGCAAGTGCCCATAGGACACGACCTTTTCAATGATTCAATGATATCAATATTTTCACAACAAATATCCCATGCTCAAAACAACGTATATGGAATCTCAATAACAGCAAAATGAATGGAAAAGTAACTCAACAAGGAACAACACCTCCTTTAATCACAACTTCCATTAGAATAGATTAATGACTCTCGATAACTTCAATTCCAATTAATTGTTTAAGGATAAACTCAATAGTGAAAGTGTTTCCATGAATGGCAACTTCATATTCTACTGTACGAATTAAGCTAACAATGAAAGAGATGACACGAGCTAGTACTTTGTCTAAAGGCATGAGAATAATCAGGAACATGGGATATCATGTAACAATTATCTCAATGAAGAGCAACTCAACGATAAAAAAATCATGTAATGGTAAAAGTGCAACTCCAAATAAAGCATATAAGAGCAAACTCGATAAGTAAAGAGTGTGACATGTAACGACAATTTCAAATAAAGCATGTGATAGTAGACATGACGAATAAAAGATATAACATGTGCTAACAATTCCAAATAAGTACATAAAAGAGGCATAAGGGTCTAAACCAGTAGATTTCCACATATAAGCCTACATACTCGTCACCTCGCTTACACGGCTTTCACATGACACAAATAGCACAAACAACTCAAATCCTAAGGGGTAGTTCCCCCAAACAAAGTTAGGAAAGATGCTTACCTCAAAGAAGCTAAACTGATACTCTAAAATGACCTTCTCGTGTGAAACAGCCTCCGAACGGCTCAAATCTAGCCAAAATAACTTAATATCATAAATAAAAACCATAGGAAACAGTTCCGGATAATAAAGCTTCAATATTTAATAGAACTAAAAAGTCAATACAAAACTCAACCCCGACCCCGCACCTCGAAACCTGATAAAATTTATAAAATACGAACACTCATTCCGATATGAGTCCAACCATACCCAAATTATCCAATTCCAAAATCAAATCGTCTTTCAAATCCTCATTTTACATTTTTGAAAGATTTTACAAAAATTCCCATTTTCTGTCATTCAATTCACTAATTTAATGATAAAAATAATTATGGAACCATGAAATATAATCAATTCCGGATAAATAAAACATACACGAATTAAACACGTTAAGAACCCCTCAAAAATTGCCCAAATCTGAAGTCTACAACTCAAGATATGATAAAAATGGTCAAACCCTCGAATATATGCTTCTGCCCAAACCTTTTTGCATCTGCGAAACATTAGCTGCTTCTGCGGTGTCGCTTTTGCGATGCAAAACTCATTTCAACGAAAACCACTGAAGCCCAACAATCGCACTTGTGGAAAACAACTCCGCTTCTGTGACATCGCTGGCTCGATGAACCTTCCGCTTCTGCGAAACTCCCTCGCTTCTACACTTCACAAATCTGTTCATGTACTTCCGCAGATGCGACCCATTCTCCGCATCTATGGACTTACCTGTCCTGCCTAAAATCCACTTCTGTGCCAACTCTGCCACTTCTGTGGCTCCGCGCTTGTGTCCAAAGTTCCGCAGGTGCAACCACATCAGATCCTGCCCACTACAGCTTCACTCAACATGATCTAAACGATCCGAAACCCATCCGAAACACACATCGGGGCCCCCGGGACCCCGTTGAAACATACCAACAAGTTCCATATCATAACACGGACCTGCTTGAGGCCTCGAATCACATCAAAACCACAAATCGCGCCTCAACTCGAACTTAATGAACTTATGAACTTTTAACTTCTACAACTCGCGCCAAATCATATCAAATCAACCCGAAATGATGCAAAATTTTTCATGCAAGTTCTAAATAATGAAACGATGTTATACCAACTCCCAGAATTGAAATTTGAACCTGATATCAATAAAGTCAACTCCCGGTCAAACCTCTCAACCTTCCAAACCTTCAACTTCTTAATTTTCGCCAAAATGTATCAAATTATCGTACGGACCTCCAAATCCAAATCCGGACACACTCCTAAGTCAAAAATTACCATACGAAGCTATTGAAATCATCAAAATACCATTTCGGAATCGTCTACACAAAAGCCAAACTCCAGTCAACTCTTACCGCTTAAGGTTCCAAAACAAGAATCACTCTTCCAAATCAATCCCGAATCATTCGGAAACTGAACTCTGTTGTACATGGAAGCTATAATACATACAAAGCTTTTGAGACCTTAAGCTACTCAATAGGACGTTAACTATCAAAATGACCGGCTGGGTCATTACATCAAACCTATAAATAAGGATCGAAATAGTTAAAAGGTTCAGTAATAAAGAATTTAACCAAGCTTTTATCTTCCACCATCCAACAAGAATTAATTTTTCCATATTTATGTTGGAATCCAGTATAACAAGAAATTTTTATTTTGGAAATAATGGGGTTTTCTAGCCTTCTTGAATATTTATGTGCTTCTTTGAATTGCTTACATGTTGAAGAACCCATGGGATTTGTAATTGTTACTTGTCTATATCATAAAAGTGTCTTATTGGATAGATGTGGTAGAGATACTTATTTTAAATGAATGCATGATCAATCTTTTGTAAATTCGTTGTCATGCATATTTTCGGACTACCTTATTGACAAGATCAAATTGCAAGTTCTACTGCATAGTGCATCTAAGAGAGGCTTATTGTACTAATCTAAGTACGCATAAATTTTATTGGTATGATGATGTCCATATGCTTTATAAGGGAGTATTTATACCTATTAGGCTTATTTGGGTTAAGTGGACACATGGTCAATATCTTATTTTATTCCTATCATTGTTTTGAATTAGTGGATGCCATTTACTAGTGCGTGTTTTCGTTTTCTTGCAAGGTCAAAATTCGAGGACAAATTTTCTTCAAGAAAAGGGGAATGATAGCATCATACGAAGTTAAAATCTATTCAAGGACAATTATGAAGCTTTGGAATCTCAAAGAGGATATTTACCAAGATGTCAAGCTAAAGACTTGCAACACAAGGTCATTAGACTTCAAGTGCAAATAAAAAATTTGATAATTGGGAGGAAGAGCTCAAGGATGAAGGATATGAATTGGTAGGTGTTATAAATATTTTATGACCCAAATTTATGTACAAGAAGAGGATGATTAGATCCCAAGAGACATCCTTTGAAGAAGGTTCTAATCAGTCCACTTTTGGACTCATTTGATACCTAAAATGTGTCCAAACTTGCTGCCTAATAAGTCCTACATAAAACCACGTTTATATAACATAAAAATAACTTTCTTAATGTACAAGAAGGGTACAATAGGCGTGCTAGAAGTTGATTACAAGTTGGTGCCAAGTTGCTTGCAAGTTGCCTTTATGATTCCCAAGACCATATCCAAGATTGGTTTGGGACTTTCAAAATCCCATCCTATATTAGTTTTAACGTATTTCCATATATTTTGGAACTAGATTTATTGTTTTCTTAGGTAGTTAAGGTTATATTTTCTTTTTCCTAAGATTATTGGAATTACTTTTCAAGATTGACTTGGTTTTTATTTCCTAGTGTTTTTTCTTTTCCTAAGGTATTTGGACTTGTTGTCCAAAGTAGTTTAGAACTTTATTTCCTTATTTTGTATCCTTAATTTTGTGACCCCCTACTATGTATATAAGGGGTGTCTAATTTAGTTTTAGACATAGATTATTATAGACTATTATCAATAAAAGTTTGAGATTTTTCTTGCACTCTTGTGTGTGGCTACTCTCGGATTTATTCTTCAATCTTCAAGAATCGGCTTAAGGTGGTAAGATTAAACCCTTTTTGAAATCTTATATCACTTTTAGGTATTAAAAAAGGTGATAAGTTTAGGCTTATTGTTGTTCTTATTATTCTAAAGAGTTGGGTTTCACAATCTATCTGTTGTTTTTAGGTCTCTATCAAAGGCGATTTGCTCTTTGTTAGCTAATTATTGTTGTTAGGATTCAACTTCAAGAATAGACTTTTAGGATTCAAGAAACTCTTTCTTGAATTCAATCTATCTTTAATTTTTGTATTCGTTTTTTGTTTCTTTATTTTCTTTTAGCCTCCCCATGTTTTTTGATTTTCTTTAGTAGTTCTTGGACCCTTATCGTATTGTTATCAGATATGTACCTCTACTATGATAAATTATTTAAAGTTTTTTCCCGTTATTACTGTCGGACCATAAAACTCCTTATCGTCTTACTATCCGCACACATTTGTTTTTACGTGGATGGAGGGGACACGTGGCACTCATCCGTGCCTTTTTTACATCTGGTATCATTAGACTAGACCTGATCCATATTGCCCGATACCCAAACCAAATAACCTGTAAAATATAACTCAAAATAAACCTATTTCATTCATTTTCTCTTCTTCGTCTTTCACTCTCTAGAACTCTCTAAGCTCTCTCTTCTCTGTTGATTGCCGATTTCAACAATAAATGATATAAATGTAATACCTTCCTCCATTAAAATTATGTGTGTGTCTCTATTATATTATTTTTGTTAGTATTTCATCTTTTTAGTCTATTTTCATTTTCTAGGGTTTCGATTTCTTGGGTTTCATCTACATCCAACTTATGTTTATGCACTTTCAGTTATATATTCTTATTTCTTGTCTATTTCTAGTATTTGCATGCATGGTTTAGGACTTTGTTATTTATTTATTGTTGGGTATGATGATGTTTAGGCTTCTCTGTTTGTGGGGTTTGCCTTTTGTCTTTGTCAATAAAATGTAGTTGTACCTGAAGATTATGTACTTTTTTATTTATTATTAACAACGATGATCCTCAATTGTGTGACCATCTGATTAAAGTATTCGGGTATTTTGGATTCTTCTTTAAGAGGGGACCTTTGGTCATAAAATTTTATTCTTTTGGTGTTAATTATTCCTTTCCCATTTCTGACTTTTACATGATTTATTTTATATTTTCTAAGTGGTATATTTTTGTTGTGTTTGCTAGGTTATTGGAGATGGTGCTAGTCGACTTAATATTCAATTAGGATGGTGATGTGGTTACGGAGCCTGAAATTGTCTACATAGAAAAATTGGTGAAGACTTGGATAGGTTATGACTCTGACTTACTTTCACACATAGACATAGTGAATGAATTTACAAATGAGCTAGGATTTGTAAGGGTGTCCCATCTAGTAAATTTTATGTGATTAAAGGGTCCAACCTCGGGTTCATGATGGCACCTAACATCTACTTGTTAGGAAAGCTGACGTGAAACAAAACATTTACATATTTTAGCAATTGAAGACAAAATATTAACAATGATAACGATATAGGTCTGAAATAGAGTAAAACAATACCGAACAACAAAGTCTAAACATAACGCAGAACATGAAGTCACAAGTACATGAACATCTAGAGTGCTACAAATAAAGTTTGAACAAAATACACTATTTTGAAACTCAATAAAACAATAAAGACAGAAGGGAAATAGACATCAGGGCTACGAACATCGTACAACTGTACCTCAAGTCTCCGCTAGTAGCTAAATGCGGGTGACCACACTGAATGCTATTGGGACCAACTTCGGTATCTTCACAAGAAGTGTAGATTGAAGTATGAGCACAACCGACTCGATGTACTCTGTAAGTGCCAAGCCTAATCTCGACGAAGTAGTGGCAAGGCTAAAACAAGCCACTTACAATAACCTGTAATAATAATAATAATAATAATAATAATAATAATAATAATAATAATAATAATAATAATAATAAGAAGAAGAAGAAGAAGAAGAAGAAGAAGAAGAAGAAGAAGAAGAAGAAAAGAAGAAGAAAGTGGAAGTAAAGCAATTAACTAAAAGAAATAAACTCAAACCTCATTATTAGAAAGCCTAGAATAACACGTCTCTAATCTCATATAAAAATGTCGAGGACAACTCAGCAATAACAACAAGTACAACATATACAAACTGTTACGGCACCCAACTCGATCCCACCATATCATCATTTATCAATGTCAAGTACTATATATACAATCTGTTGCGGCACAACCCGATTCCACCATATTGTCATTTATCAATATCAAGTACCACGTATACAATCTGTTGTGGCGTGCAACCCGATCTCACCATATCATTATTTATCAATATCATAATCCGCCCTTATTCTACTATTTCAATTTATTATCTTTCAATTTCCGTTGCGGCGTGTAATCCGCTCCCCAAATTAACATAAATAATTCAATAATTCAATTTACAAGAATATCTACATCAAAAGAGTAAAAATACAAGGTAATAAAGGACGATATGACAATCAAAGAATCTTTAAAATTTGAAGTTTCTACTTTACAAGTTTAGCGGTGCCTAATAAACTCAACAACTCACGCAAATAAAATTACATCATAGAATACAATAAATATTACAAAAATAATAGGACAAGTAAAGCATGTGACAATCAAGGTGTGCAAGTAAAACGATTAAAGGCAAGTGGCAAATAAGCATGGAGTCATGGAAGGGACGAACAATTTAATACAAGAAAAATTAAATGACAAATACAATAATTATGGCATACAAGTCAAATAAAGCATATAACGATTAAGGCATGGAATAAGATAATTCATGAAAAAATGAGAAACATGAAAAAAAAAATCTTGACGGCATATATATACTCGTCACATCGCATATATGTCATTTTCTCACATAATCCATACGACACATAGTTCAATAATTTCTAATTCCCTCAAGAAAAGGTTAGATCCAATACTTACCTCACTCCACAATTAAATCAAAGCTCAATTGGGCTTTTCCTCTAGAATTTGCCTCCAAACTAATCAAATTTAACCAATTACAGATCAAACAATTCAAAATAAGCTATAGAATCTACTCACAAGTGAAAAAGATTCAATCTTTAATGATTTTGGAAAAAGTCAACAAAAGTCAACCCCAGACCCGCGCTCAAAACTCGAGATTCGGACCAAAATCCCATTACCCATTCACCTTCGAGCTCGGTTATGTAATTAGTTTCAGAATCTGACCTCAATTCGAGGTCTAAATCTTAATTTCTCAAAATTTCTAAATTCTACCTAAATCCCTAATTTCTGCCATGGAAAAGCATAAATTAAAGGTTAAAAATCAATGAGTGTTTGTGAAAATGAAAGAAAACAAGTTAATTTCTAATAACATATGAAGTTAGGATGAAAATTCTCTTCACAATCACCTTTAGGCCGAGCTCAAACTTGAAAATAGTAAAAAATTAGATAAATCCCGACTGTAGGTTTGTTTTAATCATTGGCATCAGGACTTCTTTGTGATCGCGAAGGACCTGACGCGATGGCGAAGCACTGCGGTCCAACTGGCTTTCACGTTCGCGGGATGCTCTTTACGTTCGCGATGGCCTGTCCCCCTGGCCTTCGCGATGCGGTCCTAGGATCGCGTTCGCGCAGAACACCACATAGCTCCCTTCCCAGGCCCCATAACCTTTTGCGTTCGGGAAAGGTAAACCCCCCAGTGCTTTGAGTTTGCGACCAAGCTATCGCATTTGCGATGAATGAATCTACCCCTAGCCCATCTTCCTCTTAGCGATCGCGAATCACAAAATGACAAACACCAGATATCAGTAAAACCAGCAGATCCTCTAAGTCCAAAAATAACTCGTAGCCTATCCAAAATTCACTCAAGCCCCTTGGGCTCCAAACCAAACATGTACACAAGTGTAAGGACATCATACGAACTCGCTCGCATGATCAAAACACCAAAATAATACCTAAAAATACGAATCGGACATTAAAATGCATAAAATTTTCAAAGAAACTTAAGAACTTCCAAATTCACAAATCGAGTGTCTGAAGCATATCAAATCAACTCCGTTTCGCACCAAATTTTGGAGACAAGTCAATAATAGTAAAATGAACCTATACCAAGTCCTAGAATCAAAATTCAAACCTGGTAGCTATAAAGTCTACCTACGGTCAAACTTCAAAATTCTTTAAACCTTCAAATTACTAGTTTTTAACAAATCATATTAAAATAAGTTAGGAAATTCTGAATTTAATTTCGGGCATATGTCCAAGTCCAAAATCATGATAAGGACCCAGCAGGATTGTCAAAATACCGATCTGGGTCTGTTAACACAAAATATTGACCTTAGTCATTTCAGATCATTTTTAAGGAAAAAATTCACACTTTCGTCAATTTTTTACATAAAGATTTTCTGGAATAAGACACCGACTGTATATGCACATCTAGGAATATTAAACAGATCTAATCGAGGTCTCAAAATACAAAAATAAAGGCTAAAACTCAAAATGGCCTATCAGATTATCTTAGTATTAGAGATTTTACAAAATTTAATATGCAATGAATTCAATGTTGTGAACCTATTTGGTATAGATGAATGTAAACCCCCTATTTACTCTATTTTCAATATTGTACAGTGTGAGGAAGAATCTAATAAAATTATGGATGATGTTGGTACTGATTGTAGCTTAAGTGATCTAGGATCTGACTCTAGTACTGATTCTAAAGGATACAATTATGAAGAATTAGAAGCACTTAAAGACCAAAATAAAAGGGTAAATAACTGAAAAACGTAGTGACTACAAAGAGTTATACAAAGGTATTCCCTTTAAGAACATACCAAAAGTTAGGAAGTGTATGAAGTTGTATTCTCTTGCTAATAAGAAATGATTAAAATTGGAGAAGAGTGACACAATAAGGCTTAGGTATACTTGTGATATTTTTGGTTGTCCCTTTGTTTATTTAATATCAAAAGAAAAGATTGGTGGGGATAAAATCAAGACTTTAAATGCTGAACATGATTGTAGCACTTCATTTGATAACAAAACTGTTAATTTTAGTACCATTGCACTATATTTCAAGAAGAAGTTACAAGTTAATCCTAAGTACAAGGTAAGGGAGATGGCGTTAGATTTGAAAAGAATTTTTGAGCTAAATGTTAGTCATGGAAAGTGCAAGAGGGCAAAGAGGATGGTACTGGAATCACTAGATGGTAGTTTTTCAAATAAGTACAATAAACTTGAGGCTTATGCCAATGAATTGAGGGAAAGTAACCCCAGTAGTGATATGATTATTACCCTTTCAAAGAGTGCACTTGAAGAAGGGAGAAGAAGGTTCTTGAGGATGTATGTGTGTTTCCATGCTTTGAAGATGGGTTTCAATTTACGATTGAGACCTTTTATTGCTCATGGTACTTTTCTAAAGGGCAAAGCCAAAGGTTAACTGTTATTGGCAGTTGGACATGATTCACAGAATCAGTTTTACCCTTTGGAAAGGGCAGTTGTTGATAGGAGACAAAAAATACTTGAAATTGTTTCCTGCAGTTGCTTCAATCATCTTTGGATCTCAAGGAAGGGGAAGTAATCACCTTCATGTAAGATATGCAAAAGGTGAAGTTTCTGAAAAATTTTGTCTGCTTCAATTCAATTTTCTATTTATTGTTTTCTTGATATATGTTTTTGACCAGTTTTGTATGTTTTGGATAACCATTGTAGGGACTACTTGATGCAGTCAAAACTGTCCTTCCCCATGCAGATCACAAGTATTGTGTTAGACATATTGAGTCTAACTGATGCAAATAGTACAACACTGGGGAAAATGAAGAAGCTTTAATGGTGGTGTGCATGGTAAACATATACAGAAGATATCAAGGATCGACTAGAAAAATTAGGGGACTTGAACAAGGATGTTGTAGAGACTTTGTTGAGGTACCCACCTCAGGCCTGGTCTAGAGCTTATATGGACACAATATGCAAGAATCAGTCAGTTGATAATAACTTAATTGAATCCTTCAATAAGTGGATTGTGGATGCAAGGCATAACCCTATAATCAAGATGTTAGAGGATATCAGAATCAAGTTCATGAATCTATTAAGAGAATATGAACAAGAAGTTAGGAATTGGAGATATGATTTCAGTCCAAAATGCTTGGAGTTGTACAATGAGTACCTGTAAATTTCTCATACAGCTTGTGAAGTAAATGCAAATGGGCAAAATGGCTATGAAGTTATAGAAGGATCTGACAAGCATTATGTTAATTTAGCTGTGAAGAAATGCACTTGCAGGTCACGAGACCTTACAGCAATCCCATATACACATGCTATTAGAGTTATACTTAATATCAATGGTGATCCAATGACAGAAATCAACTGGTGGTATAGCAAGGAGGCATTTCTGTTGACTTATAAACACAAGATCCAGCCTGCTAGGGAGAAAGGTTTTGGAAGATTGAACCATTTTAAGCAATGGAGCCACCAGAGTTTGTGAAGTTAGCTTGCATACCTAAGGTTAAGAGAGATAGGTAGAAGGATGCGAGAATTAAAAGGCAAAGAATGTGGTCACCGTCCAGAAAAAGAAGAATCATGACATTTAGCAAATGTGAAAAAATAACTCATAATGCTATGACTTACGGTCATTTTTATACAATTTGAACTTCAAAGCATTAAATTTTTAAATGCTAGAACATATTTATATTTTCTAACTTGTCTTTTTAACAGCAACCAAATGAAATGAAGCAAAGAAATAGTGGAAGAACTGAGCCGGTTGCCACCAGTTCAGCACCTCAAGCAACAAAATCAAAAGGAAAGTAGCAGAGGAAGAGGCCAAGTTGTTTGATAGATCATGACACTAAACCGAGTCAGGACAGTTCAGTACCTCAAGTTGAACATGATATCAATTGTTTAGCACCTCAAGTTACTCAACCAAGTCAGGACAGTGGTCTTCGGTTCATGCCTACACCTGGAGTTAGGGGCATTGGATATGAAGAAGATGTTGTGCTTAGGCCAAGAGTTATATCAGAAGTAAATACAAGGCTTAGGATGAGACAACATGTACAAATACTAGCTGGAACAAGGTCAATCAACTTCACTGATAATCACACTGGTGTTAGTGTTCCAACAGATCTACCATACTCAGCACCAACATTACAGTGGAAGGGGAAAGCTAATATAACTACAAATAAGTTGGAAAAACAAGGGCAAGAAGGAATAGGGAAGCTGAAATCAAAGAGAAAAAATGAAGACAAAGCTGGAATATTTTTGTTATATATGGGATGTATTTACTACAAACTTAATGACAGTTATCTTCCATTTATTATTCCGTTAATAATGATTCTGAATGTTGGAATTGGATACCATATTATGATCTAGGATGTGTATGTTATTTGTGATGTAATTACTATTTTTAGTGTATATTTTTGGTGATGTAATTATTGGAATTGGATATCATATTAATCTAACAGATGTTTCAAAGTTGTAAGTTACCATATTGGAGTTCAAAATTTTAAATTGTAAATTATATGTTGTAAGCATTGTCTTCAAGTATCTATATTGGAAGAAAATATGTTTAAAGCTTTGGCGAAGGAAACACATGCCCCACCAGATAAGAGTGTCGCAAGTTCACAAGTTATTATGAAGTGCCACAAGTTATTATAAAGTGCCAATAGCTTCAACTTGTGCCTATGGCTAATTAGGAGTGTAAGAAGTGCCTATAGCTCATTAGGACTTGTAGCACAACTGGTACATAAACAATTGCGTGCAATACAAATTGAAGAAGCAACATCATTATGTTACAATAACTTGGAACATACATTAATAATTGATGTCATTGTTTTACAATGTCAAGGAACATCAAAAATGAGTAGATAAGAGCATCAAAAAACAGTGGATAGAAACAACTAAATTTTTCAAGAACTAGGTTATCAATATGGAGCAGATGACATCTTACTTTTACAGAATTTACTTCATCCACATTGCTGCAACAAATCCAACAAAAAATACAACTGATATCCAAATAAACATCTTCATCTTAACCATTTTATCTTTGATTTTCCTTGCTTTGTTCACTTCAATATTTTTTGCAGCCTCCAAAACTTCAACTTTTTCCAATACTTTATCCTTTTCTAACTTGCACGACTCCAACAATTGCTTCAACATATTGATTGTAATATTAGCATCATTCAATTTACGATGCAACTTATCGATTTCTATCAGTGCTCGATCCGGAAAGAGCTTGTCTTGCCATTCCCAATTCCACACGACTCATTCTAACGATAATGGACAATAATTAAGTTACAAGGAATAAAAATTTAATTTTTGTACAAAATAATTAACAAACTAACATATGGAAAATTTCAACTTACTTCAGGTTTAGCACATTTATAGAATCTCCTTGGGGGATTTGAGGTGAGGTTGATCAGAAGTGGTTGGCAATCTCTCCACAATGGTACCTCCTCTTTAATGTAGCACTAGAATCTGACATTTGACCCTGTTTTACCACCACTATCAGAAAAAGAATTAATAATTAATTTTGTTGAAATCTGTAGTCTTGATAGAGCTTAGAGCATGGAGGGTTTGATGAAAATGGCTGTAGGAATATAACATAGGGTTGGGGTTTCTTTTGAGTTATATCTTACGGGTTAATTTTGATTGGATATCGGCTACTATTCTGATCGAATCTAAATGATACTAGATGTAAAAAAGGCACGGATGAGTGTCACATGTCCTCTCCGTCCACTTAAGGATAAATGTGTGCGGATAGTAAGATGGTAAGGAGTTTTATGATCCGATAATATAATGGGGGACAATTTTATACAATTTATATAGTAGATGGACATATCAGACCCTTTTCCGTTATTTTTAGCTCACACTCTGTTCAATTCTTCTTCGTACTTGAGTTTTATACTTGACATTTGGGCTTCATTTGTGAAGTCAAAAGATCCATATTTCATTTGGCTGACTAACCCAAAGTTCTGTACCTCTACAACTAAGCCCACCCAAATCGGATTATGTTTTTTTTTGGGTTAAATTAAAATGTGTTAATATTAGCTTAAAGTATATATATGAATGGAAGTTAGATTAATGAAGAAACAATTACCATATATTTGAGAGAAAATTATCACGAATCTGTCTTTCATATGACGAGAAAAAAATAGAGAAAAAAACGGACAAATCGAATAAAATTGAAAAATAAAAAATAATTAGTGTGTTTTTGAAGAAAATTGAATCATGAGCAGCTTAAACCTAAGTACGCATTTCGTTGCACCAAATGCTTTTCTTACGTAGCTCAAATTGACGGCTGCCATTTCCTTTAAATCGACATTTTCCTCTCTACCTATTTCTTGGTTTGATTCGGTTTATGTAAATTTATTTCTTTTAGTCTGTGTTAAAAAGAATGATCAATTTGCATATTTGGAAACATTTACTTTTATGCAATGATTATACCCACACAGATTATATGTGTCTTATTTTACACTACAAATTCAAAAGTCATTCTTTTCTTTCTTAAACTTCGTATTCAATCAAATAGATTTACATAAATTAAAACAGAGGAAGTACTTTTTTATGCTTCTTTTCCATATTTTGTGCGTGCTGCAATTGGAAGTGTATACAAGCCTAAAGGATCACCATAGTTAGTCCGCATTATTATAGACATCAACCTATGCAAATTTTTTGGTACAAAGTATACAATATAAGATTAAATTGTTACTAAGAATTGATAGATAGGCGACGTGGCAAATTGCAACATGCGGGCAGGGTGAGACGGGGTTTATAGTTGGTAGTTTGCAAAATAATGAAACGAAAGTAGTATTTAATTTAAGAAAAAAAAAATAAACGCACCGAAACATGGAGCGGGTAATATTAAAATGAAGAAAATTAAATTACTTTATAAAATTTTGAGAAATTTGGAGCCCGTTTGGATTAGCTGAATTGAAGTAGGTGACAAGCATTAGGTGCTGAAAAGCACTTTAAAGGTGTGTTTGGTATGAAGGAAAACATTTTCCGAAAAATATTTTCTAATTTTCCCATGTTTGATTAGCTTAAATGTTTTGGAAAATATTTTCCTTATCAATTCATTTTCCTCCAATTGGAGGGAAATGTTTTCCTTATCAAGAAAAGGAAAAATATTTTCCAAAGCTCCTTCTCAACTTTCCTCACCCTCACCCTCACCAACTCACCCCACCCCCTCTCCAAAAAAGGGTTTTTTTCTTCAAATTTCAGTTTTTCCGTTACCACCCACCCTACTACCCCTCCATTCCCCTCCCCCTGCCCCGCAAAAAAAATAATTTTTTTTACCTTAATTTTTTTTTTTTTTGCAATTTCAAATTTCTGTTTTTTTTTCATTTTCCTCAACCCCCCACCCCCCACCACCACCACCAAAAAAAAAAATTAAATATATTTTTCAGTTTTAATTTTATCTAAATTATTTATGAATACTCTTGAGAAGTGATTTTCCTTAATTTGCGTACCAAACACCGGAAAATGAATAAGATTACTACTTGTTTTCCAAGAAAACATTTTCTTGGAAAACATTTTCCGTTATACCAAACACACCCTAAGTGTTGAAACTGATTTAATAAATAAGCAGTTACGTGTTTGGATACAAGTACTAAAATTGATAATAAGTTGCTACAGTATTTGATAAAAAGTGCTGATAAGCTCTTTTTCTGTTAAAACGACTTAAATAACCTTAGAACTGTTTAACTTATAAGGGCGTAATTTTTTTCAAAATTGTAGATTCCAAATCGATTCAAATATAAAATATTCTATTTGTCATTTTATTAATATAATTGTGCTTTGATACGATAATTTTTATGATAAATATAATTTATTTTATGATAATTATATAATCTTAAGTTATAATAATTAATAAATTGACAAAAGTTTCTTAGTAAAAAATATTGCATCAAGCTCTAGGAGTATTCTATACCAGCTCGAAGCCTTATAGCTAGATCAAAGACTGTCGTAAGTTGCATCATGAGTCTTAAGATTTGGGTCCCTTAGCCCCTGGATTGGTGCGCAAGCAAAAGAAGAACAAAAAAGAGGGGCCTCTGGCTTATTAAGAAGCATATAAACGACATACTAAGCAGAAGCGCGTAGACGAAGGGAGAGGGGCTTTTTCGAAAGGCTAGAAACTTATACGTATATAGATATAGTGAGTGTGCGTGCGGGGTGTAGGTATACCACTTACGAGAAAGAACCCCAAGTCAGTAAAGTAGTTAACCAAACACAAGTAAGAAGTTCGTCAGTCCTTCCTCCGATGCCTCCCGTTCATTCTTCTTCATTTCATCATTTTGTTGTGTTGTTCTGTTCATAGGTCCCAAGCCCTTCTTAGAAAGCCCTCTTCCCTCTCCTTAAGTTAAGAAAAAAAGAATGCTGCTTGATTGAACGAACATTGTAAGAACCTTTCTAACTGACACCCCAGTCATAATGCCACCCACGTCTTTTTTTCTTTTGAACAAGCCTTCTAAATCCATATTTTCCCCGGCCCACCCCGCCCCGCATAGTATTTTCACCCGCGTCCACCCGCCTCCACATAGACCCGCGGTCACCCTCCCCGCTCCGCACCACATAAGGTTTTTGTTTGTTTGTTCTTTTCATTTTGTTTACTTATTTCATTTTTATATTTTGGCTGCAATTTTCAACTTAATCAACCAAAAAATTGAAAGTTCTTTTTGTTTTTTGTCTGAAATTTTACTTAATTTAAATGTTTATGTAATTGTACAGAGATGGTTCAACCGTGTGTACCTCTCTCTTTCCTCAGGTCTTTGTTAGGATTAGGAAGGTTATTGAGCTGCATGACAAGTATATGGCATTTGTGACCAACTGTTTTGCAAAAAACACTCTCTTTCACAATATATATCCAACTGTTGTTGTTGGAAAGTTATGCTTTTTACCTTAAATAATTTGGAATATGCTTTCTGATGTCTAAATTTTGAATTTCTATAGGCTCTGAAAGAGACATTTGAGGTATTTTGTAACAAAGTTGTTGAGAAGCAAGTTTTATGGGTCCTATGGTGATTTGGAATAAGAAGAAAAATCCTTACACCCTCGTAAACCCGCATAGTCCCGCAACCCACCCCGCCCCGCATAAGTTTTTATGAAAAGTATTTACACCCGTCCCGCACCCGCACCACCCTGTTTGCCATCCCTACAAATATGCAAAGGAATAAAGCATTTGCTTATCTTAAATAGTCAACGAGAATTGCAGACTTAACGAGGCAGCGTGGGAGGGGGGGGGGTATTTTGATAAAATACTTGAGGCAGTGAGTATTGATGTAGGAATTTTGTTCTAAAAAGAAATATTTTAAGGATAAAATAGTAAAAATTTTGGTCAAACTTAAAGTGCTTATAAGCTAAAAATTCATAAGCTGGGGGTGACCAGCTTATGGTTTTCGGCTTATTTTTGACTTATAAGCACTTGGCTTATAAGTACTTTTAACTTTATCAAATGCGTAGATAAGCCGAAAAGTATTTATAAGCTAATTTGTCAGCTTATAAGCTTAGCCAAATGCCCTATTAGTAAATAGTGAGATAATTTGCAAATGAAGAAACAAATTTAAGAAAATTTATCTGTTTTAACGGGTAATAAAATCTTGTTTTAAAATTAAATCTCATATTTTAGAAGGGCTTACCTATTTCTTTTGGATAGTGTAAAATAATTTCTTCCATGCAGTGTATATATAACTTAAATTCTTTCAAAAGAGTTTTACTTAATACAGACGAGATATAAGCCCTATGGATCTTTAATTTTTAATTTATAAATTAATAAAATGGAATAACAACAATATAAAAGAAACATTCATAATAGTGTAAGAAAATTATAAAATAATTAAAGAAATCATAGAGAACAAAATTTCTAGCATATTTGTATAAGTATAAATAATGCAATAGTATTAAAGTTATTATGAGATATAACCAACAATAATTTCTTAACTTTCAAACAGTTAAAAATTTATAATTTCTTAAAAATATTATCAAATTACACATTTTGCCTCCCTAAATTTAAATAATTAATAAATGTTATCAATTATATATTTAAAACATTAATCCTTCGTGAAAAAATATCAAATTACTTTCAATAATAAAATAATGAAAATCTGATAAATTTGAGTGACATAGAACTAAGGCATGGAGATCAATAACAAGTTAAAAAAAAAATCAGCTATCTAGCTATTTTCAAAAGAAATGTTCAAATGATATTTTATCCCATGATATTCTCAATTATTGAATTTGCAATATGATACATTATTATTTGAGTTACTCAATATTTATATATTTATACATGAATAGAACTTTTATCATTCATTTATTAAAGAATGTTGAGGGTCAATAGTGTTAATTAGGGATTCAACACATGATATGTGTAAGAACTCATGTTAGATGATTCACGCACATTGAATGTTAGGCATATTTAGGGAGCACAGTCAGGCATTTGGGACGCAAGCTACACAAACCTAAGCTCCACATGTGAATCTCAAGGCATTTTGCAAGTGTCCCACCACGGGGCGAGCCCCAAGCAAGTACCAAAATAGCCTCTTAATTAAAACAATGAACTCTTAAGTTCTACCTCCCTTCCTACTAATAGTTTGGAGCAGCCAGGTAGTAATTTGATTGCTGATCATTCTCTTTATAAGAGCCATGAAGAACCTCAAGTTATATCAGAAGGCAAGCAAGCAAAGACTTATCTGAGAAAGAAGACCCTTTTCCAGAAGGGAGAGGAAGAAGTAGAGTTAGAAATAAAGAAAGAAAGCAGAAAAACAAATTTGCACCTTCTAAGAAAATGAAATAAAGAAATGCTTCCACCCCTCCAAATTTTCCATGATTAGTACAATCTTCTGGAATATTATGGGGGTGAGGTCCAAAAAAGCCATTCATAGACTGAAACATCTTATTAGCACCAACAACATTTTATATGTTGCGATCCTTGAACCTATGGTTAGTAAGGACAAGATTGAGGGCTATATGAGATTCTTGGGATTCAAGGGATGTATCTCTAACGAAAATGGAAAAAATATGGTGTTTTTGGAAGAACATTTGCCATACAATTGTTTTTACCAATGATGAACAACACATTACTATCAAGATTGAAGAAGGTCATTCCAACGTTACTACTGCTATTACAGCTGTTTATGCCAAATGTACTTCTAGGGAAAGAAAAGAGTTATGGTCGGGCCTAGAAAATGACAGTAATGGTATTAATGGCCCATGGTGCATTGGAGGAGACTTCAATGTTATCTTAGAACCGGATGAAAAACTTGGTGGTAACCCTCACAGAATGTCTAAAAGCTTAGACTTTATGAATTGTATGAATAATTGTGGGGTGACAGATATTGGTTTTTCTGGAGCTAAGTTTACTTGGTGTAATAATTGGAGGCCTAGTAAAAGAATTTGGAAAAGACTAGATAGAGTTTTTATCAATGATATTTGGGCACAATAATTTCAGAATACTACTATCAAACATCTAGTAAGAACATGCTCAGATCATAGGTCTTTGCTTATGAAATGTTATGATAAGACAAAAAGTCATATTAAGTACTTTCGATTTCTTAATTTTTGGACCAAGCAAGACGATTTTCTCAGTATTGTTAAAGGGGTTTGGGATACTCATATCACTGGCAACAATATGTGGAGACTGCAAGCTAAGCTGAAACTTCTCAGCAAAAAGCTAAGTCAATGGTCTAGAAAATTCATAGGAGATATCTAGAGTAATGTCATCAAATGGGAGGAGAAGATTCAAAGCTTGGAAGAAATGGATATTATCAACAACACAGAGTCAGAAAGAAGTGAAACTAACAAAGCCCATGCAGAATACATTAGATGGCTAGATATGCAGGAGTCCTTAAACACTCAGAAGGCAAACATAAATTGGTTTGGAGACAAAGATAGGAACACAAGTTATTTCCATAGTTTGCTCTGAGAAAAGAGGAGAAAACTTCAATTGGATACGATTAAAAATCATAAAGGGAAATGGATTCAAGGAGATGAGAAGATTTCTAAAGCAGCTATCAAACATTTTAATGCCATGTTTAACCTCCCTGTCTCCAAGATAGATCATTCTATTTTGAATTGCATCACTAAGTAAATTACAAAAGAAGACAATGTACTTCTTAGTGCTATTCCAAATGAAGAGGAGATTAGAAATGCAATATTCAACCTGTAAGCCACCAGTAGTGCTGGGCCAGATGGGTACAATGGTTTTTTCTTTCGAAGTTGTTGGAACATCATCAAAAAGGATATCATAGCCTTTGTTATTGACTTCTTCTAAGGTAAGACTCTCACTAAATTCTATACTCATACTTGTCTTGTTCTTATCCCTAAGAAGGTTGCCCCTTCAACTTTTAATGATTTTAGACCTACTAGCCTTTCTAATTATACTAACAAGATTATCTCTAAAATTCTTTCTATAAGCTAAACCCTTTACTTACTAAGCTAGTCTCTGCTAATTAAAAGTGGTTTTGTTAAGAATAGGCTCATTACTGAAAATGTTCTTTTAGCTCAGGAAATTGTTCAATCTATCTCAAATACCAATAGAGGTGGTAATGTTGTAATGAAATTGGACATGGCTAAAGCTTATGATAGAATGTCTTGGAATTTTGTCACTATTGTGCTTAGAAAATTTGGTTTTGCAGAAATTTGGATTAACATGATCTTTAATCTTCTGTCTAGTAATTGGTATTCTATCATCATTAATGGTTCTAGGAAAAGCTTTTTTAAATCTAGCCAGGGTCTAAAATAGGGTGACCCCTATCTCCCTCCTTATTCATCCTTGCCGCTGAAGTACTTTCTTGCTCCCTGAATAACCTTCTGCTAGATAATAATTTTACTCCTTTCTCTATTCCACTTAGATGTCCACCCATTAACCACCTAGCATATGCTGATGACATAGTTATCTTTTCCGGTGGTAATAGCAACTCTATTAATCTCATCACGAACATTCGTCATAGTTATGAAAAAAGCTCTGGTCAAAAGGTTAACAAGGATAAAAGTTTTTTCTTAACTGCTCCTAAAACTGCTGCTGTTAGAGTTAATAGAATCAGAAATTATACTGGTTTTATGGACAAGGAATTTTCTTTCACCTATTTGGGACGCCCCATTTATATTGGAAGAAAAACGACTGTCTACTTTGATGGCATGGTTAACAGTATTGTCAAGAAGCTTAATGGCTGGCATGGAAATTGCTTTCATATGGAGGTAAAGTCATTCTCATCAAGAATGTGCTTCAAGCCCTCCCTACTTATTCTCTTTCTGTTATGTGTCCTCCAAAAGCCATTCTTAAGCTTATTGAGAAACATTTTGCCAATTTCTTCTGGGGATACAATCGGGATCAAATAAGTATCACTAGAGATCCTGGAAAAAATTTTGTTATCCTCTTGACGAAGGAGGGATTGAGGTCAGAAGAATGCAAGATATTGCCAATACTTTTAGCCACCAAAAGATGGTGGAGGTTTAGGACTATCCCTTCTCTGTGGGCTATTTTCATGAACCAGAAATACTATGCTAGAGTCCATCCATTGATTAAACACAATGTATCTGGTAATTCTCACTCATGGTAGAAGATGATTCAAGTCAGAAACAAGGCGGAACCTCACATTATTTGGCATATCAACTCTGGAAACTCAAGTATATGGTAGGATAATTGGACTGGAAAGGGACCTTTGGCTTCCTTATATCCAAATGCTAACAAAAGCTCCAAAATCCTTATTAAAGATTTTATTCAAGATGGCAAATGGAATATCCAAAGGCTCAAAGATTTGCTTCAAGATGAGTTCATTCACCATATAGAAAATATCAACATTGGTAGGCATGATCTGCCTGACCAAGCTTTTTGGGATCTTACTGAAATGGGTAAGTATTCTAATAAGACGGCCTTACATCTATTCAGAGACACAAAGGAGAAAGATCAATTCCTTACAAAGGTATGGCTCTCTAGCATTCCTTTTAAAATTTCTTTCCTAACATGGAGATTGTGCTTATCTAAACTTCCTTTTGATGATATTATCCTTAATCTTGGTAAGAATATTACTTCTAATTGTAACTGCTGCACTAACCCAAAAAAACAACATGTTTTTGTTGAGAGTGATGCAGCTAGGTATATTTGGAAAGCTATAGGATCCCCTCTGGAAATCATTCCTATGCAATTGCCAATTAGAGGATTAATAAATCATTGGTGGCTACAGAAACCTAATAATGCTCTTCACAAACTTGCTCTCCAAATCATCCTATTATAATATGCTGGGAGATGTGGAAGAATAGATGTTCTTGCAAATATGGTGATAAAAAGAGGTTCAACTACTACAAGATGAAGCAACAGATTTACTAGAATACTCAAGCTGCAATCAATAAAGCTTTCCCAAAATGCAAGCTAACATTGCCTTGGGCCAACTTTTGTGACAACATGATGAAACTTCAACCTATTCCTAAGGCTATTTCATAATGCTGGAATAAACCTAAACAGGGATCAATTAAAGTAAACACTAATGGAAGCTTTATTCATGGTAATGGAAAAGTGGGATTGGGAGGAGTAGTGAGAAACGACCAAGGAGATCTCATTATGGCCTTCTCAATTCCTTCAAAATGCAGCAGCAATAACATGGCAGAGGCTCAAGCTGCTATGTTTGGCATTAATTGGTATGTACAAAATGGGTTCTCAAACTTCACAATTGAATTGGACTCAATGCTTGTAATGAATATGCTTAAGGAGGGTGATACCAACAACTATAGGTTGAAGAAGATCATAAAGGACACTTCGCAAATAATGAACCAGACCAATATTAGCCCTATGCATTGCTTCAGGGAGGCAAATGAAGTAGGAGATTCTCTCGCAAAATTGGCGACTACTAACTCCGAAGCCAAATTATACCTTTCTTTCCAACAACTCCCAAAAGGAACTAAAGGTTCTTTTGTACTTGACAAACACCAGATGATTACTGTTAGACTTAAATATAACAAAGCAAATTTTTTTGTTAGCTAAGTAGTAAATGTCTTGTACTTTAACAGAGGCGCAAACTTATGTAACTACCTCTGTCGGATGTATACCATTATGTTGTAATCCTTGGAGGTAAGGCACATCCTCCTCCTATATTTTGGAAATAAATATAACACCCCAGGAAATCTGGGAAATTCTACACACACACACACAAAAAAAAAAAAAAAAACCTCTTTCCAAATACCGACATGTAATACTACGTACGTTCTATTTACTTTCTAATTTCAATTGTGTGAAGTAAGTTGTTGTATTTATGAACAAATTTTTAAAGCAATGGGTGCGTGGATAATAAAAGTATATATTCAGTTAGCGAGTGCTTCGTCTCCTATCCCTAGATCAACTTTTACCATAAAATCTAAAATAAATGTGCTTTATTCTTCACCATTCATTTTACTATTATTTTGGTTTCAGAAATATTATGTTGACAAGTATTCCCTTTTTTTAGCCGCTAATTAACTATGACTACTTAGACCAAGGTTTAATTTAGGCCTACAATGTGCTAGGACTATAAATTACTGAGATTAGCAGCAGCCCAAATGTCACTACGTTTTAATTTCCATTTCCTTGTTGGAACTTGTTACTGCATTTAGACATTCGACATCATAATTTCCCCATCTTCTTCTCTGATCCTGGTTAGTTTTCTTCCCATCTTTGTAGAGTATATACAACCATTGAATTCTTTCCATATGCATGCAAATAACATGCATATGACTAAATAATGCCCACTTTTCTAAAGCAAAAAACGTGAAAATATAAGTTGATTAATGAAATAATGATACTATTATATTCCTCTTAACTGTGGTTGATGTGCAGATAAGTAAGAATGGCATCCCATGGCAATGGGCTGGCGAAGATCGAGACACAGAAGATGAAAGAAGATAAGATCATATGCCACGATGATAGCGCAGTTCCAGTGACAGCTCAGACAGAGGACGAGTTGCATTCCCTTCAGAAGAAGAAATCTGGACCCAATACCCCTATCAAGGATATTCAGAGTGCCTTTGGCATCCCCACTACTGAAGTTGAGCGACAGAAACAACAACTCCAATCCATCAGGTAATTAATGGATTCTATTGTAAAAACATTTTATAGTGGGGCAGTCAGGTGCACAAAGCATTCCATGTTTATTTAGGATCCCGGAAATGTAGATAGCCTACCTAATGCAAGCATTAGTATAGCTGCTGCTTTCATGGCTCGTGCATTAATGCAAATGCAAAAAACTTAAAACTCAAATCTTGTTGTAATTTATATTACTAAATGTTGTAGTTTGTTTTGTTGCATGGGCATAAAAACAGTGCATCATTGGCATCATTGACAAGAGAGACGGGACCAAAGGTTGTGAAAGGAGACCCTAGGGTGGAGACGCCCAAGTTGGTGCAAGCCTCTCAGCCTAAACACACTGCAGCACCTAACATTACTGATAGTGCTCTCAAGTTCACTCACATCCTCTATAATCTTTCCCCTGCTGGTAATTAATTCCCTATTCCTACATGATTCAACCGATCGATTCTCTTGTCTTATTCACGTTCGACTTTAGCTTTGTACATTGACGGTGTAGTTTTTTTATGTTACAGGTAACTGTTAAAAAGAGCCTGATTTGATAATAGTTAAATTGTGTAACCAATTTTTATAGAAGTTTAAGATGTTAGGACAATATACTTTTTTTTTTTTAACTTCGATTCTTCATCTGCCTTTTGTAGAGCTGTATGAGCAAGCAATCCAGAATGAAAAGGGCTCATTCATCACATCAAGTGGTGCTTTGGCCACACTTTCTGGAGCCAAAACTGGCCGATCCCCAAGAGACAAGCGCGTTGTTAAGGATGAAACCACTGCAAATGAACTTTGGTGGGGAAAGTAAGTTCATCTGTTTCTTTCTTTTGGATAACCATTACGCATACAAAACTCACTAGCCCAACTAATTTGGATTCGAGCTGGCTCGGCCCACCAAGGAGTAATGCACTCCCTACAAAAAAAAAAGTTATTCATTCAGAGGGATCCTAACCATAATAGTGTAAAGTTCAATTGCTTCTGCCTGATGGCTTACCTTTAATTTTTCAGACAAAGATTGTTTAGTTCCATCAAATATAAGTTTAATTGGTATTGGGCATTTTCTAACGTCGTCTTTGTATTATGATTTTCAAAAGGGGTTCACCTAACATTGAAATGGACGAACAGACTTTCTTAATCAACAGAGAAAGAGCCGTTGATTATCTATGCTCTTTGGAGAAGGTATTTACATTATTGCATACTAGATTTTACTTTCCTCAAGTCTACTTTTATCATCAATTTTTAACGCATAAAAGACCTCTTAAGATGTCACTATCCAAATCATATTAATGTCAAGATTATACTAGTATATAACACATACGTGTATATAATTTGTTGCAAATATATATCAGCACAGTTCGGGCTAAGATTTGCAACTTAACTAGACAGTCTGTATGTTAAAGAAATTTTATCTATATATATTTCAGGTTTTCGTGAATGATCAGTTTCTCAACTGGGATCCAAACAATCGTATCAAAGTTAGAATTGTATCTGCCAGAGCCTATCACTCCTTGTTCATGCACAACATGTAAGCACTTGATCATGATTACTACTTAACTTTCTGTTTCTGCCTTCCTTTGTATTACAGCTAAGTATCCTTTACTTTGTAAACTACATGTTAATTAGGTACATTTAGATTGGATTTAATATTATGTATAAATAACTACGTGGCTGACAGGTGTATCCGACCCACTCCTGAAGAGCTAGAGAATTTTGGTACTCCGGACTTCACAATATACAATGCTGGGAAATTCCCATGTAACCGTTACACTCACTATATGACTTCCTCCACTAGCATAGACATCAATCTTGCTAGGAGAGAAATGGTGATCCTTGGCACACAGTATGCTGGCGAAATGAAGAAAGGTCTCTTCAGTCTAATGCACTATTTAATGCCTAAGCGCCAGATTCTCTCTCTGCATTCTGGCTGCAATATGGGAAAAGAAGGAGATGTAGCCCTCTTCTTTGGATTATCAGGTACGCATTTAACTTGCATACACTGACAATGTACGGAATTTTGACGTTATCAGTGTATTTTAACCGGTTATAACAGGTTATTTACCTACATATTGTAGGTTATCAAATTAGAATGACTATAGACAGTTACCTGTTTTTAGAAGTGATTTTAACTTGATGGTGTAAAAGATATTGAAGGGATTGGTCATCTCTTTTGAGGAGCAGCAAGATTTTTTCTGGTTTTCTAACTTTGTTACTAATGTTTCTTTTTCTGGACATGTTTATTTTAGGAACTGGGAAGACTACATTGTCTACAGACCATAATAGGTACCTAATCGGAGATGATGAACATTGTTGGAGTGATCATGGTGTTTCGAACATTGAGGGTGGTTGTTATGCAAAATGCATTGACTTGTCAAGGGAGAAGGAGCCTGATATTTGGAATGCCATCAAGTTTGGCACCGGTAATATTCTCATTACCTCATCATCTAAACATTATTTACTTAAAGAATTTCCAGTATCAGCAAGTGGTGATATGTTTTCTTGTTCTGTGCAGTGTTGGAAAATGTGGTTTTTGAAGAGCGTACTCGACAAGTGGACTATGCGGATAAATCAGTAACAGGTAATGTCTCAACTAATGTCATTGATTAGAATCCTAGCCCTGGCATATCAGAAATCTTTAATCAGTTTATGTTGATTTATGGCTTTATTAATCGATTGCTTTGGTTGCAGAGAACACAAGGGCAGCATATCCAATTGAATACATCCCCAATGCTAAAATACCATGTGTTGGTCCTCATCCTAAAAATGTCATTCTCCTAGCCTGTGACGCGTTTGGTGTGCTCCCTCCAGTCAGCAAGTTGAACTTAGCACAAACAATGTACCACTTTATTAGTGGCTACACAGCTTTGGTATACGCACGCATAAGAACTTATATAGACTGATAATGTAAAGAATTTATATACAAGAGGTCAAGATAATATCATTAATAATTCATACAGGTGGCAGGAACCGAGGATGGAATTAAGGAGCCTACAGCAACATTTTCAGCATGTTTCGGTGCAGCATTTATAATGCTTCATCCGACAAAATACGCAGCAATGCTAGCTGAGAAAATGCAGAAACATGGAGCTACGGGATGGCTTGTGAACACTGGATGGTCAGGTGGAAGGTATAACTTAATTATAAGCACTCTAACCACAAACATGTATTAATTCTACTTATATAATTAGACTTAGATAATGAACTTTCTATATCACAAGCAGCTATGGATCAGGTGGTCGTATTAAGTTAGCATACACAAGAAAGATCATTGATGCTATTCACTCAGGAGAACTTTTAGAAGCAAATTACACGAAAACTGAGGTGTTTGGGCTTGAAATCCCAACTGAACTTGAGGGAGTTCCTTCACAGATTCTGGATCCAGCGAACACTGTAAGTTACCAATATAACTCCGTTGCACTCAAACGATTCAATTTATATACGCTGACAGTGTAAAAAATGATCAGTACATTTTAACATACGAGGTTCTTGAAATATTTTATCTATGTTCCAGTGGCCGGACAAGAATGCGTACAAGGAAACTCTCATGAAGCTGGGAGGTCTGTTTAGGAAGAACTTTGAGGTGTTCGCAAACTACAAGATTGGAGCTGATAATAATCTGACTGAGGAGATACTGGCTGCAGGTCCCAACTTCTGAGATTGAGTTACATTTTAATGTAGCTTAGTTAAGAGAGTTAATTTTATTCATAACCCAACTTGTCTTGTTTCTGTCTTCACATTCATTTTCTTTTTCTTTTTTTCTTTAACTTCATTCACTATTACTGTAATTTACTTGGTCTATAAAGAAGGCTTAAAGAATCCAATTATTTGTCCCCCTTTTGCATTTCACAACCATCTCAGACAAGCCAGAATGGTACTCAGGAGCTTATAGCATGCTCTATATCTGGTCAGGTCGAAGGATCAAGACATCTAATTTTCAAAATAGATTTGATTATCCATTTTATAATTTTTTCAAAATAAAATTTACATATCTATGTAGTAATTGCATTAAAAATTAGGGGTGTCAAAGGAAACCGACAAACCGCACCAACCCGATAATCCGAGTCAAACCGAGAAAAAAAAAACCGACTATAGTTTGGTTTGATTTGATTTGGTGTTGGAAAAAAAATCTCAACCATAATTGGTTTGGTTTGGTTTTAACTAAAGAAAGTCAAACCAAAACCAAACCAACCCGACATTACATATATAGAAATTTTAGATATATTTAATATATATAAATATACTTGGTATTCGAATAATTTAATATATAAATATTCGTAGAATTTCTTTAAATTAAATTATTTTAAAGTTGGACATAGAACTTTTAAATGTTCCAATAAGTTTTATAGCCATTAACATTAGTAAATTAAATAATGCTAACAAAAGCCCAAACCAAAATCAAATCAATACTAATGCTAACAAAAGACATTCAATTCAGTACTACGAACGAGAATGTATTGAATATCTATTTTTTATTTTGCAATAATTTAGATAAAAATGCATACCCTATTTTTATTTTTTCTTTAGCATTTAGTCATGTAATTAATACTCCCTTATTAGTCTACTTATTTTAGCATGACTTAGTACTTTTAGATTATGTTTATTTTTATTATGACTTTTTAATTAGCAATATTTATATTACATAATTTTATTGTCTTTATTGTTGAATATTTTAGGATAATGCCATGACACATCTCATATTTTGTATTATTTTCTTGAAAAATACTTTATATAGTTGTATCTTACTAGGATTAAAGAAATATTTTAAGCACAATTTATATATTTTGTTCTACGCAGATTTTACTAGAAAAAAACCCGAAAAAATCCGAATAACTCGAAAACCCGAGAAAAACCAAGAGCGGAAAACCCGAGTTTTATTGGTTTGGTTTGGTCTTTAGATTTAACAACCCGACACAATTGGTTTGGTTTGGTAATTATAAAATCCGAACCAACCCGACCTATGTACACCCCTATTAAGAATACTAGTAATCACAAAATTTTAATGCTAAACAGGCTTTAATTGTCACGACCCAAACTGAAGGGCCATGACTAGCACCCGACCACACTTGCCGAGCACCAACGTACATTTCATCTAACCTTCACTATTATCTTTTAAGGCTAAAGAGATCAATATAAATGGTAGACCTAGATCATGGACAACCAGCAATAAAATATGACGGCATGAACATACATAGCAGAGGATGACCAGACAATCAAGAAACTACATATAAGGTATGAGCTACCACGCTACTATGAAAGACTATACAACAAAAACTAGCCGACAAGGCATACCAAACTATACATGAGCCGACACCTGTCTATGAGCCTCTAAAAGAACATAAGTGTTGCAACATAGCCGGAACAGGGCCCCGACATACCCATAATGTCTATAACAAAAATTGCATACCAAGACCAAGGCAAGTCCGGAGAAGGGATCTCGCCAATCACCGCTGAACTGGACAGTCTACTGTGGTGGGGGAGCTGCACCTGTCTGTCTATCAGGACCTGCAGCACGACATGCAGCGTCCACAAATAAAAGGACGTCAGTACGAATAAAGTACTGAGTATGTAAGGCAAGGAACCATAAATACGATCAGTAATGTAAGCAAGGATAAAGAATATACCACCTGTAACATCTTAGTACCTCTGAGGGCTACTTACATGAAATGCATGATACATATGTATAAATACATAAACCTTTAAAGCATTCGCCTCTGTGGGCATCATCATCATCATATCGTACCCGGCCATAATAGGCTCGGTAGAATCGTACCCGGCCACGTGGAGCTCGGTAAAACCCAACTGATCAGTGGTTGCACAATAGGTGCCGTACCCGGCCAACTATAGCGTGGCTCGGTAGAGTAAAATAGATACATATATATAATGCATGCTCGACTCATGGAATCACATTCTAAACCTTTCGGAGTGACGTAAGGTCGGTATCCTCTGTACGCGTTATTAGGACTAACTCTTCACTATGAACCTTATAAGATTTAGGAAGTACGAACAACATTGATAACATAAGAATAAGAGAAGCAACATTAACATCAATCGTTCCATAAGAGGGAAAACAATGTAAGTACTGCTAGCTTCTAAGAGTAGAGTATCTTGGAAGCTCGTTCATTACATTATGTACAATCGGAGTCGTGCAAAAGAAGGAAAGGGATAGCCTCACATACCTTGTATATACTTCCCCAATCTCAAGCTATGCAATTGTCAAAACTCCTTAGTCTACAATAAGAGAAACGATACTATCGTTATCATTTAAGCGTCATAACTATTATGTATCGACCACAACCTATTTTACGATGAAACGGACAGCACCTCCCCTATATATATGACCTCACACCATTCAAAATAGTCACCAAACAGCCCAAACAACATCAATAATAAACATATTGAGCCTCCCAATATAGTCCACACACAGCCTAATCACTCCATACATACGACGACCACCATAGTCGTGTCAAACAATCTGGAAATGTTACGAATAACTATCAGCCCATAACCCTACATATATATGGTGTTTCCCCACACCCTTCCTCCTCCAAAACTCCACAAGATAGTAGTAAAATACGCATCCCAACAACAACACAAAACAGTCCACAAAACAATAACATTACTACCAAGCCTTTCGATATATATTTCACAAGTTCTAGCTTCAATGGCTTAGCCGCAACTTGGATAATCTTAAATACATATAGAGTAAGAGGTTCCTTACCTTTATACAGAAATAAAAACTCCAATTTGACCTTAAATTTCCATGAAATATCCCTCCAATGCTGCCACACAACAAAAAAACGAAACTAGCGATCAATTAGTGTTTTTCGGCACTAGAATCACTTTAGAAGGCTTGAAATCACCTAGGATTGATATTAAGAACATGAGGGAGTATTTACAGAATATAAACCCTTTAAAACAACCTCCCACACGGTCTGGAACGACACAAAAATGAGCAACAACAAGAAAAACAAGAGACTTACTAGCGCCACGGAATTCCCGACACTTGATTTGTGTTGTTTGACCTTTTTTTGGGTCTTGAATCTTGAGAGAACCTTGAGAGGATGTTCCTAGGGTTCTAAGGTCTGAAAATAGTGAAATGAAATGACTTAAAACGGGTTGTAGTCATCCTATATAGGTCCAAATATCTTAAACCGACTTAGTGGGCCCCATAGAGAGGTGCTTGGCGCAGTCTCGCGAAAACGCGAATATATCTCCACTCGGAGATCGTATCGATGAACGGTTTAATGCGTTGGAAACTAGACTCATAGATCTTTAATTTGGTGGGTAGATCACCCCGTAATTCCTTGTAAATTTTGAGAAAATATTAGAAACATTTGACCTAATGTTTAAGTAAAATTATGAACCTAAGTTGCGACAACTTTTGTCGACTTTTGTTTCATAACTCGTTTGACTTCAAGACTTATGATACGGATATTATATGATTAAAATACCTTAATAAATGACCTCTTGAGTGTATTAAGCACCGCTAGATTACCTGAAAATACGAGTTACAACATCCTTGATTCGTTTAACTTCTAATACTGGTTAATCACCCTTATACACTCTTGTATCACTTAAGACCAATAGGATTGACTTCTTATCATCTCAAAGATAATTCCTTCTTGGATTTATGTTAACTAATATATGGCATGAACTAACACATGTGGATATGGGTTGTAACACCCTCCCCCCTTAGGAACATTCGTCCTCGAATGTAAGGGTTTATGGGGAGTTTAAATCATCGTGGATTCCAATGGAAATTTCCGATCAATTTTCCCCTATAAAATGGTCACTAGCAAAACTTGCAAGTAATTAAGCCCAACATATGGTTTCACAAGTCTACACAAAGCATTATGCGTATTTACATTATCTACATATCATCATTTTGTATTAAGGAGGAGTATTCTCAAATTATTGCTTACCTCATAGAGCCGTTTCTTCTTCCAATGTATCCTGTCTTCCACCAGCATCCTTGTTATCTTCATTCTGGAATAAGTAAGGGTATTTTGACTTCATCTCCTTTTCTGCTTCCCATGTCATTTCTTCCATATTTTTGTTCCTCCACAATACTTTGACGGAAGCTACATCTTTTGTTCTCAGCTTGCGGACTTGCCGATCTAATATCGCCACTGGCACTTCTTCATATGATAGGTCCTCTGTAACTTGTACATCTTTGATAGGGACGACTCGAGAAGGGTCTCCAATACATTTTCTCAACATAGATACATGGAATACCGGGTGGACAAATTCCAATTCGGATGGCAATTCTAACTCATAAGCAACCTGTCCAATCCGTCGAAGAATTTTATACGGCCCGATATACCTTGGACTCAGCTTACCTTTCTTCCCAAAACGCATAATACCCTTCATTGGTGAGATCCTCAGGAAAACCCAATCACCAACCTCAAACTCTAGATCACGACGTCGGACATCAGAATAAGATTTTTGCCTGCTTTGTGCCGTCCTCAATCGCTCTTGTATCACTTTCACCTTCTCAATAGCTTGGTGAATCAAATCTGGCCCATATAATTCTGTTTCACCGACTTCGAACCATCCAACTGGTGATCTACATCTCCTCCCGTATAGTGCCTCGTATGGGGCCATTTTAATACTGGAATGGTAGCTATTGTTATAGGCGAATTCTATGAGTGGAAGATGATCATCCCAATTCCCCTTAAAATCTAGAACACATGCTCGTAGCATATCTTCCAGTGTCTGAATGGTACGTTCAGCCTGTCCGTCAGTCTGCGGATGAAATGCAGTGCTGAGATTTACTTGTGTGCCTAAACCCTTCTGGAAAGACCTCCAAAAGTTAGCCGTAAATTGAGCTCCTCGGTCTGATATAATAGATATGGGCACACCATGAAGCCTAACAATCTCCTTGATATACAACTTTGCATAATCTTCAGCCGCGTAAGTTGTCTTCACTGGCAGAAAATGGGCACATTTTGTAAGTCGATCAATTATCACCCAGATGGAGTCAAACTTATGATAAGAGCGAGGTAATCCAATAATGAAGTCCATATTAATCACCTCCCACTTCCAGGTCGGAATCTCTATATTTTGAAGCAATCCACCGGGTTTCTGATGTTCTATCTTTACTTGTTGACAATTGGGACACTGGGCTACAAATTCAGCAATAGACTTCTTCATATTATCCCACCAATACTGCTCCTTGACATCATGATACATCTTTGTCGAGCCGGGATGGATGGAATATCGGGATTGATGAATCTCATTCATAATCTTCTCTCGCAACCCTGCCACATTAGGCACACACAATCGGCTCTGGTATCTCAGTGCCCCATCTTTTCCGATCCTAAAAGCCATACTTTTACACTGTTGAATGCTTTCTCTTAATCGTACTAAGATAGGATCTTCATATTGTCGTGCTTTTACCTCGGCTACCAAAGATGATTCTGATGTATTCTGTACAGTAACACCTCCGTCATCAGAGTCTAACAATCTGATTCTCATATTGGCTAGCTGATGAAGCTCTTTAATCAACCCCCATCTACCTGCCTCAATATGTACTAAGCTTCCCATTGATTTACGGCTGAGAGCGTCTGCCACAACATTGGCTTTACCGGGATGATACAATATCTCGACGTCGTAGTCTTTCAATAATTCAAGCCACCTACGCTGCCTCAAATTCAACTCTTTCTGCTTGAAGATGTATTGTAAACTCTTGTGATCTGTGTAGATGTCAACATGGACGCCGTATAAGTAGTGCCGCCATATCTTCAAAGCATATATTACTGCAGCCAATTCCAAATCATGGGTTGGATAATTCTTTTCATGCTTCTTCAATTGTCTTGATGCATAAGCAATCACATTCCCATGCTGCATCAATACGCACCCCAAACCTATACCTGAGGCATCACAATATACCACATAACCTTCTGTTCCTTCAGGAAGAGTGAGCACTGGTGCAGATGTCAATCGATTCTTCAACTCCTGAAAACTACGTTCACAAGTGTCAGACCACTGGAATTTGGTAGCTTTTTGTGTTAACTTAGTCAATGGTGATGATATAGAGGAAAATCCTTCTACAAACCGCCTATAATATCCTGCTAGCCCTAGGAAGCTGCGGACTTCTGATGGTGTTGTAGGTCTCGGCCAATTCTTTACTGCATCGATCTTCTGAGTGTCGACACTAATACCCTCATCAGATATCACATGGCCAAGGAATGCTACTGAGTTCAGCCAGAATTCACATTTGGAGAGCTTAGCATATAACTTACGATCCTGAAGCGTCTGTAATACTATCCGCAAGTGGCCCGCATGTTCCACCTCCGAACGAGAATACACTAGAATGTCATCAATGAATACAATCACGAACACATCAAGATAGGGCCTGAATATAGTATTCATGAGATCCATAAAAGCTGCTGGGGCATTTGTTAGCCCGAACGACATCACCAAGAACTCAAAGTGCCCATATCTTGTCCGGAAGGCCGTCTTTGGAATATCCTTCTCCCTAACCCTCACCTGATGATACCCTGAACGTAAATCAATCTTAGAGAAATACTTGGCACCCTGGAGTTGGTCAAACAGGTCATCAATTCTTGGAAGTGGATACTTGTTCTTTATAGTAGACTTATTCAACTGTCGATAGTCGATACACATCCGTAACGACCCGTCTTTCTTCCGCACGAATAGGACTGGTGCACCCCAAGGTGAAGTGCTAGGCCTAATAAAGCCCTTATCCAGCAAGTCCTTCAACTGCACCTTCAACTCTCGCAACTCTGTCGGGGCCATTCTGTATGGAGGAATAGAGATCGGTTGAGTGTCAGGCAACACATCAATGCTAAACTCAATCTCCCTTTCAGGAGGAAGGCCTGGGAGTTCATCTGGGAAAACATCTGGGAATTCGTTAACCACAGGGATTGATTGTAAAGTAGGCGGTTTCGCCTCCGCATCCCTAACGCGAACGAGATGATAAATGTAACCTTTTGAGATCATTTTCCTTGCCTTAAGATAGGAAATAAACCTACCTTTCGGTGTAGCAATGTTCCCTTTCCATTCAATGACGGGTTCACCCGGAAATTGGAACCTAACCATCTTCGTACGACAGTCAACATTTGCATAGCATGAGGCCAACCAGTCCATTCCCATTATCACATCAAAATCAACCATTTCTAACTCAAATAAATTTGCCGAGGTTTGACGACTACAAATCATCACAGTGCAACCTCTATATACCCTTCTAGCAATCACAGAATCTCCTATCGGAGTAGATACCGCGAGGGGTTTACTTATCAATTCAGGTTCAATGCCAAACTTATTAGCCACAAAGGGTGTAACATATGATAATGTAGATCCCGGATCAATCAGCGCATATACATCATAAGAAAATACAGATATAATACCTGTAACAACATCTGGAGACGACTCGAGATCCTGTCGACCTACTAGAGCATAGGTTCGATTTTGAGCACCACTCGAACTCGGCACTGCACCTCTACCCCTACCACGACCTGTCGACTGCTGAAAACCCCGTGCTGGAGGTCGAACTGATGAGGAAGAACCAGACACAGATCCAGTCGGCTGAGCCATACCATCACCTCCTCTATTAGGACAATCCCGCATCATATGGCCAGGCTGCCCGCACGAATAGCATGCATCAGAACCTCGACGACACAGTCCAAAGTGGGCCTTGCCGCACTGATCACAATGTGGTGTTGGGGGTCTCATCTGACTAGTATCCCTGTGATGTTGCGAGCCAGATGCCCGCGAACTCTGACCTGGACCAGAATAGGATCGATCATATCGAGGCCTCTGAAACTGTGGAGGAGCACTAGCTACAGGTGGCGCCGAACTCCTCGAAAACTGTGGCCTGATGCGGCCTCTGAAGTCATCAGAATACCCTGCAAATCTCGCCCTCTTATGCTGGCCTCTATCCTGCTCCCTAACTGCCCTCTGCTGGCGCTTACGATCCTCTAGGGTCTGGGCATAAGCTTGAATACGGGAAATATCCATGCCCTCCACCAAGGAGGCTGTCGTACACTCATTTATTAGATGTGGTCCCAACCCATTCACGAACATATGCACCCTATCACTCATCTCGGCCACCATATGGGGAGCATACCTTGCCAAAGAATCAAACTGCATACTGTACTCTCGCACACTCATATTACCTTGTCTAAGGTTCAAGAACTTATCAGCTCTAGCTCGTCGTATCTCAACTGGCAAGTAGTGACGAAGAAAGGCCTCAGAAAATTCCTTCCACACAGCTGGAGGAGGGTTCGGACCCCTGGATCTCTCCCAACTATCATACCAGAGAACTGCTAAATCCCGTAGCCGATAAGAAGCCAACTCTACTGCCTCTGTATCACTAACATGCATAACCCGAAGTGTACGATGAACCTGGTCAATAAAAGTCTGTGGGTCCTCCTTGGGGTCTGATCCGGTAAACACTGGAGGGTCTAAATTAATAAAATCACGAACTCTTGTACTAACTGGTTTCTCAGCAGCACCTGTATTCTGCCTCTGAGCCTGAGCAGCTACCAAGCTAGTCAATAACTGCAAAGCACTCTGCATATCCTGGTCTGGAGTGCCAGACGGAGGAACTGGAGGCGCTGGGTGCCTTCTAATATCCTCTGGAGGAGATGGAGTAGATGAGGTATGAGAGGGCATCTCACTTTGAGCCTCACTTTGTCCTGCTCTGACTTGGGGCACCTGACTGGTACCCTCTCCCGCTGCTGTATCAAGCCGTCTACTAATCGTTTGCTTCCTAGTCGAAGGCATCACTGGAAAAAAACAAGGTGAATATTAGAGACAAACACTTACGACTCAACTCTACGCACGATCTAGATTCAGGAAGAAGGTAACAACCCTAGATGTCATGTAGCCTCCTGATTATAAATGTGGCGCGCTACACATCCATAATCAAGACTCTACTAGACACGGCTCATAGACAACCCCTAGGACAGACTTGCTCTGATACCAAGTTTGTCACGACCCAAACTGAAGGGCCATGACTAGCACCCGACCACACTTGCCGAGCACCAACGTACATTTCATCTAACCTTCATTATTATCTTTTAAGGCTAAAGAGATCAATATAAATGGTAGACCTAGATCATGGACAACCAGCAATAAAATATGACGGCATGAACATACATAGCAGGGGATGACCAGACAATCAAGAAACTACATATAAGGTATGAGCTACCACGCTACTATGAAAGACTATACAACAAAAACTAGCCGACAAGGCATACCAAACTATACATGAGCCGACACCTGTCTATGAGCCTCTAAAAGAACATAAGTGTTGCAACATAGCCGGAACAGGGCCCCGACATACCCATAATGTCTATAACAAAAATTGCATACCAAGACCAAGGCAAGTCCGGAGAAGGGATCTCGCCAATCACCGCTGAACTGGACAGTCTACTGTGGTGGGGGAGCTGCACCTGTCTGTCTATCAGGACCTGCAGCACGACATGCAGCGTCCACAAATAAAAGGACGTCAGTACGAATAAAGTACTGAGTATGTAAGGCAAGGAACCATAAATACGATCAGTAATGTAAGCAAGGATAAAGAATATACCACCTGTAACATCTTAGTACCTCTGAGGGCTACTTACATGAAATGCATGATACATATGTATAAATACATAAACCTTTAAAGCATTCGCCTCTGTGGGCATCATCATCATCATATCGTACCCGGCCATAATAGGCTCGGTAGAATCGTACCCGGCCACGTGGAGCTCGGTAAAACCCAACTGATCAGTGGTTGCACAATAGGTGCCGTACCCGGCCAACTATAGCGTGGCTCGGTAGAGTAAAATAGATACATATATATAATGCATGCTCGACTCATGGAATCACATTCTAAACCTTTCGGAGTGACGTAAGGTCGGTATCCTCTGTACGCGTTATTAGGACTAACTCTTCACTATGAACCTTATAAGATTTAGGAAGTACGAACAACATTGATAACATAAGAATAAGAGAAGCAACATTAACATCAATCGTTCCATAAGAGGGAAAACAATGTAAGTACTGCTAGCTTCTAAGAGTAGAGTATCTTGGAAGCTCGTTCATTACATTATGTACAATCGGAGTTCGTGCAAAAGAAGGAAAGGGATAGCCTCACATACCTTGTATATACTTCCCCAATCTCAAGCTATGCAATTGTCAAAACTCCTTAGTCTACAATAAGAGAAACGATACTATCGTTATCATTTAAGCGTCATAACTATTATGTATCGACCACAACCTATTTTACGATGAAACGGACAGCACCTCCCCTATATATATGACCTCACACCATTCAAAATAGTCACCAAACAGCCCAAACAACATCAATAATAAACATATTGAGCCTCCCAATATAGTCCACACACAGCCTAATCACTCCATACATACGACGACCACCATAGTCGTGTCAAACAATCTGGAAATGTTACGAATAACTATCAGCCCATAACCCTACATATATATGGTGTTTCCCCACACCCTTCCTCCTCCAAAACTCCACAAGATAGTAGTAAAATACGCAGCCCAACAACAACGCAAAACAGTCCACAAAACAATAACATTACTACCAAACCTTTCGATATATATCTCACAAGTTCTAGCTTCAATGGCTTAGCCGCAACTTGGATAATCTTAAATACATATAGAGTAAGAGGTTCCTTACCTTTATACAGAAATAACAACTCCAATTTGACCTTAAATTTCCATGAAATATCCCTCCAATGCTGCCACACAACAAAAAAAATGAAACTAGCGATCAATTAGTGTTTTTCGGCACTAGAATCACTTTAGAAGGCTTGAAATCACCTAGGATTGATATTAAGAACATGAGGGAGTATTTACAGAACATAAACCCTTTAAAACAACCTCCCACACGGGCTGGAACGACACAAAAATGAGCAACAACAAGAAGAACAAGAGACTTACTAGCGCCACGGAATTCCCGACACTTGATTTGTGTTGTTTGCCCTTTTTTTGGGTCTTGAATCTTGAGAGAACCTTGAGAGGATGTTCCTAGGGTTCTAAGGTCTGAAAATAGTGAAAAGAAATGACTTAAAACGGGTTGTAGTCATCCTATATAGGTCCAAATATCTTAAACCGACTTAGTGGGCCCCATAGAGAGGTGCTTGGCGCAGTCTCGCGAAAACGTGAATATATCTCTACTCGGAGATCGTATCGATGAACGGTTTAATGCGTTGGAAACTAGACTCATAGATCTTTAATTTTGTGGGTATATCACCCCGTAATTCCTTGTAAATTTTGAGAAAAGATTAGAAACATTTGACCTAATGTTTAAGTAAAATTATGAACCTAAGTTGCGACAACTTTTGTCGACTTTTGTTTCATAACTCGTTTGACTTCAAGACTTATGATACGGATATTATATGATTAAAATACCTTAATAAATGACCTCTTGAGTGTATTAAGCACCGCTAGATTACCTGAAAATACGAGTTACAACATCCTTGATTCGTTTAACTTCTAATACTGGTTAATCACCCTTATACACTCTTGTATCACTTAAGACCAATAGGATTGACTTCTTATCATCTCAAAGATAATTCCTTCTTGGATTTATGTTAACTAATATATGGCATGAACTAACACATGTGGATATGGGTTGTAACACCCTCCCCCCTTAGGAACATTCGTCCTCGAATGTAAGGGTTTATGGGGAGTTTAAATCATCGTGGATTCCAATGGAAATTTCCGATCAATTTTCCCCTATAAAATGGTCACTAGCAAAACTTGCAAGTAATTAAGCCCAACATATGGTTTCACAAGTCTACACAAAGCATTATGCGTATTTACATTATCTACATATCATCATTTTGTATTAAGGAGGAGTATTCTCAAATTATTGCTTACCTCATAGAGCCGTTTCTTCTTCCAATGTATCCTGTCTTCCACCAGCATCCTTGTTATCTTCATTCTGGAATAAGTAAGGGTATTTTGACTTCATCTCCTTTTCTGCTTCCCATGTCATTTCTTCCATATTTTTGTTCCTCCACAATACTTTGACGGAAGCTACATCTTTTGTTCTCAGCTTGCGGACTTGCCGATCTAATATCGCCACTGGCACTTCTTCATATGATAGGTCCTCTGTAACTTGTACATCTTTGATAGGGACGACTCGAGAAGGGTCTCCAATACATT
Organism: Nicotiana sylvestris; assembly: GCF_000393655.2. Classification (NCBI taxonomy): domain Eukaryota; kingdom Viridiplantae; phylum Streptophyta; class Magnoliopsida; order Solanales; family Solanaceae; genus Nicotiana; species Nicotiana sylvestris. Next base: position 63,728,547 of record NC_091066.1, read on the forward strand.
TTCTCAACATAGATACATGGAATACCGGGTGGACAAATTCCAATTCGGATGGCAATTCTAACTCATAAGCAACCTGTCCAATCCGTCGAAGAATTTTATACGGCCCGATATACCTTGGACTCAGCTTACCTTTCTTCCCAAAACGCATAATACCCTTCATTGGTGAGATCCTCAGGAAAACCCAATCACCAACCTCAAACTCTAGATCACGACGTCGGACATCAGAATAAGATTTTTGCCTGCTTTGTGCCGTCCTCAATCGCTCCTGTATCACTTTCACCTTCTCAATAGCTTGGTGAATCAAATCTGGCCCATATAATTCTGTTTCACCGACTTTGAACCATCCAACTGGTGATCTACATCTCCTCCCGTATAGTGCCTCGTATGGGGCCATTTTAATACTGGAATGGTAGCTATTGTTATAGGCGAATTCTATGAGTGGAAGATGATCATCCCAATTCCCCTTAAAATCTAGAACACATGCTCGTAGCATATCTTCCAGTGTCTGAATGGTACGTTCAGCCTGTCCGTCAGTCTGCGGATGAAATGCAGTGCTGAGATTTACTTGTGTGCCTAAACCCTTCTGGAAAGACCTCCAAAAGTTAGCCGTAAATTGAGCTCCTCGGTCTGATATAATAGATATGGGCACACCATGAAGCCTAACAATCTCCTTGATATACAACTTTGCATAATCTTCAGCCGCGTAAGTTGTCTTCACTGGCAGAAAATGGGCACATTTTGTAAGTCGATCAATTATCACCCAGATGGAGTCAAACTTATGATAAGAGCGAGGTAATCCAATAATGAAGTCCATATTAATCACCTCCCACTTCCAGGTCGGAATCTCTATATTTTGAAGCAATCCACCGGGTTTCTGATGTTCTATCTTTACTTGTTGACAATTGGGACACTGGGCTACAAATTCAGCAATAGACTTCTTCATATTATCCCACCAATACTGCTCCTTGACATCATGATACATCTTTGTCGAGCCGGGATGGATGGAATATCGGGATTGATGAATCTCATTCATAATCTTCTCTCGCAACCCTGCCACATTAGGCACACACAATCGGCTCTGGTATCTCAGTGCCCCATCTTTTCCGATCCTAAAAGCCATACTTTTACACTGTTGAATGCTTTCTCTTAATCGTACTAAGATAGGATCTTCATATTGTCGTGCTTTTACCTCGGCTACCAAAGATGATTCTGATGTATTCTGTACAGTAACACCTCCATCATCAGAGTCTAACAATCTGATTCTCATATTGGCTAGCTGATGAAGCTCTTTAATCAACCCCCATCTACCTGCCTCAATATGTACTAAGCTTCCCATTGATTTACGGCTGAGAGCGTCTGCCACAACATTGGCTTTACCGGGATGATACAATATCTCGACGTCGTAGTCTTTCAATAATTCAAGCCACCTACGCTGCCTCAAATTCAACTCTTTCTGCTTGAAGATGTATTGTAAACTCTTGTGATCTGTGTAGATGTCAACATGGACGCCGTATAAGTAGTGCCGCCATATCTTCAAAGCATATATTACTGCAGCCAATTCCAAATCATGGGTTGGATAATTCTTTTCATGCTTCTTCAATTGTCTTGATGCATAAGCAATCACATTCCCATGCTGCATCAATACGCACCCCAAACCTATACCTGAGGCATCACAATATACCACATAACCTTCTTGTTCCTTCAGGAAGAGTGAGCACTGGTGCAGATGTCAATCGATTCTTCAACTCCTGAAAACTACGTTCACAAGTGTCAGACCACTGGAATTTGGTAGCTTTTTGTGTTAACTTAGTCAATGGTGATGATATAGAGGAAAATCCTTCTACAAACCGCCTATAATATCCTGCTAGCCCTAGGAAGCTGCGGACTTCTGATGGTGTTGTAGGTCTCGGCCAATTCTTTACTGCATCGATCTTCTGAGTGTCGACACTAATACCCTCATCAGATATCACATGGCCAAGGAATGCTACTGAGTTCAGCCAGAATTCACATTTGGAGAGCTTAGCATATAACTTACGATCCTGAAGCGTCTGTAATACTATCCGCAAGTGGCCCGCATGTTCCACCTCCGAACGAGAATACACTAGAATGTCATCAATGAATACAATCATGAACACATCAAGATAGGGCCTGAATATAGTATTCATGAGATCCATAAAAGCTGCTGGGGCATTTGTTAGCCCGAACGACATCACCAAGAACTCAAAGTGCCCATATCTTGTCCGGAAGGCCGTCTTTGGAATATCCTTCTCCCTAACCCTCACCTGATGATACCCTGAACGTAAATCAATCTTAGAGAAATACTTGGCACCCTGGAGTTGGTCAAACAGGTCATCAATTCTTGGAAGTGGATACTTGTTCTTTATAGTAGACTTATTCAACTGTCGATAGTCGATACACATCCGTAACGACCCGTCTTTCTTCCGCACGAATAGGACTGGTGCACCCCAAGGTGAAGTGCTAGGCCTAATAAAGCCCTTATCCAGCAAGTCCTTCAACTGCACCTTCAACTCTCGCAACTCTGCCGGGGCCATTCTGTATGGAGGAATAGAGATCGGTTGAGTGTCAGGCAACACATCAATGCTAAACTCAATCTCCCTTTCAGGAGGAAGGCCCGGGAGTTCATCTGGGAAAACATCTGGGAATTCGTTAACCACAGGGATTGATTGTAAAGTAGGCGGTTTCGCCTCCGCATCCCTAACGCGAACGAGATGATAAATGTAACCTTTTGAGATCATTTTCCTTGCCTTAAGATAGGAAATAAACCTACCTTTCGGTGTAGCAATGTTCCCTTTCCATTCAATGACGGGTTCACCCGGAAATTGGAACCTAACCATCTTCGTACGACAGTCAACATTTGCATAGCATGAGGCCAACCAGTCCATTCCCATTATCACATCAAAATCAACCATTTCTAACTCAAATAAATTTGCCGAGGTTTGACGACTACAAATCATCACAGTGCAACCTCTATATACCCTTCTAGCAATCACAGAATCTCCTATCGGAGTAGATACCGCGAGGGGTTTACTTATCAATTCAGGTTCAATGCCAAACTTATTAGCCACAAAGGGTGTAACATATGATAATGTAGATCCCGGATCAATCAGCGCATATACATCATAAGAAAATACAGATATAATACCTGTAACAACATCTGGAGACGACTCGAGATCCTGTCGACCTACTAGAGCATAGGTTCGATTTTGAGCACCACTCGAACTCGGCACTGCACCTCTACCCCTACCACGACCTGTCGACTGCTGAAAACCCCGTGCTGGAGGTCGAACTGATGAGGAAGAACCAGACACAGATCCAGTCGGCTGAGCCATACCATCACCTCCTCTATTAGGACAATCCCGCATCATATGGCCAGGCTGCCCGCACGAATAGCATGCATCAGAACCTCGACGACACAGTCCAAAGTGGGCCTTGCCGCACTGATCACAATGTGGTGTTGGGGGTCTCATCTGACTAGTATCCCTGTGATGTTGCGAGCCAGATGCCCGCGAACTCTGACCTGGACCAGAATAGGATCGATCATATCGAGGCCTCTGAAACTGTGGAGGAGCACTAGCTACAGGTGGCGCCGAACTCCTCGAAAACTGTGGCCTGATGCGGCCTCTGAAGTCATCAGAATACCCTGCAAATCTCGCCCTCTTATGCTGGCCTCTATCCTGCTCCCTAACTGCCCTCTGCTGGCGCTTACGATCCTCTAGGGTCTGGGCATAAGCTTGAATACGGGAAATATCCATGCCCTCCACCAAGGAGGCTGTCGTACACTCATTTATTAGATGTGGTCCCAACCCATTCACGAACATATGCACCCTATCACTCATCTCGGCCACCATATGGGGAGCATACCTTGCCAAAGAATCAAACTGCATACTGTACTCTCGCACACTCATATTACCTTGTCTAAGGTTCAAGAACTTATCAGCTCTAGCTCGTCGTATCTCAACTGGCAAGTAGTGACGAAGAAAGGCCTCAGAAAATTCCTTCCACACAGCTGGAGGAGGGTTCGGACCCCTGGATCTCTCCCAACTATCATACCAGAGAACTGCTAAATCCCGTAGCCGATAAGAAGCCAACTCTACTGCCTCTGTATCACTAACATGCATAACCCGAAGTGTACGATGAACCTGGTCAATAAAAGTCTGTGGGTCCTCCTTGGGGTCTGATCCGGTAAACACTGGAGGGTCTAAATTAATAAAATCACGAACTCTTGTACTAACTGGTTTCTCAGCAGCACCTGTATTCTGCCTCTGAGCCTGAGCAGCTACCAAGCTAGTCAATAACTGCAAAGCACTCTGCATATCCTGGTCTGGAGTGCCAGACGGAGGAACTGGAGGCGCTGGGTGCCTTCTAATATCCTCTGGAGGAGATGGAGTAGATGAGGTATGAGAGGGCATCTCACTTTGAGCCTCACTTTGTCCTGCTCTGACTTGGGGCACCTGACTGGTACCCTCTCCCGCTGCTGTATCAAGCCGTCTACTAATCGTTTGCTTCCTAGTCGAAGGCATCACTGAAAAAAAAACAAGGTGAATATTAGAGACAAACACTTACGACTCAACTCTACGCACGATCTAGATTCAGGAAGAAGGTAACAACCCTAGATGTCATGTAGCCTCCTGATTATAAATGTGGCGCGCTACACATCCATAATCAAGACTCTACTAGACACGGCTCATAGACAACCCCTAGGACAGACTTGCTCTGATACCAAGTTTGTCACGACCCAAACTGAAGGGCCATGACTAGCACCCGACCACACTTGCCGAGCACCAACGTACATTTCATCTAACCTTCATTATTATCTTTTAAGGCTAAAGAGATCAATATAAATGGTAGACCTAGATCATGGACAACCAGCAATAAAATATGACGGCATGAACATACATAGCAGGGGATGACCAGACAATCAAGAAACTACATATAAGGTATGAGCTACCACGCTACTATGAAAGACTATACAACAAAAACTAGCCGACAAGGCATACCAAACTATACATGAGCCGACACCTGTCTATGAGCCTCTAAAAGAACATAAGTGTTGCAACATAGCCGGAACAGGGCCCCGACATACCCATAATGTCTATAACAAAAATTGCATACCAAGACCAAGGCAAGTCCGGAGAAGGGATCTCGCCAATCACCGCTGAACTGGACAGTCTACTGTGGTGGGGGAGCTGCACCTGTCTGTCTATCAGGACCTGCAGCACGACATGCAGCGTCCACAAATAAAAGGACGTCAGTACGAATAAAGTACTGAGTATGTAAGGCAAGGAACCATAAATACGATCAGTAATGTAAGCAAGGATAAAGAATATACCACCTGTAACATCTTAGTACCTCTGAGGGCTACTTACATGAAATGCATGATACATATGTATAAATACATAAACCTTTAAAGCATTCGCCTCTGTGGGCATCATCATCATCATATCGTACCCGGCCATAATAGGCTCGGTAGAATCGTACCCGGCCACGTGGAGCTCGGTAAAACCCAACTGATCAGTGGTTGCACAATAGGTGCCGTACCCGGCCAACTATAGCGTGGCTCGGTAGAGTAAAATAGATACATATATATAATGCATGCTCGACTCATGGAATCACATTCTAAACCTTTCGGAGTGACGTAAGGTCGGTATCCTCTGTACGCGTTATTAGGACTAACTCTTCACTATGAACCTTATAAGATTTAGGAAGTACGAACAACATTGATAACATAAGAATAAGAGAAGCAACATTAACATCAATCGTTCCATAAGAGGGAAAACAATGTAAGTACTGCTAGCTTCTAAGAGTAGAGTATCTTGGAAGCTCGTTCATTACATTATGTACAATCGGAGTCGTGCAAAAGAAGGAAAGGGATAGCCTCACATACCTTGTATATACTTCCCCAATCTCAAGCTATGCAATTGTCAAAACTCCTTAGTCTACAATAAGAGAAACGATACTATCGTTATCATTTAAGCGTCATAACTATTATGTATCGACCACAACCTATTTTACGATGAAACGGACAGCACCTCCCCTATATATATGACCTCACACCATTCAAAATAGTCACCAAACAGCCCAAACAACATCAATAATAAACATATTGAGCCTCCCAATATAGTCCACACACAGCCTAATCACTCCATACATACGACGACCACCATAGTCGTGTCAAACAATCTGGAAATGTTACGAATAACTATCAGCCCATAACCCTACATATATATGGTGTTTCCCCACACCCTTCCTCCTCCAAAACTCCACAAGATAGTAGTAAAATACGCAGCCCAACAACAACGCAAAACAGTCCACAAAACAATAACATTACTACCAAACCTTTCGATATATATCTCACAAGTTCTAGCTTCAATGGCTTAGCCGCAACTTGGATAATCTTAAATACATATAGAGTAAGAGGTTCCTTACCTTTATACAGAAATAACAACTCCAATTTGACCTTAAATTTCCATGAAATATCCCTCCAATGCTGCCACACAACAAAAAAAACGAAACTAGCGATCAATTAGTGTTTTTCGGCACTAGAATCACTTTAGAAGGCTTGAAATCACCTAGGATTGATATTAAGAACATGAGGGAGTATTTACAGAACATAAACCCTTTAAAACAACCTCCCACACGGGCTGGAACGACACAAAAATGAGCAACAACAAGAAGAACAAGAGACTTACTAGCGCCACGGAATTCCCGACACTTGATTTGTGTTGTTTGCCCTTTTTTGGGTCTTGAATCTTGAGAGAACCTTGAGAGGATGTTCCTAGGGTTCTAAGGTCTGAAAATAGTGAAAAGAAATGACTTAAAATGGGTTGTAGTCATCCTATATAGGTCCAAATATCTTAAACCGACTTAGTGGGCCCCATAGAGAGGTGCTTGGCGCAGTCTCGCGAAAACGCGAATATCTCTCTACTACGAGATCGTATCGATGAACAATTTAATGCGTTGGAAACTAGACTCATAGATCTTTAATTTTGTGGGTATATCACCCCGTAATTCCTTGTAAATTTTGAGAAAAGATTAGAAACATTTGACCTAATGTTTAAGTAAAATTATGAACCTAAGTTGCGACAACTTTTGTCGACTTTTGTTTCATAACTCGTTTGACTTCAAGACTTATGATACGGATATTATATAATTAAAATACCTTAATAAATGACCTCTTGAGTGTATTAAGCACCGCTAGATTACCTGAAAATACGAGTTACAACATCCTTGATTCGTTTAACTTCTAATACTGGTTAATCACCCTTATACACTCTTGTATCACTTAAGACCAATAGGATTGACTTCTTATCATCTCAAAGATAATTCCTTCTTGGATTTATGTTAACTAATATATGACATGAACTAACACATGTGGATATGGGTTGTAACATTAATATATTTTGAAAATCATAATGAAAAGAACATTTTTGAGTCCCAAATAGTAATAACTAGTGTATTTGTCCGTGCTTCGCGCGGTCATTAAATATATATATATATATATATATATATATATATATATATTCACACACACATACATATATAATTTTTTTATAAAAATTGAATAAAATTAGAAATATTAATTAAGCATTTTTAATGACACTATGGTTGCAATTTCCATACCTTCAACTCTATACATAGAACTATGAAGAACTATACACAGGTAACACTATGACTGTTATTTTCTATTGAAAGTTCTCCTACACATCCAACATAGAACTTCATAAAAAAAAAAAGATGGTCAGGAAGAGAGTATCGTCAAAAGTTTAAACTGAAAGTCTAATCATCGATCTCTTTAAGATATAAATGAAAAGTTTATAAAAGGAGAAAGTGAGGAGATATAGGTTCTGTAGAAATTACATTTGTGAATAACTTGTATCCTATGCATGAGTTATATATTTGTGAATAATTTGTATTCTATGTCCATATGAAATATTTGTGAATAATTTGTATTCTATGTCCATATAAAATGTATTTTTACTCTGTGATTCCAGTGGCTAAGTTCTTCATATCAATTTCCTCCCCTTTCTGCTTCTTTCTCCTCTTCGCTATCTTATCACTTTACTAATTTAGTTCCTTGTTTTCTTTCATTTACTAACCTAAACAAATTATCACATTAGAATCAATAAAGAAGAAATAAAATAATTAACAAAGTTAATGAAAGAAGCTAGTAAGCACGAAAGAAAATTTAAAATGAAAAAAAAAAAGGAAAAGAAGCTAGTTGAGAAAGAATAGAAAGCAAGGGAAGGTATTAAAGGTGCAACACAAAAATTGCAAAAATAGTATGATTCCCTAAATCATGGTGTCTTGTTTGGCTTAAATATGTATAAACAAACAAAAATTTGATAATACATTTCACATTGCAAAATAAATACCACATTCAAATTTCACAATAAATTTGATGTTCATAGAACTAGCTAAATGCTCTGTGATATGTGCCATTGTTCCTCTCACTCTCTCCCAATGTTCACAAATTCGTACTGAGCAAGCAATAAAAATGACAACTTCTTACTATTTAGATCTTCCTCGATATTTATTGCTCATCAGTAACTCCAACCAGATACTATTACACAATAATAAACATCAATTATAGGAAAGGTGAGGGAAATCAAAATCTTTAGAGTTACGGGGAAAAAAGAGGAAAAATGCTTTGTTGGTTGTACATCTTCATTGGAAAAATTTGTTCAAAAATGAGAAAATAATACCCGAACTCATTGAAAAATCCTTTAAAAAAGCAAGCAAAAAGGTATAAATATTACTGAAGCATGCAACAACACTTGCATCAATTTCTTATTTTAAGTCTGCTTTGTTTGCATGGGGAGAACTTTCATACAACAATATATATAGACCTTTACTTCGCATCTATATATAAATAGTAGGATATAAATTCTGGAAAAGAAAAAGTTATTTCAGAAATAAAAGATATCGAATATAATTTTACCTGGCCTGATAATCCTTTAATGAAACCTTCACAATACTATATAAAGAGTTATAAAATTTGCTTAGTATCCTGGTCGAGGCTTCTTTCTTGTCCTCCGCTTTTAACATACTTTACTTTTTATGGTATATCTGCAATTAAAGAAATACTAAAATAGTTAGTACAAATATGAGAAATGATAAGCACATTGATTCTCTTCTACTGCAATTTTCATTCACTGGAATAGAAAATATAATAATTCAAACTCAACATGACAATATTATATAAATACAATATCTTGTCCAACAACATAGTTCTAAATTCCATAGAACTACTACCTAAAAAATTCCTCGTACTTTGCTAATATCTCTTATTATTGTAAACCAAGTCAAATGGGCATAGGCAAGAATGATGCCAAAATTCTAAATCAAAACAAAGAATGAAAAGGAAGAAGATACACAAAGAAAAAGAACAGTAAAAATAACTGGTACACTTTAAAATATAACGATGACAAAGTAGGATCTTTAAATATTCCAATGCCCTTTCCATGCAAAATGTAACCCCTGGAGTAAAAAGAGAAATAGTGGGAGGTTTAACTAATAATATTTAATTACACTATAGAAACGGCTTAGTCTTGAGAAATAGTGGGAGGTGTAATTAAGAAGATTTAATTAGAGTATAGAAACGGCTTACTCTTCCTCTAATTGCACCTTGAAAGCATAAAAAAGCATGAAATTGGGAAAGAATAAGAAAATTTTTAAAAAAGAAGAAAATAAATAAATAGGATCTTTGGCCAAAGAGAGGTGTCAATTCATCTTTTATTTAGATAGATATTTTTTTAATGTTTCATGAGGCAGAGGAGTAATAGGAATCAATCTACTTAACTAGAACCAAACATGGCCTAATAGATTTCACAACTTTTTGCAAGTAGAGCTAAATTAAAGCTTGCTGCTTCAGAAAATCGCGATATTACACAGTTCAGTATAGTAGAATGTGATGGGAATATTTTGCAGAGGTAACAAAAACTCATCCTTGACGAATAGTCAAAGTTGTGTATAATGAACTAGTTCAGATACATGTATGAAGTTATTTCTTTTTTGTTTCTCATCTGGTGTTTGATACCCGGTCTTAGGGCCCAACTAATTCACTTTAATTTTCGAGGCTCCGAACTCCAGACATCTGGTTAAGGATGGAGGGATCCTATACATCCCACCACAACCTTTGGCGCTCATTTATGAAATCTGTAATTGGGCGAATATGGTGGTTGTTGGTATTATTTATATTTGGTAATGTAAAGTTAAAGATTTCTTTGTGGTCCCTTTTCCTACGTTACTTCTTTGTCTTTTGTGGAAGATTAAGTGTCCCTCATTTTTCTTCTCTTTATATTGAATTGTTCTTTGTTGAGCTAGTAAAAGAGAGTGGTCTCGCGCACGTGAGAAATTGGTCCTGAAGGCAAACAACTTCTCCTTCTTGGTCCACAATCTCATGGGATGTCCACAATCGCATGAGATCTAAATATATTACCATTCAGATAAATGTATTTTTTCGAAAGTTGTTCTTATTTCCTTCTGTTTTTTTTTTGGAACCCCGGAAAAACTCGCAGCCGCTACAGTCTCTGCCACAGCTTCTGCCCTTCGAATGAGCACGATGTGCGCAATGGATTTCCTTCTTGTTCTTGATCAATATTATCTACTATTTTTCTTACAGTGATTTCACTTGGGAGTTGACTGGTGGATGAACAATTTGGTAGAGGGCAATTCACCAGTCTTCGTTGAGAGCAATTGCAGCTATGTGACACCTCCATCTTCAAATTCTGGATCCGCCTATATTGTTAGTGTCAGTGCACAAAGCATAAGCTACGGGATTTATAGTAATATTTTGTAAACTCTAAATTCATACAGTAAATTTTATTTTAGAAGGATTAAAGAGGTAATTTCAGATTAAAGACAAAAAACTAGTTATTGAACTCTGTCATTCTTTTTGAATATAGGACTAACAGAAGTTCAGAATGCACAACAATAACAAAAAGAAAAAGAAAAAGAATTGAAAAAGCACATGACAGTCAATTTGTTGCAGCAACAAAAACTCCATACCTCCCTGGGGGTTGAGAAGTGTTAACCGTCTATATATGCACACATGGCAACTAACAAAACATAGATGATATACTTCACTGGGAGTTCGAAAGGTGATGTTAGGTGTTGCCCGATATTTTTATCATATTTGATTTTCCTATCTCTTGAAGGAAATGATAACATATTTACCATAATGAAGGCCTGGATAAGTAGGGGAGACGTGTCTAGTATGTGGTTCACGACTGCGAATTGCATTAGGGAAGCTACTAGAAAGGTCTTAGGGGTCACGAAGAGCTTTCCTGGGGTCATAAAGGCAAAGTTAGCAGTTACGACGGCTAAGAACGCGATGTTTGCCCGTTTGTACGAGGAGCTCGGGGGCAACGGCAGGGATATGAAGTTGAACTGGTTGGCCAAAGTGAGGGAGAGGAAGATCCGTGACTTAGACCAAGTCAAATGCATCAAGAACGAGGATGGCAAAGTATTGATGGACGAGGCACTTATTAGAAGAAGATGACAGACATACTTTTATAAATTGTTGAACGAGGAGGGGGATAGAAGCATTGTGCTGGGTGAGTTGGGACACTCCAAGAGTCTGCGGGATTTTGGGTACTGTAGGTGGATTAAGGTAGAGGAGGTGGAAGGGGCAATGCATAAGATGTGCAGGGGCAGAGCGACAGGGCCAGACGAAATTGTTTACCGTGAAAATGGTAACAACAATTGAATTTGTAAATGGGATTCTAAAAATACGTGATCTATTCCCGAGCTAGTTGTTAAAGCAGTTAATGCTAAGAACGTGAAGTATAATGATAAAATTCGAGCTAAGACGAGGCAGTAATCAAACCAAAGGGGCATGTTGCCCGAATGCAGAGATGGTCGATGGGACCTCGGGGCCACTGTTAGTATCGATCTCGAACTATCGGTGATATTCGGGATGGGATAACAATTAAAGGTATAATAATATAGGGCTCTTTTGGCCAATATTAAGCTATAGAATGAGGAACAAGTTAAGAGGCAATGAATACGGGGGCGGCCTCGGGCCAATACCAAGTGATAAGAAGAACGGTCGAAGATAAATAACTTTGAGCCAAGGGGAATAAGAAATTTAGAGAAGAGAGAGAGAGAGAGAGAGAGAGAGAGAGAGAGAAGATATTATTGCACTTGAGTAGGATAATTGGAACTCTACCTTACAAGGTGTTGGTGACCCCCTTTTTATAGAAAGGGGACGCCCAAACTTAGTACAAAAATACTTGATATGACAAAAAAGAATGAGATGTGACAGCCAGTTAGTTTTGCATCGCATGAGGGCTGGCATCGAGCCACTTGAATATATTTGATCGACCCCGGGTGCATTCCTCGGGGAATTCCTGCGTTCGTCGGGGCCCCAGCCGATGTTTATTCTTGGCAGGGCATCGACAGGTTTCGAGGGAAGAGACTGACCCGAGATCCCGTGCTTCTGGGGTCACTTCTCCGAAGCATTATGTCGTGGGGGGAATCAATTCCCCGATTTTCACCGCACACAGAAATCCCGGTAGAATTCTGGAAGAGCGTGAGGCGAGCAGGCTTAGAGTGGCTCACTGGACTGTTTAATATTATTTTCAGGACGAAGAAGATGCCCGAAGAATGGAGGCAGAGTACGATGGTTCCGTTGTACAAGTACAAGGGAGATATCCAAAATTACAACAATTATAGGGGTATCAAGCCGTTGAATCACACTATGAAGGTTTGGGAGAGGGTGGTGGAGGCCAGGGTGAGGAGGTGCGTGTCTATTTCTGAGAATTAGTTTGGATTCATGCTGGGGCGTTCAACTACGGAAGCGATTCATCTGGTAAGGAGCTTAGTGGAGCAGTACAGGGAGAGAAGAAGGACTTGCATATGGTGTTTATTGACCTTGAAAAAACGAACGATAAAATCCCGAGAGAGGTTATGTTGAGGTGTTTGGAGGCTAGCGGCGTTCCAGTAGCGTACATTAGGGTGATTAAGGACATGTATGATGGTGCTAAGACTCGGGTGAGGACTATGGGTGGTGACTTGGAGTATGTCCCTATTGTGATGGGGCTACATCAGGGATCGACTCTTAGCCCATTTTTATTTGCCTTGGCGATGGATGTATTGTCGCGACACATCTAAGGGGAGGTATCGTGGTGCATACTATTTACCGATGATATTGTGTTGATTGACGAGTCGTGAAGCGGAGTTAACGCGAGGTTGGAGGTTTGGAGACAGACATTGGAATCTAAAGGTTTCAAGTTGAGTAGAACCAAAACAGAATACTTAGAGTGCAAATTCGGTGATGGGACCCATGAAGCAGACGTAGAGGTAAAGCTTGATGCTCAATTTATCCCCAAGAGAGCTAGTTTTAAGTATCACGGGTCTATTATTCAAGGTAACGGGGAGATTGACGAAGATATTGCACATCGCATCAGAGCGGGATAGACGAAATAGAGGCTCGCTTATTGTATTTTATGTGATAAGAATATGCCGCCGAGACTTAAGGTTAAGTTTTATAGAGTGGTGGTTCGACAGACTATGCTGTTGTGATGACCCGGCCAGTCGTCTCATGAGTTACCGCTCTGTCTTCCCCCATTTTAGCTTATTTATGCTTCGTTATCCGTGTTTTATGTGATCGAGTTGATTGGTTTGCAGTTGGTGTGGTTTTGGTAAGAAATGAGACACTTAGCCTCTTCTAAGAAGGCTTAAGTTGGAAAAAGTCGATGTTGACTTATGTGTTAGAGGGCTCGGATGTGAGTTCCAATGGTTCGGTTAGCTTCGGGAGGTGATTTGTGACTTAGGAGCACGATCGGAATAGGTTTTGGAGTTGTAGAGAAGATTTAGGCTTGAATTGGCGAAATTGATATTTGGCAATTTCCGGTTGATAGGCGAGATTTTGATATAGGGGACGGAATGGAATTCTGAGAGTTGCAGTAGCTTCGTTGTGTCATTTGGGATATGTGTGCAAAATTTCAGGTCATCCGGACGAAATTTTATAGACTTTTTGATCGAAAGCATAATTCAAGAGTTCTTGGAGTTCTTAGGCTTGAATTCGATGTAATTTGATGGTTTTGATGTTGTCTGAGGTGTTTTGAGGATTGGAACGAGTTTGGAGGATGTTTTAGGATGCGTTGGTGCTTTTGGTTGAGGTCCCGGGGGCCTCGGGGTGATTTCAGATGGCTAACGGGAAGTTTGGAGTTGAAAAATATAACAGAAAAATGCAGCAGTTGTAGCATGTCCAAGAGGACTGCAGGGGCGCGGGAGCGGTAGGCATCGCGCGGACCGCGCGGTGATGCGAACCGCCCAAAGTTGGAATGCGGCCGCATGAAGACTGACGCGGACCGCACAATGTTGTTGTGCGGCCGCATGAATGGGTTTGGCAGCTTCTCTGAACTTCACTAACGCGGACCGCGTGACCATAGAGTGCGGCCGCATGGAGAGGGACGCAGGCCGCATGAAGTGGGACGCGGTCGCATGAGTTTGACTTGTAGTTTCACAGTCTCTGAACTCGCGCGGACCGCACAAAAACGGGCGCAGCCGCGGTAAGAAGACCTAAAGGGTACTCTATATAAATACGAGGTTTTGGGTTTTATTTGATATTTTGACCTAGAGAGCTCGGATTTTGGCGATTTTTCGAGGGTTTTTTTCAAGAAATTCATCGGGGTAAGTGATTTTAACTCAGATTTGGCTAGGGTACATGAATCTATCATTGAATTCATCATTTGATTCGTGATTTGGGATGGAATTTGGGAAGAAAATTGTGAAAACTTTCAAAAATGTAAAATGATGATTTGAAGGACCAAATGGTATCGGAATTGGATAATTTTGGTATGGTTAGATTTGTGAGGGTATGAGGATTCTGAAAATGTAAATTTTACCCGATTCCGAGACGTGGGCCTGGGGCTCGGGTTTTGCTAATTTCGAGATTTTTGATATTTTTTCAATGTTTTCGCTTGGTCTATGTTCCCTTAGCATATTATGACCTATTCGTTCTGATTTTGGATAGATTCAACGCGCGTGGAGGCCAATTTGAGAGGCAAGGGCATAACGAGCTAGAGTTTTGGCCAGTTTGAGGTAAGTAATGATTTTAAATGATGTCCTGAGGGTTTGAAACCCCGGATTTGCACAACGTAGTGCTATACTAAGTTGAGATACACGCTGTGTGACGAGCGTGAGGTTCAATACTATGGGGATTGGGACTTGGTCCATCCCGAATAATATTTTACTACATTTTTGATTGAGACATATACTTTATTATTGTGAATTGGGCTTGTTGCCATGCTTGGGGCCTTGTGCCGACCTGTAGAACCTTTAGGGGATTTTTGACTGGTTTTTCTCACTTATTTTGTTAAAGAATTTATATCCTCAGTCTTGTTTCCAATTGTTTAAGAATGATATGAACCAAATTTTTGAAATGTTAATCATAAATAGGAAGAGATATGAGGGCTGAGATCCCGACCGTACATTATGCCCGAGAGGTTGTGGTTTTTAAATGACTGAGAGGGGTCGAGGACCCAATAGTGAGGATATTTTATATAATATGGGTCGGGCTGCGCGCCGCAACAGATATATATATTATACACATTATGGATCGGGTTGCACGCCGCAGCAATTACTTATATGGATCGGGTTGCACGCCGCAGAATTTATAAAGCGCTTGGGCTGAAGGAGCCCCTCCGGAGTCTGCACACCCCCAGTGAGCGCAGTCGACTATTATTATTATCGATCGGGTTGTACGCCACAACGATACGGATCGGGCTGCACGCCGCAGTGGTATATATATATATATATATATATATATATATATATATATATATATATATATATTGATTCGGTTATCGTGAAAAGTATATGAATTGAGAACTAAGGATAAGAACGAATAAATGAACTGAAATGCTTGAGGAGCTAATTTATACTGATTATATCTATTTTACCTGGTTTAAAGAATTTCACATGATTTCCTCATTCACTGCTGCTTAAATGATTTTATTGTTTGATATAGAACTGTTTAGTGCCTTTACGTAATTTCATACTGTCAGCCATTATTTATTGTTATTACTCACTGGGTCGGAGTACTCACATTACTCCCTGCACCATGTGTGCAGGTACAGGTATTCCTGAGGCATAGAGCGAGCTTTCCTGCCGTTCTGTCTTCATCGGAGTTATCGAGGTAGCTGCATGGCGTTCGCAGACCCAATTTCTCCTTCTATCTTCACTTATCATTTCCGCATTTTAGACATATTTCTGTATTAGATTGTTGAAACCTTGTATTAGAGGCTCAGACTTGTGACACCAGCTCAGTGGGCTGTTTTACAGAGATTTTTCGTGATTATGGTTTCCGCACATTTCATCTGTTAAATTCGTACTTCTATTTATATTAAATTGGTATTAAATCCCGAAAATTGGTATTGAATTATAAAGAAAGAAGTTGTGAGATGTTAGTTGGTCGGGCTTGCCTAGCATTGTGTTGGGCGCCATCACGGCTGGGGTTGGGGTCATGACAAGTTGGTATCAGAGCCTAGGTTACTTGGTCTCGCGAGCCATGAGACGGTTTAGTAGAGTCTCGTGGATCGGTACAGATATGTTTGTATTTATCCTCGAGAGGCTGCAAAACCTTTAGGAAAACTTCATATCCTTGAAACTCTTGTCGTGCGAACTTGTTGATCCAAGTGCTAAACTTCTGTTATTCTATTCCCTCGCAGATGGCGAGGACTCGCGCTACCGGACGAGGCAGACAACCACCAGTTCCACCCACTGAGGTCACCAGAGGCCGTGGGCACGATCGTGTCCGTGGTAGAGGCAGAGTAGCGAGGGCAGCACCTATTGACTACCAGTTGCCCCAACTCCGGATCAGGCTCCAGCAGCAGCACCGGTTCTGGAACCAGTAGTGCCCATTGTGATCCCGGGTCTACAGGAGGCCTTGGCACAGATCTTGACAGTTTGCACAGGCCTGGCTCAGGCAGTGTCAGCCACCACAGCAGCAGCTACTTCACAGGCCGGGGGAGGCAATCAGACCCCCGCTGCTCGCACACCTGAGCAGGTAGTGCAGGGACTACAGACACCGGGGGCACCTCCAGCTCAGCCAGTTGCACCAACTCAGGAGTTTGTTGTGCCAGTCATGTCGGACGATGAGCAGCGTCGTCTTGAGAGGTTTGGTAGACTCCAGCCTCCGTCATTCAGTGGTGCCGAGGGCGAGGATGCCCAGGATTTTCTTGATAAGTGTCAGCAGATGCTCCGTACAGCAGGGATTTTTAAGACTAGTGGTGTGGCATTTACCACCTTTCAGTTTACTGGGGCTGCCTTCACTTGGTGGGAGGCGTATGAGAGGCGTAGGCCGGTTGGTGCAGCTCCCCTAACTTGGCAGGAGTTCTCCACTCTCTTCTTGGAGAAGTATGTACCGCAATCTCGCATGGAGGAGCTGCGTAGGCAGTTTGAGTGGCTAAAGCAAGGAGATATGACGGTGTCACAGTATGAGGCGAGGTATTCTGAGTTGGCTCGTCATGCCGTTTGGATGGTTCCAACCGATCGGGAGAGGATCAGGAGATTTGTGGATAGCCTTAACTACCATCTCCGTATCTTGATGACGAGAGAGAAGGTATTGGGTTCTACATTCGAGGAGGTGGTTGATATCGCTCGGGAGATTGAGATGGTTCGCCGTCAGGATAGAGAGGATAGGGAGGCCAAGAGGCCTCGAGGCTTTGGCAGTTTCAGTGGTGCTCCTTCGAGGGGCCAATTCCAGCAGGGTAGAGGTCGTACTTTTAGGCCTCCTCAGTCGGACCGTCCAGAGTATCGTGGGGCATCCTTAGGTCGTGGTTATCATGGGTCGCAGCAGGGCCAGTCATCACTCAGCGCGCTTCCAGCTCAAAGTTCATCTCGTGCCCCATCAGTCCAGGGTTCTTCCATGGCAGGTCCTTCTTCTGGCCATTCTGGTGCCAGGGGTTCTCTTCAGTCCCCATCTCCAGCACCGGGTAGTTGCTACGAGTGCGGAGAGTTTGGGCATATGAGGAGGCAGTGTCCTCGACTTCGCGATGGTCAGTATCAGCAAAGGGGTCAGCCCTCGACTTCTGCTCCAGCTACTTCACCACCCGCCCAGCCAGCTAGGGGTAGAGGTCAGGCAGCCAGGGGTCGCCCTAGAGGGGGAGGTCGATCAGGGGGCGGTCAGGCCCATTTCTGTGCACTCCCAGACAGACCCGACGCCATTGCTTCGGATGTTGTCATTACAGGTATTGTTTCAGTTTGCCACAGAGATGCCTTTGCATTATTTGATCCAGGTTCCACCTTTTCTTATGTGTCATCATACTTTGCTCATAATTTGGGTACGCCCCGTGAGTTTCTTGCTTTACCTGTTCATGTATCTACCCCGGTGGGCGATACTGTTGTTGTAGACCGTGTGTACCGGTCATGTGTGGTGACTATTGGGGGTCTGGAGACTCGAGTAGATCTATTTCTATTGATCATGGTGGATTTTGATGTCATTTTGGGCATGGATTGGCTATTCCTGTGTTGTGCTATTCTAGACTGTCATGCTAAGACAGTCATTTTGGCTATGCCGGGTGTACCGCGGATCAAATGGCGTGGTGTGACTGATTATGTTCCTAGTAGAGTGATATCCTTCTTGAAGTCCCAACATATAGTTGGGAAGGGTTGCCTTTCATATCTAGCATTTGTGAGGGATGTTGGAGCCGAGACTCCTACTGTTCCAGTTATGAGGGATTTTCCCGATGTTTTTCCTGCAGACTTGTCGGGCATGCCACCAGACAGGGATATTGATTTTGGTATTGACCTGTTGCCGGGCACTCAGCCCATTTCTATTCCGCCATATCGTATGGCACCAGCAGAGTTGAAGGAATTGAAAGAACAGCTTCAGGAACTCCTAGATAAGGGGTTCATTCAGCCTAGTGTGTCACATTGGGGTGCGCCCGTTCTATTTGTGAAGAAGAAGGATGGCACAATGAGAATGTGCATCGATTATAGGCAATTGAACAAAGTAACAATTAAGAACAAGTATCTTTTGCCTCGCATTGATGATTTATTTGATCAGCTTCAGGGAGCGAGAGTGTTCTCCAAGATTGATCTCCATTCGGGCTATCACCAGTTGAAGATCAGGGATTCAGATATTCTTAAGACTGCTTTCAGGACCAAATATGGTCATTATGAGTTTCTTGTTATGTCTTTCGGGCTAACCAATGCCCCAACAGCATTCATACATTTGATGAACAATGTGTTCCCGCCTTATCATGATTCGTTCGTTATAGTATTCATTGATGATATCCTGCTGTACTCGCGTAGTCAGGAGGAGCACGCGGAGCATTTGAGAGTTGTGTTGCAGAGATTGAGGGAGGAGAAGCTTTATGCAAAGTTCTTCAAGTGTGAGTTTTGGCTCAGTACAGTGGCTTTCTTGGGACACGTGGTGTCCAACGAGGGTATTCAGGTTGACCCAAAGAAGATAGAGGCGGTTCAAAGTTGGCCTAGACCGTTCTCAGCTACAGAGATTCGTAGCTTTCTTGGGATTGGCAGGCTATTATCGCCGATTTGTTCAGGGATTTTCATCCATTGCATCGCCCTTGACCAAGTTGACTCAGAAGGGTGCTCCATTTATATGGTCGGACGAGTGTGAGGAGAGCTTTTAGAAGCTCAAGACAGCCTTGACCACCGCTCCAGTGTTGGTTTTGCCATCAGCTTCAGGCTCATATACTGTGTATTGTGATGCTTTGAGAGTTGGGATTGGTTGTGTGTTGATGCAGGAGGGTAGAGTTATTGCTTATGCTTCTCGTCAGTTAAAGCCCCATGAGAAGAACTACCCTGTTCATGATTTGGAGTTGGCTGCCAGAGTTCATGCATTGATGATTTGGAGGCATTACTTGTATGGCGTATCTTGTGAGGTGTTCACTAATCATCGCAGTCTTCAGCATTTGTTCAAGCAAAAGGATCTTAATTTGAGGCAGCGGAGATGGTTGGAGTTGCTTAAGGATTATGATATCACTATTCTGTATCATCCGGGAAAGGCCAATGTAGTGGCCGATGCTTTGAGCCGAAAGGCAGTGAGTATGGGGAGTTTGGCATATATTTCAGTTGAGGAGAGACCCCTTGCAGTTGATGTTCAGGCCTTGGCCAATCGGTTTGTGAGATTGGATATTTCGGAGCCCAATCGGGTGTTGGCATGTGTGGTTTCTCGGTCTTCCTTATATGATCGTATCAGAGAGCGCCAGTATGATGATCCGCATTTGCTTGTCCTTAAGGACAGCGTCTAGCATGATGATGCCAGAGATGTGACCGTCGGTGATGATGGTGTGTTGAGGATGCAGGGCCGGATTAGTGTGCCCAATGTGGATGGGCTTAGAGAGTTGATTCTGGAGGAGGCCCATAGCTCGCGGTATTCCATTCATCCGGGTGCCATGAAGATGTATCAGGATTTGAGGCGGCACTATTGGTGGAGAAGGATGAAGAAAGATATCGTGGGATTTGTAGCTCGGTGTCTCAATTGTCAGCAGGTGAAATATGAGCATCGGAGACCGGGTGGCTTGCTTCAGCAGATGGTTATTCCCGAGTGGAAGTGGGAGAGGGTCACCACGGATTTTTTGAGTGGTCTTCCTCGGACTTTGAAGAAGTTCAATGCTAGTTGGGTGATTGTGGATCGACTGACCAAGTCTGCGCACTTCATCCCTGTGTGTACTACCTATTCTTCAGAGCGGTTGGTAGGGATTTATATCCGGGAGATTGTTCGGTTGCATGGTGTTCCGGTCTCCATCATCTCAGATAGAGGTACTCAGTTTACTTTGCAGTTTTGGAGAGCCGTGCAGAGAGAGTTGGGTACTCAGGTAGAGTTGAGCACAACGTTTCATCCTCAGACGGACGGACAGTCCGAGCGTACTATTCAGATATTGGAGGACATATTGCGTGCTTGTGTTATTGACTTTGGAGGTTCATGGGATAAGTTTCTACCACTTGCAGAGTTTGCTTACAACAACAGCTACCAGTCGAGTATTCAGATGGCTCCATATGAGGCCTTGTATGAGAGACGGTGTAGATCTCCAGTTGGTTGGTTCGAGCCTGGCGAGGCTAGGATGTTGGGAACAGACTTGGTTCATGATGCCTTAGAGAAAGTGAAGGTGATTCAGGAAAGACTTCGTACAGCTCAGTCACGTCAGAAGAGCTATGTGGACCGGAAGGTTCGAGATGTATCCTACATGATTGGTGAGAAGGTCTTGCTGAAGGTTTCGCCCATGAAGGGTGTTATGAGATTTGGGAAGAAAGGAAAGTTGAGTCCGCGATTTATTGGGTCGTTCGAGGTGCTTCGGAGGATTGGGGAGGTGGCTTATGAGCTTGCTTTGCCACCCAGCTTGTCTAGCGTACATCCGGTATTTCATGTTTCTATGCTCCGGAAGTATATTGGAGATCCGTCTCATGTTTTAGACTTCAGCACGGTTCAGTTGGATGATGATTTGACCTTTGATGTGGAGCCAGTAGCTATTTTGGGTCGTCAGGTTCGGAAGTTGAGGTCAAAGGATATAGCTTCAGTGAAAGTGCAGTGGAGAGGTCGGCCCGTGGAGGAGGCTACCTGGGAGACCGAGCGGGATATGCGGAGCAGATATCCTCACCTATTCAAGGGTTCAGGTATGTTTCTTGACTCGTTCGAGGACGAACATTTATTTAAGTTGGGGAGGATGTGACGACCCTGCCAGTCGTCTCATGAGTTACCGCTCTATCTTCCCCCATTTCAGCTTATTTATGCTTCGTTATCCGTGTTTTATGTGATCGAGTTGATTGGTTTGCAGTTGGTGTGGTTTTGGTAAGAAATGAGACACTTACCCTCTTCTAAGAAGGCTTAAGTTGGAAAAAGTCAACTGGATGTTGACTTATGTGTTAGAGGGATCGGATGTGAGTTCCGATGGTTCGGTTAGCTTCGGGAGGTGATTTGTGACTTAGGAGCGCGATCGGAATGGGTTTTGGAGTTGTAGAGAAGATTTAGGCTTGAATTGGCGAAATTGATATTTGGCAATTTCCGGTTGATAGGCGAGATTTTGATACAGGGGTCGGAATGGAATTCCGAGAGTTGCAGTAGCTTCATTGTGTCATTTGGGATGTGTGTGCAAAATTTCAAGTAATCCGGACGAAATTTGGTAGACTTTTTGATCGAAAGCATAATTCAAGAGTTCTTGGAGTTCTTAGGCTTGAATTCGATGTAATTTGATGGTTTTGATGTTGTCTGAGGTGTTTTGAGGATTGGAACGAGTTTGGAGGATGTTTTAGGATGCGTTGGTGCTTTTAGTTGAGGTCCCGGGGGCCTCGAGGTGATTTCGGATGGCTAACGGGAAGTCTGGAGTTGAAAAATATAACAGAAAAATGCAGCAGCTGTAGCAGGTCCAAGAGGACTGCAGGGGCGCGGCCGCGGAAGGCGTCGCGCGGACCGCGCGGTGATTCGGACCGTACAAAGTTGGAATGCGGCCGCATGAAGACTGACACGGACTACACAAAGTTGTTGTGCGGCCGCATGAATGGGTTTGGCAGCTTCTCTGAACTTCACTAACGCGGACCGCGTGACCATAGAGTGCGGCCGCATGGAGAGGGAAGCGGGCCGCATGAAGTGGGACGCGGCTGCATGAGTTTGACTTGTAGTTTCACAGTCTCTGAACTCGCGCAGACCGCACAAAAATGGGCGCGGCCGCGGTGAGAAGACCTGAAGGGTACTCTATATAAATACGAGGTTTTGGGTTTTATTTGATATTTTGACCTAGAGAGCTCGTATTTTGGCGATTTTTCGAGGGTTTTTTTCAAGAAATTCATCGGGGTAAGTGATTTTAATTCATATTTGGCTAGGGTACATGAATCTATCTTTGAATTCATCATTTGATTCGTGATTTGGGATGGAATTTGGGAAGAAAATTGTGAAAACTTTCAAAAATGTAAAATAATAATTTGAAGGACCAAATGGCATCGGAATTGGATAATTTTGGCATGGTTAGACTCGTGAGGGTATGAGGATTCTGAAAATGTAAATTTTACCCAATTCCGAGACGTGGGTCCGGGGCTCGGGTTTTGCTAATTTCGAGATTTTTTATATTTTTTCGAATGTTTTCGCTTGGGCTATGTTCCCTTAGAATATTGTGACCTATTCGTTCTGATTTTGGATAGATTCGACGCACGTGGAGGCCAATTTGAGAGGCAAGGTCATAGCGAGCTAGAGTTTTGGCCAGTTTGAGGTGAGTAATAATTTTAAATGATGTCCTGAGGGTTTGAAACCCCGAATTTTCACAAAGTAGTGCTATACTAAGTTGAGATACACGCTGTGTGACGAGCGTGAGGTTCAATACTATGGGTATTGGGACTTGGTCCATCCCGAATGATATTTTACTACATTTTTTATTGAGACATATACTTTATTGTTGTGAATTGGGCTTGTTGCCATGCTTGGGGCCTTGTGCCGACCTGTAGAACCCTTAGGGGATTTTTGACTGGTTTTCCTCACTTATTTTGTTAAAGAATTTATATCCTCGGTCATGTTTCCAATTGTTTAAGAATGATATGAACCAAAACAAGACAATACTGCATTTAAGCAATACTACAGTATAATACTGCATTTAAGGAAAACGCAGTATTATACTACGTTTTGCTTTAATTAAATAAAAAACTCGTCTTCCCCAAGACAACAACAGAACCACCATTAAAAAAGAACACCCCTGCTGGTTCCTCCCCCCCCCCCCCCCCCGTCAATTAAAAAAAAATGGGCCCCACCCGTCACCCAAAAAAGCAAAGAGTGTAGGTCCCGCACACAAGACAAGCTTTGGATTTCTTCGTTCGGGTGCAAAATTTCGATTTGAATCAATTTCAAAAAACTTAAATCGAGGTATTTCGATTTTGTTTATGTCGAAACTCGTATAGTACATGCATATTTGTATTGTTGAATATGTTGCCATGTTAATTTATGTTATGTTTGTGTTTAAATTTGTATCTTATTTATACTTGGATTGATTTATTAGCTTTGGGACAAAAAATTATTAAAATTTGATAAATAATTTTTAATGTTAATGTTATGTTTTTATTTGCTTAAATAATAAATAAATATTATTTATTTAGTTTGTTGTTCATATTTGTATGTTATCTTTGTTGTTTTTATATGTAATAGTGACCTTTTAGCGTAGTAAAATATAGAGCCTTTTAGCATAGTAAAATATAGAGCCTTTTAGCGTAGTAAAATATATAGCCTTTTAGCGTATTAAAATATATAGCCTTTTAGCATAGTAAAATGTAGAGCCTTTTAGCGTAGAGTCTCTGTAGTTTAAGTATGTAGTAACTGCAAACTCTATCCAACTACACTTTACAAAATTAATTATTTAATTTATAAAAATAAACTTACAAAAGTAAAAAATTAATATATGTTGTCAAATTAACTCAAATATCGAGCCTGGAACCCATACATAATTATACAATCCAATATTAAAAATAATTAATTATTTAATTTATTAAGCTAACAAAATTCTAAAAATGTTGAAATTGACATGCATAATAATTAAGGATAGCTTGGTGCTACCGGGCCTCAAATATCGAGTCTGAAACCCATACATAATTATTAAGTCCAATTCAAGAAATTTTAATTTAATTTATTAAACTAACAAAATTCTAAAGATTTTGAAATTGACACGCATAATAATTAAGGATAACTTGGTGCTACCGGGCCTCAAATATCAAGCCGGGAAACCATACATAATTATTCAGTCAAATATTAAAAATAATTAATTAATTAATTTATTAAGCTAACAAAATTCTAAAAATATTGAAATTGACACACATAATAATTAAGGATAGCTTGGTGCTACCGGGCCTCAAATATAGAGCTTGGAACTCATACATAATTATTCAGTCCAATTCAATAATTTTTAATTTAATTCCTTAAACTAACAAAATTCCATCGATAACTGAAATTGACACGCATAATAATTAAGATAACTTGGAGCTACCAGGCTTCAAATATCGAGCCTGGAACCCATACATAATTATTCAGTCCAATATTAAAAATAATTAATTATTTAATTTATTAAGCTAACAGCACGCATAATAATTAAGGACAGGTTGGTGCTACCGGGTCTCAAATATCGAGCTTGGAACCCATACATAATTATTCAGTCCAATTCAATAATTTTTAATTTAATTCCTTAAACTAACAAAATTTCGTCGGTAAGTGAAATTGACACACATAATAATTAAGGATAACTTGGTGCTACCGGGCCTCAAATATCGAGCCTGGAACTCATACATAATTATTCAGTCCAATATTAAAAATAATTAATTATTTAATTTATTAAGCTAACAAAATTCTAAAAATATTAAAATTGACACACATAATAATTAAGGATAGATTAGTGCTACCGGGCCTCAAATATCGAGCATGGAACCCATACATACTTATTAAGTCCAATTCAAGAAATTTTAATTTAATTTATTAAACTAACAAAATTCTAAAAATATTGAAATTTACACGCATAATAATTAAGGATAACTTGGTGCTATTGGGCCTCAAAAATCGAGACCGGAACCCATAGATAATTACTCAGTCCAATATTAAAAATAATTATTTAATTTATTAAACTAATACACACAATTAATTTTCTTTAAATTATAGTAGACGACATGGACATTCCGCCTGCGTATCCTAGACCTGCCGAGGATCAGCTATTAGTGTTGCAGGGTGACTATAGGTCCTCCTTTGTATGGGAGGGACAGCTATTGGATGAGCCTCTCCGCGCCAGGAGACCTGACGATTTGTGGGAGTTCATGGCGCAACATCCTTTCCATGCTCGCGTAGTCGCGCGCCTATAGGCTACGGGCTTCTATACGATTTTTCGAATTAGGCGGATGCAGCTTGATTGGTCTCTCATCACGGCCTTGGTAGAGCGGTGGAGACCGGAGACGCATACTTTTCACTTGCCCACTGGAGAGGCCACCATCACGCTGGAGGATGTTCAGGTTTTGTACGGGCTGCACGTAGATGGACGGGTCGTGGCACTGCCCCAGTACATTAGATCCATGACGCATGGACATTATTTGGATATGATGGGGCAGTTTACTGGTTATAGACCTCAGGGTGACGTTGTACAGAGAGGGGGCAGTCGCGTTGCTTTGTCAGGCATCAGAGATCATATGGCGTTTTTGCACCCAGACATTACCGGCGAGATGGAGGATCTCCATATTGAGAGGTACACGCGGTTCACGCTGCTCCTGCTTTTCGGGTGTGTCTTGTTCCCGAACACTTCAGGGAGTCTAGTGAGTATGCGTTTTCTCCATCATCTTCAGCAGCTGGATGATTTACCCTTGTACAACTGGGGTGCTGCTGCTCTCGCATACTTGTATAGGAGTATGTGTCGGGCGAGCATGCTTTGCGCGATGGACATATGTGGATTTCTGCCCCTCCTACAGGTGACAACATTTTCGAATACTTTGTTCATTACTCCGAATTCTATATGGTCGAAATGACTCATAAATTGTACATCAACATTTTATCTTAGGTTTGGTCCTGGCAGCAGATCATGCCGTTGCAGCCACCTCTACCACCACTTGCGTCCGGTGAGGCTTATCCATTTCTCCCTCTAGCTTCTAGGTCGGTTATTCGGCATGGGAACTACCGAGGGACCGATGCTTATCATAATCTCCCCCTTGTCAAGGATGTGTTAGATATGCTGGTGGCCGGACAGGTAAATATGTACCTACACTTACTTGTTATAAATTGAGTTGTGTTGCGCATACTGACTTTTATGTTATTATTTGGTAGTTCATTTGGACGCCATACAGCGACGAGTTGCTAGCTCAGCTGCCCGATTATTGCTTAGTCGACCAATTGCTTTGGAGCACCTCCGTCCCAATGATATTCTTCGATATGGTTGAGTATCATGCCACAGAGCGTGTGCTTCACCAGTTTCACCATCCCCAGCCTATACCGGGGGAGCCTGCATGGGTCCCTACACACTATCAGCGTGATGACCGTGTCAGGGTGGACGATATATTTATGGGATGGCTAGAGCAGCAGGTCCATATTTGGGAGCAGCGGGAGTACCGTATTCCTCCACCACCTTCATTTACCTAGGAGGGCACTATTCATCTATATACATCATGGTACCGCTGTCACACCCGACTGATGATCGGGAACCCCATTCATGTACTTGGCGAGCGCTACAGACCATACGCCGGGAGGCATGAGTCATTGGTATGTTTTTATGGCTTATTAATATCTTATATTTGTTATATAGCGTTATTTTTTTAATATATTAAGTGTTTCACAGGCTATTGGGCATCACCTGGTCTACCAGTTGGGACAGGAGATGCAGCAGCATACCAACAGTGATGCACTCGTTGAGTATGGCCGATCTGGCTTGTCGGACCCTGTTTTAAGCGAGAGATGGCGCGACGTTGGATCACGCAGCTCAATATGCGGTGCCAGAAGACTACCATCGGGGTAAGGCTGTCCCACGAGGCAGGGGTAGGGCACAAGGGAGGGGTGCCCCACGGGGTCGCAGGGGTCGTGGGGGGCGGAGAGGAGGTAGTCCCCAGCAAAGGGGCGTTGAGGCACCTGTCGACCCACCTTTTGAGGGACATGATGAGGACTTTGGAGATGAGGATTTTGGAGATGATCAGTCGGGTTATATACCTCAGGTAGATGAGCCTTCCAGCAGCATGCCGTCGTACAGCCTTCAGCTATCTCTGCCAGCATCGCAGGTCACCCCGTCGGGAGCATTGTCGATCATGGGTACATTCGACGGGGATATAGACCAGTACTTTGCATGCCCATCTACCGCAGCTAAGGATCGGCTGACCCGGGACGTGGATGGGGGCGCAGGTTGAGTTATGCCTCATCCCCAGCGGTTGATGCGGATCTACCGAAGGCGCAGGTATGTTTGTATTACTTTAAAATTTCAATTTGTTTTCTTTTCCTTAATGAGCTGCCATTAATTAATTTTTAACTTTCTTATGAAGGCTTTGTCCCAGCCCATCTTTGAGGCCACTGCATGCTTTGATGAGGACACCACTAATGCATATACTCAGGAGGCCGACGAGACCACGGTGAGAAAATATTTTTTGACTTAACACGTACAATGCAAATATACTTTGTCACATGCTAAGATTAGTACTTGTTTTGTAGTTTGCTGACGGCCCGACGGCCTATTCTTCCGATCCTGCCAGTTGTGGTATCGATGCTGCTGCATATCCTAACATAAAGAGGCGGCTTGATGATGATGATCCAGATAGTGTACCCGGGCGACAGGGGATGCGACTCAAGCCAGGAACAACACTGAAGCACACAGGCTGCGGGACTCATTGATTTACTTATGTTTTTACTTTGTGTAAATAGTGCATTATGTAAATAATGGTAATAATTATATTTTAACAACAATTTTATTTTAATTGCGTTTAAACAACAATTTTACTTTAACAGTACAACACAAGCACAAACCTTGCAAACCTAACACAAAAACAAACATTAGAACTAATGAAAACACTGGACAAACTGGAGTTGGTATTCCAGCTTTTTTTTCTCTTCTTCTACCTCATTGAGTTTTGCCTTCAACTCATCAATTTCTTAGTTGGTTCGGCGCTCGCGTATCGCTTGCCTCGTACAGGTAATATGAAGATCATAAATTCTTTCTTTGTAGTACTCCTGGTTACATGGTTCATCCATCCATACCTCAAATTCACATGTAGGCTTGTCGGGTTGCTCGTCCTCCTTGTTCATACATGCCTAGTAGCGGCGTCCACCATCTGGCCACCATTTGTACAAACTGCATTTTTCTCCGCAATAGCACCTTGGGATATAAACGGGTTGTTCAGACATTTCTTAAAGAGAAACTTTGGTTATTGTTAAGTGCAGAACATAAGTAGCATGCGCCCGTTATTTATAGTCAATATTTCACACAAAAGGTAGTATTATACTGCATTTTAGTTATTGAAGTTAAACGACATGACAACTCAACAAAACGTAGTATTATACCACGCTTTACATATTAAAGTTATTCTGCAACAAAACAGATTTTTCGCATGGTTTTCAGCTTTTTCAGAATGATATGACAACTCAACAAAACATAGTATTATATCACGCTTTACATATTAAAGTTATTCTGCAATTAAACAGCTTTTTCTTCAGTCATTCCAACTTTTTGAGAACGATAATACTATAGATAAAACGTATTATTGTACCATGCTTTACATATTAGATTTATTTTTTAATACGTAATTTATTTTATTCCACATTCTTGGTCTTCTTTACTAACACAAATAAGTTTAATATTTGAATGACCATATCAAAACGTCACGTTAAAAAATAAGATGTAACAAGATTGTGGAACATAATTTTATTTGATAGATATTGCAACATACACAAGTACAGACACATATTAAAAAAACAAAACCAAAACAAAAGACTAGAAGTATCCTTAATAGTTGGGTACATTCGACGAACTTGCACCAGGAGCTGGATTACCACCGCCACGCATACCACCTGAAGGACATTTACGACAGTCGTGTCCTGGCTGCAAGCATATGCCACATTACGCGCATAAACGATGTCACCAACATCTATTTGGTTCCGTATACGCGTTCTCTTTTTCACTTGCAGCTTGCGCAAATAGTCCTTGTTACATACCATCTTAAAAGGTTCCGACGGCCAATAATGCTCAGCACCTAATGGCTGCAATACATGTCTACATATTCAGTAACACTGTATTGCCTATCAATATAGTTGGTTGCCCCATATCCAACTTGTTGAAAGCCCTTCAACGCATGTGCGCATGGCATGTTGTATATGGTCCATTTCCCACAAGAACAAAATCTTCTGGCTTCATTCACCGTCTGTAGATTATTCCCACGGTGTCCGCGGATAGCGGTCTTAACTTCAAAAATACCCCGGTCATCCTCGTACTGTAGAAACGAATGCCACTGTGCTCGCCTCCTGTACATTTCAAATCTTCTCATGGGTATTGGCATAAATTGAACACCTCTGTCCATCAATGCCGATGCAGCTCCATGCCTTTCAACTAACCTCTCCGCACTCTATTTGAATGTTATGCGGACCATGGCAGTGACAAGCAGTCCACGGGCAAACTTCAACAAGCCGTTGAATGACTCCGACACGTTTGTAGTGAGGGCTCCCCATCGTCTGCCGCCATCAACATGCAATGTCCACATGTGAAGCTCATGTCCCATCAACCAAGTATAGGTTCGTGGATCTATCTTCCGAATCGCTTCCATGCGCTTGGTGAATTTGCACTGCTGGTGCTCATCTGCACCCATCCACATTAAGTCATGCAAGGCCTTGTCAGGATATTTCTTCTGGAAATTGGCCTTTAGGTGCCTCACACAGTAACGGTGGTATGCATATGGTTCCTGCCATTCAGGAAAGTGCCGCACAGAACTTAAAATACCACCATGTCGATTAGATATTAGACAAATACCTGAACACTATTTGACAACGCGCTACTTCAAGTGGTTCAAGAAAAGCATCCACGTCTCTTCGCATTCGTTGGCACAAATGGCAAAAGCTAGTGGAAATATTTGTCTGTTGGCATCTACTGTAACTGCAATCAAAAGCTTAATATCATAATTTCCATATACATGAGTACCGTCTATGGAAATTACAGGACGACAATACACAAACCCATCAATTGCTGCTTTAAATGACCAGAACACATAGTTGAAAATATATTCGGTTCTGTCCGGACTACACTCACGCCTCCATTCAACAACAGTGTCGGGGTTAAAGTGTTGCAGTGCGGCCATGTATCTGGGCAGATTTGAAAAAGACTTATCTCAGTCGCCATAAATAAGTTCAAAGGCACATTTGCGACCGAGATATGCCTTTCTTTTGGTTATAGTACAACCATACTCTTGGTGGACAGCTGTAATACACTCTTTAATCTTGAACCTAATGGACACTTCCAAATATGGAATCAAGACATGAGAAATCAAGTCCACATCCAGGTTGAAGTGATTCTCATAGAATGTGTCCATTTCACATCTGTGGGTGCTAATAAATTTACCCACTTTCCACAAACCTGATTTCTTCTTGTTGGCACGCAACATCCAGTGACAACCCATAAAGTCTCTATGGCATACAGCCTTGTATACCTCCGTTGTTGACTCACTTACTATCATCTCACGACACTCTCTTATACTGTAGATTTTTACAGCTCTAATTAGGCGAGCTTTGTCGGGGAAATACATGCCCTTTGTTAGAACAGCTGGTCTAGACTCATCCCACATCGCTGACTGAATTTCGTCATCATCCCTTGTGAGGGCATCTACGTTCGGCATACTTGGCAAATTATCAAGGTAGGGAATATTACGCTCATGAAATGGCACGTGGGACTCGTACACTCTTGGTCTAACGGGAGGTGGAGGAACATGCTCCCTCGGCAGCTCAGGTTCAACATTCACTTCCTCCTCATCATCACCCTCATCATGGAAGGGTGTGTCATCTCCAGACTCATCCGCATTGTTGTCATAATCACTATCATCTTCCTGACTCTGCGCATCTGCCAACTCAAGAGTGAATACATCGTCTATGGGCAACTATGTGTGGTTAGCAATATCAAGAAGCTCGTTTTCACTACACAAAAAGAACAAAATGATAAGTTACCCAACTAGATAAATACTTTAGAAATAGATATATCACTTTACTTACAAGTAGTACTGTCTTGACGTTTCATGATGGATATTTTCTTGTTGGTGATAACTCCCGGATGGACCACCGTGGTCCAATACTCCAGAACTACGCATATTCCAACTAAGGGCGGGGTCATAATTTGTAAAATTCATATCCGGACGGTACCCCCTATGAAAAATATGAGTGTTAATACAAATCCAATTCAAACATCGCTAAAGCATAGAAAAATTGAAGTTTACCAATCGTCTTGTGGATTATATAAAGTCGAAAAATTATTTTGTGGCTGCTCAT
This sequence comes from Nicotiana sylvestris, assembly GCF_000393655.2. Lineage (NCBI taxonomy): Eukaryota > Viridiplantae > Streptophyta > Magnoliopsida > Solanales > Solanaceae > Nicotiana > Nicotiana sylvestris. Next base: position 63,760,477 of record NC_091066.1, read on the forward strand.
TCGCCGGTGGTGACAAGTTTAAATCAAGGCAAGCTCTTTCATCGGCAATCTGTCCGGCAAAAACTGCTCCAGAATAACCACCCGATGACTGGGGGTATCCCTACTATGCACGCCCTCATTATTGGGAACGTCTTCCACCTTGACGTACATTTCCAACAATTTTATTACAATAAATTCCCTGTATTCATCCGGAATTCAAAAAAAATCTCTAAGAGTTTCATCATCTTTGATGTTAAACTCAGAGTAATAAGCAAACCCCTGCGGAGTTACTGAATACGGAAATCTACCGGTTACTTTAAGGTTAACCGAACGCTTCCTCTGACTCATTTTTTTACGTAACAACGATACGAATTTATCGTACTCCATTGTAAGCGGCAATTTAATATGACACTGTGGAGGTGAGCTATACCTCACAGAGTTATTTTCCAGCACAACCTCACCCCCCCCCCCCCAATATAATGAAACCCTTATTTTTGGCTCTTCAGACATTGTAAAAAAATGATTGATAAGAAGAAGAGAGATGTATGAACGGAAGTTTGAAGGAAAGTATTGAATGGATTTTCATAAAATTCAAACGCCTTTAAATAAGCTTGGGGTGCAGAATTTTTTTTATGTAAAATGCAGTACAATACCACGTTTTATGTATTTGAATTATTGGTGGGCCCAAATTTTAAAGCAAATATTGTACTGTGTTTCCCTTTAATCAAATATAGTTGGGCCCAATATTAATAGGAAAATGCAGTACAATACTGCGTTTAAGGAAAATGCAGTATTATACTGCATTTTCCTATAATACGCAGTATAGTACTACGTTTTACTTTAACGGTTAACTTTACGTTAAATTAAAACGCAAAAGTTTCGGACTCCCAAAAAAAATGGAAATGGATCTTACTTCTGTCTATTCGGTCTCTTCACATTCTACTTTTTTTCCTTTACCTACAGGTAATATTTAAAATGTCAGACATGTATTAGAATAGCAGTAAATGTGTAACTTCAGTTGAAAACTTGAAACATATGTACATGAATGGTCAATTTTTATTGATTTGACATGCAAAATATATAAGTTGTCACCTAACCTTTGCCCTAAATCTCTCTTACACACTTTTTCTGGACGATAATAACATTACACACGCAACATTTCTAAAGTGTATCTAGTACACACCTCTTTTGACAAAGTCCTGTAAAAAGTTCATCCGTATATTTCACGCATTTGACTTTAGTTTATAAACTTGACCCACTTGTTTTTAACCCTTTATATTATATTAACCAACTCGACCCTACCCGAAGCAAGATCAGTCGTAGTCAAGAAGGGACGGGAGCCGAGGACGTAATAGTTTTCCTCTTTCGGAACAAGGGTGCGGTAGCTCTCGACCTTCTAGAAGATCCCCTGGCCGAAGCTAAGAAAACACAAGGAAAGGGAAAGGTCGGAAAAGGTAAAAAAAAAAAAAAAAGCTAAGACATTGATGGAAAATGGAAATTACCCGTCAAAGGAAGAACGGGCCAAAACTTCTTGAAAAAAGTTAGCCATTCACGAATCCTTGCGATATGAGGGAGGAGCCGATTGACCCAGTCTGATATATGAGCGACCAAAGGAGCAGGTGAGGTATTGGCTACAAAAGGGGAATACAAGAAATCAAAACTCGAAACCAAACATGAAAAAGAGATCAAAATCCTTACGAGTATAGTTCCAAGCCTCGGGAAAGGCGTCAATGTTGACCACGACGTCCTCTGTTCTGATATAGAAAAGTTGAACCAGAATTGATGACTAGCCTTATCGTCCATCTTCACCACCAGGAATTTGCCTCCTCAGTGGTGAAGGTTCAACATCGTCCCCCTATAATAGCTAGGAGTGAACAGATGGATTAGATGCCGCAGTCTCACTTCGACCCCGGCCAGCTCGGCAAACTTGGTGAGCATCTTTATGTCTTTGAAAATGTATGGCGCGAGCTGAGCAGCGCAAATGCCGTAATAACGACAAAACTCCTCTACCAGCGGAAGGAGAGGGAAAGAATAAACGACTTGGAAGGGGTAGGCATAGAGGGTGCAATACCCAGGACGATGGACCTGCACCGTGTCCCATCCGGCTGGGATCAACTCGATGTGATTCGGGAGGTCGAATTTAGCCTTAACTTAAGTTGTTCCATTTCCTTTACTGTCATCACTGACCGAAAGGCTCCAGGTTCAGCATCAGGTGATTTGGTAAAATCAGATCTAGAATCAGGGTCGCGAGGGATTATCTCTTCCAACGGTGGGAAGGCTCCATCCTCAATGGCGGCAGGAACACTCTCCTCATTGGATGGGGAGGGGGAGGGGTGAATGCCACTGCCAAGGGAGCAACACGGCTCCGTTCACCGGCCTCAGAAAGTACGTTGGACATGATTCAATATAGTGAAAGAGAATAACAAGCAAGGGGGAATAAGGAACAAAATGAGTAACAGAAACAGAGAGAAAAAAGGGCTCTACAGAGAAGATGAAAGGTAGGCTAGTGCTAGACGAGAACAAAGAGTTTGACAAGTTCCAAAATCAACAAATCTTCTCCTATTTATAAGATTTGGGAGGCACCAGAATCGAAACGGCGGCTCATGATTAGCACGGGAATTGAAACGACAAAGCCAATAAGAAGTCAAGCCTAAATCAATGAAACGCGTCGGGAAACGACATCATTATAACACATGATGTCATGACATCACCTCTTCTCTCAGATAATGGCTCCAATGAGCTTGCCAGCTAATTCATAAATTCAAAATATGGGGACCCCAGAAGGCCACGTAGCCCCGTCTCCACGACCATGACCTCAGCCAATATGAATGACACTATCCGCTCACCGACCTCGTCTGTGGGAACGACGTCGATAAGCGGAGGGACTAATTGTATGTGTCAAAATCTATTCTTAGTCGAAATAACTCAAATTGTCAAAAATAACATCCACTTATTCCATCCTTTTTTGAGTGACCCATTCATTCTATTTACTTAAATGCTATTTATTTTTATTCATTGATATTAAATGCTACATTATTGCCTCTGATTTCTAGAATATTTATTGTATGTCACTGCCACTATCCGACTATATTTACATAGTATTTGTCGCTTCTTCAGGAGCTCCATCTAGGGATATTATTGTTAGCTAAGATTAACCCTCATTTATATAAATTTAATTATTTGAATCAAAATCTATATTTTTGGTCAAACAAAGTGCAGTCACAACTTAAACGTAACTCTTGACGAATAACTCAAAAACTTGTTCACATTCTCTTTAACGTAGATATTGCAGATTCATCAAACATAAAAATCCTAGTAGCAATTTTCATCTCATATCTGATGTTTTATACTTCAATGTCACACAAGAGGGGGGAGGGGGTGATTTGTATGGTGCCCAATTTTCGCGTGCACAGATTATAGAAGGACTTGGTTCTTCTATATGTTCCTTATACTACTAGTGCGGAAATAATAAATACGAAAAGTAAAGAACACAAGTATTTTAACGTGGAAAACACTCAGCTCAAAAGGTGAAAAGATCACGACCTACTACTCAATAGAATTTTCCCAATACTTTACTAAATCACTGAGCCAAAATAGCATTTACAAAACTCTTTGTAAATCTAAGGATTACCTTTAATCCCGTTGTGACAACCAGCCTCTAACTATTGCGACAACTTCAAGTTAACTCTAACTTGAATACTCAGAGTACCTAATACAATTGTTTCTAGATAAAGTTGAAAAGTACAAATTGAAAAGCCCTACTACAATTGAACTAAAATAAAATATAGATACTTGGAATTGATTCTTCTATCTGCTTCATGTAGCTACAGGTTCGCACACTTGAATCTCACAAAAATTGCTTGCAAAATGCCTTGCTATTTTGTTCTCAACTCACGTTTAACTTTAGCTTTTGTGTGTACCCGTAAAGTGAGAACATCATGTAATTTATAGAGTTAGTAGAATAGGAAATAACTAGAGTTCCAATGTTATACTCTTCCTTGGTGGAAGAGTTCTAATATCTTCAACTTCTAACTCCTCTCTTATTTTGGATAAAATTCTCTTCAATTAAGGAGTTCTTCTCCTTATCATTTATGCAACATTTTCGATCAGGAGATATCAGATATAACAACTTAAGCTTATCTCTGTCACGTGCATCCCTTATGCTCGAATCTATCTGTGTCTGTGTACACTATGTATGGACCTCGTTCATGCTTGAATTCCTTTGTCAATAATCAAAACAAACTTCACTTGGGCCAACAATATCCTCTGGGCATACCTTTCCTTATCATCTAATAAACATTATCCTTAGGTGGGAATACATCAGCCAAATCAGAACGGAATTGTAAGCTTAGCCCATTCGTCGGTGAACGCGCGGCCGGAAAATCCATCACCTATTGTATGGACCATCTGAACTGCTAAAGCTAAGCCACCACATTCAAACATGGTGGCCTGAATTGCCATATTGGTCTATTAGGCAATTCAGCTTGCCTGATTCTTATTGGTGGCACAAAGACTTTAACTAGATCAGTATCTTTGTAAGCTTTTTCTAGGAACTCATTCAATTGGCAATTCACCTTTGCTTCTAAGTAAATTACTCCTTGGTCATGACATTCAATTGATGTACGTGTAGACATTTAAAATTTAGTAAATTATTAGTCTATATTAAATTTTGACTTTAATTAGAAGCTAAGTTGCTTGAACTCGGATGCGGGTGTCCGATACGGGTATAGATCTAGAGGTCGGATCCTTCGTGATCTAAATCTTAAGATCCGGGGGTACGGATCCAATTGCGGATACGGATGCAGGGATTCGCCTAAAACTAATTCAAATATCTGAAAATAAAGTTACAAAAATATGTTTAAATTATAAGTTGTTATGTGTAAAACTTACAAGGTTTTTCGAGAAGGAAAAATATTGATCAAGAAGAAAACCCGAGAAGGAGATAAAAGGAAAAGGACTGACATAGAAATTTCTATGTACAAGGTATTCCATTTTCTTCAATTTAACCCGAGTGGTATTTGTCCAAATTTCTCCGTCAGTTTTGATCAAAATATCCAAAATTGATTGACCAAATCTGTGAACACCTAATTTTTGCACTATTTAACACCTCCTAAAGTTATTAGTGTTTTGTTATTTTAATTATTTTTCTCAATTTTTGTGATTTTAATTGCATATTTCCTATCATAAAATACTAAAAAAATAGTTCTTTCTTCATTTGTGCATTTTAAGAATTAACTAGTTGTTCAGTTGATGAAATAATCTAGTTAATTGATCATTAGAATAAGTTATTTAATTAATTTATTTGTGTAAAATTAGTTTAATAAGTAGGATTAAGGAAGAAATTTAGCCAAATTTGAAAGAAAAAGTGTCCAAGAGTGCAAGATAAAGAGCTACCATTGAAAGGGTCTGAAACTACGTAGTTTTGCCTCAAAAGTACGTCGTTTCACTAAATGAAACAAGATCAAATCATACCCATCCATTCCATCTTGATCCAATGGATCTCATTCACTCTTGGCTTAGGTATTTAAAGCCTAAAAAATCTGAAATTGTCTTTATTTTCACCCATAATTCTTTTCTCCTTCTTCTCTCTTCTCTCTCTCTTCACTCTCTCTACGCCGCCCCAGCTTCGCCCACCGCCGCTGGCCGGAAATCGCTGCCGCCGGCGGACCACCTCCAAACACCTCCAAATTCACACCATGTAATCTCCACAACTTCCTCCTTCCATATCTCCAAACCAAATCCTTCAAAAATCCCTCAAACTCCTTGAATCTTAGATCTAGGAAACTTTCCCGTCACTTTTTTGTCCAAATTATTGAAGCTCCAACCACTACCAACCCACAATACTTACATCAATGGATAGAGCTTCTCAAGACCTAGCTATTGATGCCAATTTCACCATGAAAATCCGGCGATCAAAATTCGGCCAAATTCCGGCGACCTCCCCAAACACCCTCTTTTGGCATACCACCATTTTTTCGGCCACTTGAATTATAAAATGGTAAAAATCCTATTATATTTCGTGGCTGATTTTTTATTTTATTTTTATTTTTTCAGATCTTATTTTTGTCTATTATTAATTATTTTAGCATTAGTTTTTGAAGTTTGAAATGTCAAATTTTCTGTTTTTGCACTTGTTGAAGTAGTAAAATAGTTTTGTGTTGATAAAAGTGAGGTAGTGAAAAATACTTAAGAGTATATGGTACTTGTTTGATTGTTTATTTACTACTTCAAGACTCTTTGAGTACAACACTCAAAAGTCAAATTGTTTGGTAAGAAAATGTAGACCTTTGGACAGTGTTTGAATAAAAGTCTGTCTTTGAATAGTGGAGAGCAGATTTTGTTTGAAATACTTGACAAGATTTGAACCATAAAGTCTGGCATTTTGAATTTAAGAGCAGATTTTGTAGAAAAATATGTCAAAAAGATTGATTTTTAATTTTTTTGAAATAGCTGATTGTTTTGATATAAAAGGAGGACACTCCATCTTACTGAGGGAGCTCTAGACACACAAAAAAGAGAAAAAATCAGTAGCTATAATATCCCTTAGCAGCTTTTGTGAGTTGATTCTTAAGTGAAAAACTTGTTTAAGGAAAATAGAGTAGTCTTGAAAGATTTTTCTGGAGTTACATAATTGTACTGTTTTGCTGGGGTATTTCTAGTTTATTTTTTTGGGTTTGAATCTGCCGGTTGTCGCTGTCTTTTGCTGTTGTTGCTGCCCGTTTAATTGTTTTGCTGTTGATTTTGGAAAGAGCTGACTCTGCTGTATTTGTTCTTCTTTCTGCTGTCCAGGTAATTTTCGGACCATGTAAACTCATAAAATCGAGTTGGAATGAAAGATAATGAAACTGAAAAATATTAGTAGCTTTATCCTTCTATTGTAATTCATTTTTATATGCTTTTGAATGTTTGATAATGTTATAACGATATGTTAGTTAATTAAATTGTGTTAAGCATCTTTAATTATTTTTATTTTTGCAAAGCATTAGATATAATTCCACAGGCATTTGGTTGTCTGAAAGGAGCATATATATTAAAATTTGAACCCTTGTAGCCATGTTTGTCCCTTTGTTGTCACCAAGCTAAGTTTTTATTATTATTATTATTATTATTATTATTATTATTATTATTATTATTATTATTATTATTATTATTATTATTATTATATTTTAGAGTCCCAATAATTTTTTTTATCTCTTAAAAAATACTTAATTAGTAAGGTAGTTAAGTTGTAGGTTAGAAAGACAATCAGTAAACTTATTTTTGTAAATAGTTGGCTACGGATTGCAAATAGCAAGATATGGCCAAATCTGTAACATAGCTTTAAAAGGTCACATCTGCAGATTTAAAGTCCAAAAACATATGGGCTTTTGGATTTTGTCTTGGACATGAGCCCATTTGACTCCATCAACCCAATAGTGGGCTGCCTCATTCAATGTCAAGACAAGCTCACATCTTACTAGTTTTAAGCAATGTCAATTGATAATTTTCTCTCATTACTCTCATCTTTTAAATTAGTACTCATAACAATAATTTTCTCTCATTAGTTAAGTTGTAGATTATTATTCAAATCTTTTCTTTAATTTTTTTTAAAATAAATAAAAACGGACATAAGAAAAGCATAAAAATCAAATAAACCACAGTTTATCCAAGTTTAATTCAAGCCAAATGTAGTCAATAAAGCGACCGTGCTAGAACCACGGGACTCAGGGAATGCCTTACACCTTCTACCTGGTCAACAGAATTCATTACCCGGACTTTGTTTTCGCAGACCAATAATAATAGAGTCAAACCTTCCTTTGAATAGGGATTCAAATAAAAGGTGACTTGGAACACCAGTAGAAATCAATTCCAAGTGGCGACTCTGTAAATAAAATAATCCCTACTTTAAATTTGTCACTTTAATTGGAAAAGCTTTTTAACCCACAATCCATAACATTTTACACTTATCTCTTGGAGGGGTAAAAAGGGGTGTGACAGCTCTGGCGACTCTGCTGGGAAAAACCCAGAATTCGAGCTTGTACATGTTGACTTTTATTTGGCTTTATTAATTTTGTATATACTGTGATTTATTTGGGTATAATGTGCTACTTGTTTGCTTTTTACCGCTTTGATATTTTTGAACGGTACGTATAAATTGTCTTCTCACGCATCCCCTCCGAGTCTTTTTGAATTAAAATTGGGCATTTGCTTGACATAGCCCGTTTTCTTTGAGATAGCCGAGGTGTTTGTCACCCGGTGAAGGATTTTAGTCACAACTATTTTAGGCGGGGAGCACCACCAGTTAAGCCGGAAAGCAATGCTATCGGTACACTGACCCTCCTCGGCTCGAGTTGTCCGCTCGAGTAAGCCAGTCTAGATACCTTTTCCACCAAGATTTAAACCTAGGAGAACAAACCTCATACCGGATTTTCCTAGTAGGTTCGCTCTATCTGCATCACATGCATTTGACTTAGCGAAACTCGGCACAGGGGCCGGGTTCGTATAAGACATTTATCCTATTTAAGACCATCATGTTCATGTATGTGCTACTTGATACATCATTTGGAAGGCTTACTTGCATTGTCGACCGGCTTTAGAAAATTAGTGTAGCAGAATTATTAAAAAAAAAAGGTACCCAGTTTTACCGAACTACACGGGTCTGATTCTCATCGGATGTGAGATACGTAGGCAAACCTCATCGGTTCCGGCCCCCAATTTTCAAAAACAAAATCCAAATATATTTCCCTTTACTTCCTTCTTTAGAAAATAATTTCTTAGAGACCCCAATTTTAAAAAAAAAAACCATCAAAAAAATTCAAAAATATTTTCTTCTTTTTTCTTTTATAAGTCTTTCTTCCTCAAAAAAAAATCAAAATCATATATTTTTTTCTTCAAAAATCACAAAAAAATAAATAAATGAAAAAGAAAAAAAAATCGAAAATTCCAAAAAAAAAAATAGTTGAATTCCAAAATATATTTTTTTTCTGCTTCAGAAGTTTTTATTTCGAAAATGGAAAGAAAAAGTTGCAATATTCAAAAATATTTTATTTCTTCTTTAGAAGTGTTTATTTCAAAAATTCCAAAAAAAAGTTAAGAAAAAAAGAAACTTTAAAAACGAAAAAAAATCTTTTTTTTGATTCTTTCTTTCAACAATTCCAAAAACAAATTGAAAAAAAAATCGAATTTCAAAAAAGAAATTGCTCTTCTTTAGAAGTCTCACTTTCAACAATTCAATAAAAAAATTGAAATCAAAAAAAAATTCTTTCTTTCTACTAAAAAAAAATCCAAAAATACTTTCCTTGTTAGGAGCTTTCGTGGAGTTATTTCTATATGAGTAAAAAACGAGAGTTAGTTTGTGTACTTTATTCCTGATTTCTTCTGAACTACGTAATGATCTGATTCATGCGGCGTCATGATACATAGGCAATCCCCATCGGATTCGATCATAACCATAGAATTAACTGAGGAAAAATTAAACTAAAAAAAAAAGAGAAAAAAGAGAGTGATAAAAAATAAAAGAGTGACCAAAAAAAAGAAAGGAGAATGCCAAAAAAAATAAAAAACGACAGAGACGAAAAAAATCAAGAGTGATTAAATAGAGGTAGAAATAAAAGAAAAGAGGTACATACTTAAAGGGTTAGTTAAGGCCGGGATGAAACATGTAACCATTCAAACACATGGTAGAAATGTTTAACTATTAGGTGCATTGCATCCCCAACGTGTGATTTCCTATGTGTTAAATGTCTCAAAACTAACGAGGTTGTGGTGTGAGCAAATTAGTCAGGTTCTGTTCAGGTGGTTGGTTTTGTTGGTATGCAATGATGAAACGCGCAACCTTGCACACAGCCACAACATCATACACAAAATCGAGCTCCACCTCTCAGAAATGCACATCCTTACCCAGCTCCATATAATCCCCAACCAAATGATCTCCGATACAATGCTCGCCCAAGAGAGCCTTTCAGAAAGAATCAGTTCACCCCTATTGGTGAATCGTATTCAATCTTGTTCCAAAAGTTAATCAGGCTAGATCTATTGCAACCAGTGGCCCCGAAATGGCCGAACCCCGAGTCCCCCTCGCACCGAGCTGATGCTAGATGTGAATACCACTCTAGAGCAGTGGGACACAGTATAGAGGACCGTTGGACCTTCAAAAGGGTAGTTGAGATTTGATTGAAACTGAAAGAATCATTTTTCGGGATGACGAAACTTCTGATGTGATGAGCAATCTGTTGCCTACCCACAACATTGGGCCAATGGTCAGAATGATTTGTGAAGCTGAGGAATTTGATCTGGCACCGAAGGCCGTTGCATCCTTTGCCGAGATAGAAGAAAAGCCAAAAATGGTCGCCAAGCATGAAAGCTCCCCATCAAACGGGAGTCTTAGTGGCCAGTCTTGCTATCCTTTCTGCATCCGGATTATCTCAGGGTGTGATCCGAATGTTTTACCTTATTGTCTTACTTTCTGATGCAAACCCTTCTATCTTCAAAAAAAATTGAAAAAAGAAATCAAAAATCAAAAAATCAAATGAAATTAATATTTCATTTTCCAGGAATGTCTCTTTTCTTAATCTTGTCATTTTTCTTTCTTATTCTCTTTTTAGTTCTGTTAAATGCAGATTTCAATAACATGACATGCTTGCGGACTTCATGCCCAGATCCTGAAAGTTGTTAGGCCTCAAAATAATGAATCAAGGATTAGATTGCAATAAAGATAAAGTTTAAGGAAATAAAATAAAGAGTTGGAACAACTGAAGGAAAATTGGTTCCCGGATTGGAAAGGTCCGTACATTGCAACAAGAGTACTACCAAAAGAGTGCGTTGCACTTGGGACACATCGAAGGAAATGTCTCTGAAATAACTGTCAATGCAAATGCAGTCAAAAGGTACTACGTTGGATCCTCCATATATTACTAATATTCTCCAATTGGGATGACGAAAGCTTTCATTCTCGCTAACCAAACACTATCAACCCTTTGCAAACCCTTTGAGCCGACTCCCATTCTTTGATCACCCTCTTTGGAACCTGAAAGTGTTATTGAAAAATGAAATGAAAAAAAAAAGAAAAAAAATGTACAAAAAAAAGGAAGAAAAGACAAAGAAAAAGAAAAACAAAAGAGGAAAAGGAAAGGAAAAAGAAAGAGCAAACAAAACAAAACAGAAAAACGAAAGAAAAAAAAGTTCCCTGAACTACGTTTGACTTGATTCCAAAAGAATACGTAGGCAACCTCTCTCTGAGGTTCAGTCATACAAAAATAAAAATCCAAATTCCCCCAAAAGTGAAACTGGGGCAGATGTTGTAATGGTCCGGCGATGATCCCGCCTGAATGGTTCCAAAGTTGTAATTTGATCCAAATCATTTTTACCCAAATCCTTTCAAGTCCTTCCGATCAATCGGTGAGAATGTTCAAGGATCAGAGAATACGACTACATGGATCTGATGCAATAAAAATGAGAGAAATAAAATGAGAGAGTTTTATTAGTGAAAACCCACACGGGCACCATGAGGCGATGGTAAGAAGAGAAATGAAAAATAAGAGAGTCTTGTTAGTGAAAACTCGTAAAGAGCACTATAAGGCGAGAAGAAAAATGAGAGAGGTCAGCTCGTGAGAACCCACAAAGGGCGCCCCTGATCGAAAAGAGGATCTTCACAGCCATCGGCACCGATAGAGTCCTGGCAAGGTTTCTCAATTTTGAGGAAAAAATTGTGATGAATTTCTGAGAGTCGAACGGTTTACACAGATCAGGCATCCAGTCCAAAAGGCATGTCATGTTCATTGAAGTTCGCATGTACTCCAGATAAGTCCTTCTTTCCTTTCCCCGAAAGGGACACTTCTTGTTTTAAACTCATTCTCCATTCTATTGTTTGTTTTCTTTGAATCCTTTTCGGTTTAACACCGTTCCGAAACTAAGATAAAGAAAGGATGGCAAGACTGATTTATAGGGTTCTCATTTGGCGCGAGCTAATGTGCAGAAAGGCACCCAGCCTCATACGGGCATCAAGTCGACCCTGACTAGCCATGACGGCCGATGCTTCGAAATCAAAACTCTTGGAAAGAGAAAATCAAATAGAGCACCTATAAAGGCAAATGAAGTTGAAAAGGTTGAGTCTCACGTGGCTAACCGTCTCGGCAAAGAGTTGAAAAAAGCCAAGGCATCCCAAATGCTCTGAATTTGAAGTTGGGAGAAAGAAGCCAGAAAAGAAAGGCCAACGAAGGTGAAATAAAATTGGAAAAGGTTAAGTCCCACGCGACTAGCCGTTGCAGCAAAGTTTGAGGAGCCGAAAGTTCCTCAATGCTCCGAAGAAAATAAAAGAAAAAAAATGATTAAAAAAAAGAATATAAAAAAAAAAAGAAAAAAGAGAAATCAGAAGGAAAAGGCATACGAAGGCAAGATAAAGTCGAAAAGGTTGAGTTCCACCAACCAATCATCATGACAAAGTCTAGATAAGCTAGAGTTTCTCCAGAGTCAGAAAGGCAATCGGTATTCAGGAAGCAACCAGTTTCAGTTGAAAGGGCCGAGATCAAGTGATCAAAACAATCAAGGCCACAAAACCAACCACCACTTTGAAAACTCACAAATATTTCTTTGTTTGAAGTAGGAACACAACATGCAAAATGGCGATTCTAAAAGAACGAATGTCACCAAATGTAAGCTCCTTAAAATCTCCATTTTTCTTTTACTTTCGGCATACATCACTATTGTTCACACCTGCTATTTATACGTAGCTTAACCCAGGTAGAACATTTTCGCCTAGGGGATCCAGCTCATTGTTCCGGGTAGAAGTACTCTTCGCTCAGGTTGTTTTTACGCAGCTTAACCTAGGTAGAACTTTTTCTCCTAAGGGGATCTAGCTCATAGTTCCGGGTAGAAGTACTCTTCGCTCAGGTTGTTTTTACGTAGCTTAACCCAGGTAGAACCTTTTCGCCTAGGGGGATCCAGCTCATATTTTCGGGTAGAAGTACTCTTCGCTCAGGTTGTTTTACATTAGCTTAACCCAGGTAGAACCTTTTCGCCTAGGGGGATCCAACTCATAGTTCCGGGTAGAAGTACTCTTCGCTCAGGTTGATTTTACGTAGCTTAACCCTGGTAGAACCTTTTCGCCTAGGGGGATCCAGCTCATATTTCCGGGTAGAAGTACTCTTCGCTCAGGTTGTTTTATGTAGCTTAACCCAGGTAGAACCTTTTCGCCTAGGGGGATCCAGCTCATAGTTTCCGAGTAGAAGTACTCTTCGCTCAGGTTGTTTTACGTAGCTTAACCCAGGTAGAACCTTTTCGCCTAGGGGGATCCAGCTCATAGTTTTCGGGTAAAAGTACTCTTCGCTCAGGGTGTTTTACGTAGCTTAACCCAGGTAGAACCTTTTCGCCTAGGGGGATCTAGCTCATATTTCCGGGTAGAAGTACTCTTCGCTCAGGTTGTTTTACATTAGCTTAACCCAGGTAGAACCTTTTCTCCTGGGGGGATCCAGCTCATAGTTTCCGGGTCGAAGTAATTTTCGCTCAGGTTGTTTAATACAATTTAACTCAGATCAAACCTTTTTTCACCTAGAAGGATTCAACACTTTATCAATAATACATGGTGCTAACACCTAATTCTATTTCCTTCCAATAAGATAGGATGCTGTCCCCTGGTTACATTTCCTTTCAGTAGTACGAGATACCGATCCCTGGTTACACAATCATTCGTTACCAAATTTTATCTCTTTTAGCTAGTTTATACTACTATTTTTGTCTGCCTTTTCAATAAATTAGATAATTTACAGATTTCTCTAATAACTCACAAAATTTTTCTAGTGTCAGACTGGGAAAGAAAATTTTTGTTCGTTTTTATTTGTCTTTGATGGTTTTGCAGGCTCGGCCGTATAGCACAAGTGAAGATTAAAGCTTGCAGTTTCAGTTTCTCATCAGAAGGAAGAAGTCTTTCGATCACAGAATAGTTGGAGTTAACTTTGACAATGTGTCAGTAACCCAACTTCTCAAGATTCATCTTCTCAATTTCAGATCAGGAAAGCAAGCAACTGAAATTGAGTCATAATCGTTTCTTCAAAGAGTATCAAAATCCAATCTAAGGTCAACGAAAACGAGCAGGTCAAGAATCAAGATTTGACTCCAGAAGAGGCATAGACAGGAATTTTGTACTCTTAGTTTGCAGATATATATAGTACTCTTCTCTTTTTATTTTTTGATGTAAGAAGCGAGTAACAACAATAGCAACAACGACAGCAACAGCAGAAACAGTCTTAACTCTAGGGTCCAGTAGTCCCAGCTACCAATTTTTTTCAGAACTACACTGACTTGATTCCTTTATAGCCAAGGATATGTAGGCAGCCTCGGAAGCAAAGTTCGGTCAACTTTTTTTTCAAAAAAAAAAAAATTGCTTCCATTGGAGTGACATGTGAGCAAAAATTAGCTATGACATTCACTTTTCTTTGCACGAAAACTCTTCATGTTCTCGAGCAAAGAGGGGAAACTGTGAACACCTAATTTTTGCACTATTTAACACCTCCTAAAGTTATTAGTGTTTTGTTATTTTAATTATTTTTCTCAATTTTTGTGATTTTAATTGCATATTTCCTATCATAAAATACTAAAAAAATAGTTCTTTCTTCATTTGTGCATTTTAAGAATTAACTAGTTGTTCAGTTGGTGAATTAATCTAGTTAATTGATCATTAGAATAAGTCATTTAATTAATTTATTTGTGTAAAATTAGTTTAATAAGTAGGATTAAGGAAGAAATTTGGCCAAATTTGAAAGAAAAAGTGTCCAAAAGTGCAAGATAAAGGGCTGCCATTGAAAGGGTCTGAAACTACGTAGTTTTGCCTCAAAACTACGTCGTTTCACTAAATGAAACAAGATCAAATCATACCCATCCATCCATCTTGATCCAATGGATCTCATTCACTCTTGGCTTAAGTATTTAAAGCCTCAAAAATCTGAAAATTATCCTCATTTTTACCCATAATTCTTTTCTCCTTCTTCTCTCTTCTCTCTCTCTTTACTCTCTTTACGCCGCCCCAGCTCCGCCCACCGCCGCTGGCCGGAAATCGCCGCCGCCGGCAGACTACCTCCAAACACCTCCAAATTCACACCATGTAATCTCCACAACTTCCTCCTTCCATATCTAACCAAATCCTTCAAAAATCCCTCGAACTCCTTGAATCTTAGATCTAGGAAACTTTCCCGTCACTTTTTTGCCCAAATTATTGAAGCTCCAACCACTACCACCCCACAATACTTACATCATGGATAGAGCTCCTCAAGACCTAGATATTGATGCCAATTTCACTATGAAAATCCGACGATCAAAATCCGGCCAAATTCCGGCAACCTCCCCAAACACCCTCTTTTGGCATACCACCATTTTTTCGGCCACTTGAATTATAAAATGGTAAAAATTCGTGGCTGATTTTTTATTTTATTTTTATTTTTTCAGATCTTATTTTTGTCTATTATTAATTATTTTAGCATTAGTTTTTGAAGTTTGAAATGTCAAATTTTCTGTTTTTGCACTTGTTGAAGTAGTAAAATAGTTTTGTGTTGATAAAAGTGAGGTAGTGAAAAATACTTAAGAGTATATGGTACTTGTTTGATTGTTTATTTACTACTTCAAGACTCTTTAAGTACAACGCTCAAAAGTCAAATTGTTTGGTAAGAAAATGTAGACCTTTGGACAGTGTTTGAATAAAAGTCTGTCTTTGAATAGTGGAAAGCAGATTTTGTTTGAAATACTTGACAAGATTTGAACCAGAAAGTCTGGCATTTTGAATTTAAGAGCAGATTTTGTAGAAAAATCTGTCAAAAAGATTGATTTTTAATTTTTTTGAAATAGCTGATTGTTTTGATATAAAAGGAGGACACACCATCTTACTGAGGGAGCTCTAGACATACAAAAAAGAGAAAAAAATCAGTAGCTATAATATCCCTTAGCAGCTTTTGTGAGTTGATTCTTAAGCGAAAAACTTGTTTAAGGAAATTAGAGTAGTCTTGAAAGATTTTTCTGTAGTTACATAATTATACTGTTTTGCTGGGGTATTTCTAGTTTATTTTCTTGGGTTTGAATCTGCCGGTTGTCGCTGTCTTTTGCTGTTGTTGCTGCCCGTTTAATTGTTTTGCTGTTGATTTTGGAAAGAGCTAACTCTGCTGTATTGTTCTTCTTTCTGTTGTCCAGGTAATTTTCGGACCATGTAAACTCATAAAATCGAGTTTGAATGAAAGATAGTGAAGCTGGAAAATATTAGTAGTTTTATCCTTCTATTGTAATTCATTTTTATATGCTCTTGAATGTTTGATAATGTTATAACGATATGTTAGTTAATTAAATTGTGTTACGCATCTTTAATTATTTTTATTTTTGCAAAGCATTAGATATAATTCCATAGGCATTTGGTTGTCTGAAAGGAGCATATATATTAAAATTTGAACCTTTGTAGCCATGTTTGTCCCTTTGTTGTCACCAAGCTAAGTTTTTTTTTATTATTATTATTATTATTATTATTATTATTATTATTATTATTATTATTATATTTTAGAGTCCCAATAATCTTTTTTTTATCTCTTAAAAAATACTTAATTAGTAAGGTAGTTAAGTTGTAGATTAGAAAGACAATCTATAAACTTATTTTTGTAAATAGTTGGTTACGGATTGCAAATAGCAAGATATGGCCAAATCTGTAACATAGCTTTAAAAGGCCATATCTACAGATTTAAAGTCCAAAAGCATATGAGCTTTTGGATTTTGTCTTGGACATGAGCCCATTTGACTCCATCAACCCAATAGTGGGCTGTCTCATTCAATGTCAAAGACAAGCCCACATCTTACTAGTTTTAAGCAATGTCAATTGATATTTTTCTCTCATTACTCTCATCTTTTAAATTAGTACTCATAACAATAATTTTCTCTCATTAGTTAAGTTGTAGATTATTATTCAAATCTTTTCTTTATTTTTTTTAAATAAATAAAAACGGACATAAGAAAAGCATAAAAATCAAATAAACCACAATTTATCCAAGTTTAATTCAAGCCAAATGTAGTCAATAAAGCGACCGTGCTAGAACCACGAGACTCAGGGAATGCCTTACACCTTCTCCCCGGTCAACAGAATTCCTTACCCAGACTTTATTTTTGCAGACCAATAATAATAGAGTCAAACCTTCCTTTGAATAGGGATTCAAATAAAAGGTGACTTGGAACACCAGTAGAAATCAATTCCAAGTGGCAACTCTGTAAATAAAATAATCCCTACTTCAAATTTGTCACTTTAATTGGAAAAACTCTTTAACCCACAATCCATAATATTTTACACTTATCTCTTGGAGGGGTAAAAAGGGGTGTGACAAAATTCGATATGGATCCTATACCCATATCGTATCGTCACGGGTGCGACACCAAAAGTAAAGAGTCTGAACAACTTAGATTAGAAGTTATATTTGCAAGCTGATCAAAGAAGGATAGCATGTAGGAAAGGAGGTGTTTTGGAGTTGGTAATGATGGTTTAATGAGTTTTTCATTCAAGATTTCAATTTCAATACAAGAACCATTCAAACTTCGCTTGGTTTGGCTCATAGTGTATCTCTTGCTTTGGCTAGCTTAAGCTGGAAATTAAATACTTGGGAATTTTTGAATTTTTTTTTTTCAGTAACTTTAATATGTATAGGCCTTTTAATGAGCTCTTTAATTTGTTTGTTAGTTGACTTGACAGCTGTTAGGACCAAAAAAATTAAGTGTTACGCGGAAATTAGTAATGCAATACTTGAATGATGATAAATCAGACAGCAAAAGAGAAATATACCAAAAGAAACATAAATATTTAATGCGGTTCGGTCAATTGACCTACGTCAACGGCGGAGATGAGTAATCCACTATATAAAAGAGAGTACAAAATATCGAGAGAACGACCTCATGAAGAAGCAAACACAAATGATACACTAACACTTGCCCCGTAAAGTTCTTCCCGTAAAACACAACTCTCAAACCCCATATGGCTACGTTGTGAATGCTACTGAATGAGAAGGAAGGATCCTCAATTTATAAAAGTCTAGACCTTTTCCTACAAGAAAAAGAACTAGTCAAATATGTGAGATTTATAATTTCCTTCTACAACAACAACAATAAAAAACTCAGTACGAAGACCTTATCCCTGCCTAATGCAGGTAGAGAGATTGTTTCCAATAAACCCTCGGCTCGAAAGGGTAAGAAGAAGAAGAAAAAGAAAAGCAAGAAAGGAAAAGAGAATGGATGAGAGGAGAAAAAGACGGAGATAAAGAATAAGTAGTACAAAAAAAAATATACCTTATGACACCGTCCTTTTCAATTGGAGCACGTTCTGCGTACAAGAAATGTTTCTTGGGTGTAGTATTAAGTCAACGATTTTATTGTCCTTTACTGCCCATTCTACGCTTATATATAGCTTGTTTGGCCAAGCTTTTTTAAAGTAAAAAATACTTTTTTTTAAAAGTGTTTTTTATTCAAAATTAAAGTGTTTGACCAAGTTTTTAGAAGGAAAAAAGTGTTTTTGATTCGAAGCAGAAACAATTTTGGAGAAGCAGAAAAACAGCTTTTTTGAAAAGTACTTTGAGAAAAATACACTTCGAAACAGTTTTTAAAAATTGGTCAAACATTAATTGCTGCTCAAAAGTACTTTTTAAATTAATTAGCCAAACACAAACTGGTTCTTACTAAAAGTACTTTTGAGAAAAGTTTTTTTAAAAAATATACTTCTCAAAATAAGCTAATTTTTGCAGCTTGACCAAACGGGCTATTAGTGATGGAATTAAGGGCATAATTTTATTTTATTTTTGCTAATCATCTTGATTATTTCAAATATCACTGCGGCTGAGGTTGGTTTTTCTTAATTAATCTGGTCTAATTCTTTTATCTAAGCAATCTAGTTTTAAAATCAATGTATGAATTTGCTTTCATGGTGTTAAGAAATGAAAAGACAAGAAATACTTCCCTACGGGATCGGTCTTTTGACGATTGAATGAGTAACTACTTCTCTTAGTTGCTATTTTCTGTTAAAAATACTATGAACCCTCAATAATTGTATTGAAAATAGCTGCAAGTCTTTTCGAAATTTGTGTGTGTTTTATATATTTTGGACCAACTCAAAGTTCTTATGCATACGGTTCAGGGTGGTAATTTTAACTCAAACTCAATCAACCCGTTCGGAGATTATTGGTTTGGACTACAAATATTTTAGCTCATGGGTCTATTTGAGATGAACCCAAGTTAACTCATTATTTTTTAGGGATTTTTACTTATCTATACCATATATCAAACCTTATTATCAAAAATGTTCATAATTTGTTATTTACCCGTGTAGTCCACACTTTTACTACAAATTATATACCAATCCAAAAATAGGTAGATTTTGCCATAAAAAATGCGCTAAAATGAAGGCACCAGATCTGCGTGTGATTCTGTCAACATCAAATTAGAATTGCTGCGTAATTCTCTCCTTCCTCAACGGAAAGAGATTTCTCTTCTCTCACTCAACTACAATTCTCAAAAAACGCAAGCTACTGAAGCTCCAGTAATCAAACGGAAAGGAGATTTCTGTTCTTCATCTTCATCTTCATCTTCATCTGTTCTTCCATATATTTTCCACCATTGATAGCCATTAAAAAGCTTGAAAGCTTTGAATTCAAATTTGGGTTTTCAAAAATCATTATTTGTTTGGATTGAGTGTTGTTGTAAATAATTCGGAATATGTTTAGGAGTTTATATCTCAATTTTGAGGGGTTTTGGTGAAGATTAGACTTGGTTTTGACTGAATTTTAGATTGAAACTCGAAGAAGAAGAAGAAGAAGAAGAAGAAGAAGAAGAAGAAGAAGAATTGTAGATATATTGTAGATAAATTGTAGATAAATTGTAGATGAATTGTAGATTGGGAAGACTAAAACTTCTACAAATCTTCTACAATTATGTCGAAAATGCCAATTATGCTACAATTGAAATGAGAATTTGGATATTAAAATTCAATGTATCTATTTTGTAGATATCTTGTAGATAAATTGTAGATTATTTGTATTCTGATTGTAGATGCATTATTTTCTGTTTTCACAAATCCAAAACGACTAAAGCTTCTACAAAATCTTCTGCAAAAAACAGTCTACAATTTATCTACAATTTTTCTAATTTGACTACAATTTGACTACAAAATATCTACAAATTCTGGAAATATGTCTTCTTCTTCTTCTTTTTCGAATTTCAATCGACTGTGTTAACCAGTAACCTTCAACCACTGCCCAAAAAAAAAATAGGTCAAAGAATTTCGAACTCTCTGCCATTATTATTTCCAGTGGGAATTCAAGCGGTTGGATCAAAGAATTTAAAATTTTCTTGTGAATCTGAAAATATGATATTCTTCGACGGTGGTGGGCAGTTGGGGATGATCAACGAGAGGAAGCATAGGAGCATCGTGAGTTGTGTGTGTGTTGTGAACAGTTGAGATGAAAGGAAAGAGAAAGTGGGAAGATAGTCCTATAATTATGCCTAATATAAATGAACCCTTAATTATATCCCTAATTTGAATTATGGTATAGAAATGGTAATTTGGTATGCTTAAATGTAATAAACACAAATCTTAAACATTGAGGGTAATAAGGTTTGATATATGGTATAGATAGGTAAAAATCCCTATTTTTTATAGCTCATTCTGACCCATTAAGCAGCCCAAATATAACATATAAAACTCATCCAAAACAAATGGATCTCAACCCAACTTATCTAGAAATTTACTTAGTTACCCCAATTTTACCTTTTTTTTTATTTTTAATTTTCTAGTTTTTTATTTTTCTGCACCACCCACCCCACCCCACCCCCCAACCCACCCCACCCCACCGCGCAAACCCCTCAAAATTTTTTTTTAACTTTTTTTGTTGTATTTTCAATTCTGTTTTTTTATTTTTCTGCACCACCCACCAAACCTACCCCCTACCCCCCTCTCATCGTACTTGTACTTAATTTTTTTTTATGTTTTCAATTTTCTGTTTTTTTATTTTTCTACATCACCCACCCACCCTACACCCTACCCCTACCTCGGCGTGCATACATACCCCCTAAAAAAATTAACTTTTTTTTGTATTTTTAATTTTTAATTTTCTATTTTATGTTTTTTTGTTTTTCTGTACCACCCACCCACCCCAACCCCCCTCTCTCACTCGCAAAATATTTTTCAACTTACACATTTTAAGTTAAAAAGCATTTTTATGCAAGATAAACATAGTTCTAAAATATGGATCAAGTTGGGGGGTTGGGTTATAACTCATTATTTAGCCCATTTTAAACCAAGTACACTTTGGGCTGAGTTAGGCGATAACCCATTTATTGACTTAACTCATCCTGACCTGCTCAAATTCAACTCAACTCTCCATTTGCCACCCCTAATACGGACTAAAAATCATTCAATTTAGAGGGTCTCAATCTATTCTACCGTTTGCGAAAGGTCAAACTACTAAAGTTTAAAATACTGACGCGAAAAAAAAGTTAAATTTTACTGGTTACTCATAACGTATAAGACGACAGACAATGTTGAGTTCATAGACGGACAAACTTGAAAAATTAACGTTTGGACATTTAATGGCTGGCTCTTGTTTCTTGCCCTTTCTTAATAGGAGAACTAAGAAAAAAATATTTAGTAGCTTAGGTTAATGTCTTTGACTTTTTAATCAGCATAAAAAAGCCAAATTTCTCTTATGAAAGCCTGTCAGGTGACTGCCCCCGCCGAATGTAAGTAAACACAACCACATTTCAGTCTCCCCGCCCTCCCTGTTTTTTCCAGACGGGATAGGCTCTGCCCCCGCCGAATGTAAGTAAACACAACCACATTTCAGTCTCCCCGCCCTCCCTTTTTTTTCCAGACGGGATAGGCTCTGCTCCAGTTAGGGTTGTGTATAATTTGATAAATATTGAATTATCGTACTGAAATAATTGAAAATTTTGGGATTTGATATTGATCACGCCTAACTATACCTTATAAAAAGGATTGAGCGGTCGTTGCAAATATAATCCGGTTTACAAGTTCGGAGTCGAATCCCACCTAAAACTAAGGCCTAGCTACAGGTGTTCACTATCACCAAGAAGACAAGTTTGAACAGTTCCTAACTTATAGATATTAAGATTCTTGTGTTTAACTAATTAATTAACAAATTAAAATAGTAAATTAACATTAAAGATACTACAGGTTGGAGAAAAGATTAAGGAGGTCTAGAGTTATGATTTCCCCAATTGTCGGAATCTTTCCCGCTATGTCTTCTATAATTTCGCCTAAGTATTCTCTACCGATCATGAGCGCTTTGCGTGTTATAATTCTCTCCCGAGTAACTACGACAATTTACTAGACATACTCTCCCGAGTTACGCTAGCTGGCTTTAATTACATCTCACTTAGATCGTACCCAATGTTTCGTTATCCCTAATCCCACCTTTAAACCCTTGGTTATTGATTCCTCACATACGTCAGGAGTGACGTTGTTCAACAACTACCTAAATATGCACTCTCTCCCGAGTAATACATACTAAATAGGCACAGCTAATTGAGGACCCTTCAATCAACGACAAGAATAATATAGTTCAACAAATAGAGAAAATACTACGGCTCAATTATATAAAAACATAACAAGAATTTATCCTACAAAAGGTTCTATCAAAACCCTAGATAACAAATTAGCTATTCATAATAGTATGCAAAACTACAACAATGAAAAATAGGAAGAGGAAGGAAAAACTCGTAGAAGAATTCCCCGTCTTGCTCCTATTGTGTCTCTGCCTCCTTAGGTCGAATCCGTGTCAAAAGTATTTCCAACCCCGTTAAAATACCGTTTTTCCATGTATATATACTAAGTAGGGTAGGACCCAAACAATTATACCTTCTCCTAGACGAAAAAAAAATACTTTTCCCGGGCTTGACTAGCGCGGCCACGCATATTGCCCAGTATTCTGCCTGACGAGCGCGGCCTGAGCGTGGCCGCGCACTTGACACACATTTTTCACCTAGTTCTGTTGGGAATTTGGAAAAACGTAAAACATAACAGTTGTAGCCCTTTGAGTTCGCTTTTCAACCATATGTTGTGAAGCCCAAATGGAGTTCTGAGTGAAAAGTTATGTGCATTTTATTAGATAGTGTGCAATATGCCTACTCGATTCATCGTTCGTTCTTAACTATCATCCGTCGATCCCCGACACGATCCCGACTTAATTTCTTGGGCTTTTACTCACACTTCAAAGCTCCAAATTACTTGAATTTATTCCATAACATCTATATAGTTCGGAATCACTCCTACACGGCATAAAACACACAATTAGTGCAAAACACTAGCGATTAAAGCTCAAACTCAATTAAAGTGCAGTAAATTAGAGTGTAATAAGCGACTAAAATACGTAATTATAGCCTATCATCAGGTATGATATTTGATTTTAAGGTTTTAAAAAATTTAGTATTAGATATGATATTTGGTATCAGAAAAAATAATACAGAAATATCGATGTCGTACCAAAATATATATTAACTTACATAAAATACATATTATTGATTATAATGTACTAAGTTGTATAATACTTTTTTTTGGCAATTATATTGAGGCTGGCAGTAAACTCCTTTACTCCTTAGGAAAATAGAGGAACAAGTTAGGTTGCAGATTTTGACTTATTCTCTAACAAGCAAGTTAATGTAATGTTTTTATCTTTTTTTGTATGTTTCTTACTTGTGTATTAATGTTGCATTTGTTGGATTAGTCTTTGTTATATTCTCTAAGGTTAGCAATTAGCTTTAAGCAAGTAACAAGATATTTTCAATTATCAAAATTATTCTTTTATGTACTTTTTTCCTCTCTATGGGTTAATACCTTCTAGTTTTGCACAAAGATTTTATCAAAGGTTGAAAACATAAAATATTTTTATTTTTGTATTTATGACTACTTTAATTAAGAATATTACAGTCTGACTTTATGAACTAGTTAATATTTAAGCCGAACAAACTAAAGTTACTGTACTGAATAAACTGAAACCGAAAGAAGAAAAGTCGAAGCATACCAAATCTAATTAGGTACGGTATTGGTAAAGCATATTAAGAAACCAAATACCTAAAAATATCGAACCGAAATATTTAAACATCGTACCGTATTGACCTATAAACATCCCTGCCTCCCATAACCTAGCTCCGGTATTCGTTACTAGTCGTCTCGATGAATGCCACGTTGGACAAACGAATTTTTAAAGGCTAAATTCGTTTTTTCATTAATTGAGTGATATTTTTTTAACCAAAATTAAAGTAACAAATTAAAGAAATGTGTACTGTCCACTCTTGCATTTTTCACTTTTTCCCATCTCTCTTGTTTCCGCTGTATTTCCATTGCAAACAACCATTACACTTCTCCATAGAATCTCCAAATAGACACCAATCAATATATTTTTAATAGTGAAATGATCAGTTCATTCTCATCAGATTTAAGGAAAAACAAATGGGTGTATTCTTTAAGCTCCAGTAAATTGAAATTTCTTGAATTTTAGGTAAAAACACTAACTGAAAAACATTAGTAATATGAAAAAAAGAAAATGCAATTTTGATTGTTCCTGAATAGAGCGAGAGTTAAGCTCTTCTTTTTTCTTTTTTAAGGATTTTGAAGAGCGATGCATGTATGTTCCATTATTGAAGAAAAAGAAAGCTAGGTGGTGGCTCACCTGGGTGGCGATGGAGAAGAGTGAAGTAGGTATAGAAATATAATTACCCTACTTTTGTGGTTAAAAAATATAACTCAGTTAATAAACTAAATAAAAATTGTTACTAAATGAATCTAGCCTTTAAAAGTTCTTTATCCAATGGAGCTGTGCCGATCCCTTATAGACATACATTCTTTTAATACTTGGTCGTCCTCAAAAGATTACGAATTCAAACTACGAACATTAAAATACCAATCTTTCAGCATATAACTAGACTAGATATAGACTATAGGGGAAAACAAATAGATATAGACTTTTTATTTCCAAAAAGATAAATGTACAAACTTTTTTTGGTACGAACGTACATACTTATACAAACAATATTCTACTTACTATTGCTTTTTGGCACTCAAGGGCATTGCATAACGATCCATCAAGATGGTGAAAATCATAAGAAATTCGGTTTAAATTCCAATATAAAAAAATATTTAGTGATTTAGTTTTACCTGTATAAATTATGATGGATAGAGTTATGTGGTGAATGTGTTGATACCTTGTGGAATTATTATGGTGCTCACAAGATGACTCGATTACAATAACATCTTACCAGCCCGATAAACATGACACACATCTTCAAAACACAAATTTTACTAAAGCATAATTAATAATACACTTGTCAGCTTAATATATAACATAATCATAATAAATTAGTACGATTAAATATAACTCTCGGTATAAATAAGTTTTTCTATCTTTCAAGATTATACAAACAATATGTCAAGTTATCATTTTTTTTAAAAGTTTCAAAAATTATAACTAAAGAAAGAACGATTTGATATTATAAAAAAACAAGTATTATATAATTATATAAATAAATAGATAAAGCTATAAACTTTGTAAAAGGAAATATAAAAACCATATTGATTGATGAGTTAAAACTGGAAAAGGTAAAGGCAGAAGACAATTAAATGGGAAACTCTTTACTAGTAGAAGAAGGAAGGAAGAGAAAGTTGAAAATGGCCTTTTACCGGCCTACCAAAATTCCAAAGGCCAAAACACATAGATCTTCCAAATTCTCAGATCCCAATACCCCACCCCTCAACCCTCTGGCAATAACCCCTTTTCACATTTCTTCTGCAAAACCATTCAAAGAAACACTCTGCTCTTAGTAAGAACAGAAACAGCATTATAGTAGGAGTAATACTGGTGAATAATGCAGAAAGCTGAAAAAGACCTCTCTTCTTTGAATTCTTGGAATTTTATTTTGTCACTGTTAGAATATCTGTCGTGTTCGTAACTATATGCATGTATCGAGTCAACTTGTCCAAAAAAGCTTAATATAAAGGGGGCATTGCGCAAAGGGCACTGTGAGCTGAAATGGGGGACTCGTTTTTCTCTCTTGTTTGTGGCACGATGAGGAAGAAGGCAGGAATGACGAATCTGCCCTTTTGTTTGTCAAGAAAGAGGTACTACTGTCCTTTCTAAATACAAGGTCATATTTGAGTTTTGAAGGTGGAGCACACAGTAGGACTCAAAGGCGGAACCATAATTTCAATCTTATGGGTTCGGAATTTTAATCGTCTTAATATTAGCTTTTAAATTAATAATTTATACATATTCAATGAATTTTATAAGACAAAAATAGGGTTCAAACCAAAGTTAGAACCTGAGTGGTAGATGTCTTGCGTGAAAATCTCTCATTTCTTCTCATTAGGTGGTTAGAAGGCAGACAGGATGGTGCCAGGCATTTATTTATTATATCAAGTTTTTTCTTAAAAACCTTTTTTTTAATCTTATAGTCCGTATATTTTGATTATGAAAGAAATGGGAAGTATTATACTATATCTTGGTACTGGATATTTTATCCCTTATTTCTTTTTATGAATCGTTTAACATTTTTAACGGGACATAAAGGAGGTGAAGGAGCTAAAGATTCATCAATTATCTTGGTCATGCATAGAGTAATCAAGAACCTCCTGACTGTTGGACTCATGGATTATATGGCCTCTGGGCCCAAAAGGAAAGACTTATCGTGTAGCCTTTATTTATTTTACTTGTGTTTGTGTAATTGAGCTCCTTGTAATTATTGAACTAGCCCATTTTATATTGGAATTTTTTTATAAAGCACTATTTTTAATAGTAATTAGCCATCTATAGATACCATTTGCTATATTACGGATTATAGATACTTTTTATGTGGTTATTAGATGTATTTGATGTATTTAAGATATTGTATTCATGAATACAGTAGCAAAAATAGGCGTGAATCAGGAAAGTCCAGTTAATCAATTGTTGTATTCGACTGTATTCATGGAGTGAAACATGAGATTACAGCTGGATAGATTATTATATTCGAGTGTATTCACGACGTGAAATAAGGGATTACACTGTTTTTAAAACGGAAAGTGAATCAATTAACATAATAGAATCCTCATATAACTCAACAAACTCAATTTTAACACACAAATTTTGTATTTTCAGTTATAAAAAAGATTCTCAACCGAAAAATACCCCCAAAACATAACAATCTTCAGAGAAATTGTATAATACATCTGAATACATAAATTATATTAATTAAAAAAAAATTATGAATACATTCATGGCATATAGCGAGACAGTGAATACAATGAAATACATAGAATATAGCGGGATACATTGAAATACAATGAGAAAAAAAGATAGTGAATACAATGAAATACATGGAATACAACGAGATACATTGAATTACAATGAAAAAAAAGACAATGAATATAATGAAATACATGAAAATACATTGAAATATATTAACAGAAAATCAAGTTGCTCAGCGCTAAACTCCATCGTCTTTGTTCAAGAACAAATCAACCGAATTATATGTCGGCGACTGCTGTTCAAGAATCAGTGCATCTATTATAATGGGATGAGGCTCTGCACAAGAATCAGTTTAATGTCAAAACCCAAGCCCACTGCTACGCTGTCATCTCCCCACGCTCTCATCGCCAAATTCTCCCTCCTTCACTTGTAAGTTATAAACCGTTCTTCATCTCTGTTTTTATCTTCAAATTCTTTTTTTATAAAAGGTGCATTGATTCGGCTTTGCACAAGAATTAGTTTAATGTCGACTGCTGTTCAAGAATCAGTGCATCTATTATAACAGGATGTGGGCTTTGCACAAGAATAAGTTTAATGTCGACGGCTGCTCTCAAGTGGGCTTTGCACAAATCCGGTGGAAGGAGGAGGAGATCAAAATTTTTAATGGAATGAGGAGAGAGAATGTGATGTATCAAAGTAGAGAGAGAAAGAAAATAGTGTAATTGATTAGCGTATTTAGTGTCTTAGAGCTAGGAGGTAACCAAAATTAAATATCTGGCTATAAACCTTAAAAGGTATCTACAGAATATAATTTTTTTAAATGGTATTTATTTAAAATAAATAAGGTGTTAACCTTTGCTATAAGGAGTAAAAATTCCTTTTATATTACCTATATTTGACTTGTATTTGGGCCGTATATAAGCGGAAGGGAACCCAAATCAGCCCATCGAGATTATTTTCTCAAAATCAGATCTAGAAAGTTCCATCTTTCTCTCTTCTCTCTCATGAACCCTAACAATAATTTCTCAAATCTAGATCGATTTTCTCATGTTCTCATGGTATCAGAGCTGGATTCCGGTCAATCTCATCTTCCTCTATCTTCCGATGTTACCCTTATCGAGTTTTGTTGAGGATTTCAATCTCATGGGGGTATTGATTTTGTCTTCTACATACTGGTTTTGACGAATTTTTGGTCGATTTTAACTTCTCTCGGCGTTTTCTGAGTTGTAATTGCTGCTTGAGTGAATGTGGAAGATTATCTACAAGTTTCTGTAGTTGTCGTTAAACTCAAGAATTCTAGGGTTTCACGACTTCATCTTATTTCATCATTATTGTTGCGTTGCTGATAAGTGTTGTTTTGAAGGTCGTACTTCCAGTCGCGAAGAAATCGGTAACTCTGTGTATCTGTTTCCTTCTGCATAATATTCATCAGATAATTGTTCATTGTTGAATGTTATAGTAACACTGGGATCTACTGATGTTAATGTGGTTGACACACCTGAGTTTATTCCCAAGCCCTCCAGTCCCCTATTTGTTCAGTCATCAGATGTTCCTGGTGTTTCTCTTATACCAGTTCCCTTTTCTGGGACAAACTTTGGAGGTTAGAAAAGAAGCATTATTGTTTCCCTATCTGCTAGGAACAAAATTGCGTTTGTCGATGGTAGTTTACCTAAACCTCAAGATAATTCAATAGAGTCTAATCGATGAGATAGGTGTAATAACATGCTGATTTCATGGTTAACAAGTTCTCTATCCCCTGATATTGCGGATAGTGTCCAGTATTCTGAAACAGCTGAAGAAATATGGAGACAGTTAAATAAAAGATATGGAACAGTAGGTGGAACTAAAGCCTTTGAAATTAAGAAAGAACTTGCCTCTACCTGTCAAGGCTCCCTAGATATTGCATCATATTTTAACAAGTTAAAGAAATTGTGGGATGAATTGAGGGTTGCTCGTAAAAATCATGGAAATCACTGCACTTGTTGTGCAAAAGAAGGTATTCTCAAAGAGGAGGAAGAGGATAGACTTCAATAGTTTCTCATGGGACTTAATGAAGTCTATGTCGGTGTTAGGAGCAACTTGCTCATGATGCAACCACCTCCAACACTAGACAGTCCATATAACATTCTTCTTCAAGATGAAAGGCAAAGGCAGATCAACTCCAATTCTCAGTTTGGTCCTGATTCAGTTGCCTTCACTGCCAAAATCAACCTCAATCATCATTCTAGTCCCAACACAAATTATAAGTCTCCTGGTTCCAACACTCAGAGACAATATGTTCAAAGAGTGAATTTTGATCAAGCCAAAGGGAATCTATTCTGCAAATATTGTAAGAAGAGTGGACACCTAATTGATAAGTGCTTCAAGCTTCATGGTTTTCCTCCTGATTTCAAATTCACCAAAGGAAAGAAAATTACAGCAAATGCAACTATTGGAGCAGAGCTTTCTTCTGACTCTTCTTCTCCTTCTGTTGCTGGGACTACTAACAATGATACACAAGGTTCATTGGTACCTGGTTTAACCAAGCAACAATATTCTCAGCTAATGGCTATTTTACAACATTCTCATCAGCCTGATTCTGCTCCTCAGTCTGACCTCATGGCTTCTGCCAACTTTGCTAGTAAAGTGCTCATTCCAACAGTAGTGACTTGTTCTCTAGCTTGCATATTGAGTCAGTCTTCACCTCATAAATGAATTATTGATTTAGGAGCATCTGACCACATGACTTATAACAAAGATCTTTTAACCAACATTACACATTTGCCTATTCCTTACCTTGTCACACTTCCTAATGGATATAAAGTTAAAGTTACTTGCACTGGGTCTTTTTCTTTATACCATTCCATCATTCTTCTAGATGTTCTCTACATTCCTTCTTTCAAACATAATCTGATTTTTGTGCACAAACTTGTTTTGTTATTGAGATGCATAACACAGTTTAGTTCTGATTCTTGCTTGCTACAGGGCCCTTCTCTGAAGATGCCTCTGGAGCTTGGTAAACTAGAGGATGGGCTTTACAAGTTTGTCTGCACTACTGCATTTTCTTCTTCAGCTCAAAATGTTTCAACTGTGCCTCATGTATATAGCTTTCCATCTTTACCTTCTACTATTATTGTTCCTAGCTCTAGTTCATTGTGTAACTCTAGTTCTTTTCAAAATATTTTGTCTCCATCTGTGTCATCTTGTAATAAAGCTATATTGAATAAAATGGATATTGTTTGGCATCAAAGACTTTCACATGTTCCCTTTGTTAGAATGAAGGGCATTTCTGCTATATCTTCCTCTTTATCTTCTAAGCAACGATTTCCTTGTGAAATATGTCTTATGGCTAGATAAACCAGACTCCCTTCTTCCTCCTAATGGTTTGGTCCCCCTCTCCCATAGCTCCATTCATAGTACTCGTCCCTTTCAACTTATACATGTGGATTTTTGGGGACCCTACCACACTCCTACTTATTTTGGTTCTAGATATTTTCTAACCATAGTTGATGATTTTTCTAGATCCACTTGGACTCATCTAATGGGTTCCAAAAGTAATGCATTTTTCTTGATTAAAGCTTTTGTGTCCATGGTCAAAACTCAATTTCACATTACTATCCAAACAATCAGGAGTGACAATGCCTTAGAACTTGGGGGTAGCCATTCTGCCATTTCTTACTTCTCTGATAATGGAATTATCCATCAAACTACTTGTCCTCATACACCACAACAAAATGGTGTAGTTGAGAGAAAGCATAGAACTTTACTTGAGGCTTGTAGAGCTTTGCTTTTTCAATCCAAGGCTCCTATTAGATTTTGGGGGGATTGTTTACTCACAACAACTTATATCATCAACAGACTCCCATCTAGGATCCTTCATAATAAATCACCTTTTGAAGTCCTTTACAACCAAACCCCTTCTTATTCTCACTTGAAAACATTTGGATGTCTGGCCTATGCTACTGTACCAATTCCTCATAGGGATAAATTGAAAACAAGAGTGATGCCTTGTGTCTTTCTTGGTTATCCCTTTGCCAAGAAAGGTTACAAACTTTATAACCGAGAAACCAAGCAATTCCTTGTGTCCAGGGATGTTGTATTTCATGAAGATGTCTTTCCCTTCTCTTCTTCCTCCTATGTTCCACAAACTTCTGTCACTTTCCCCCCACTTTCTCCTCCCTATCATATTTTAGATTCTTTACCTCTTACTTCTCCCACTCTTGATTGTTGATACCCAATTGTTTCCTGTATATTTTTTTCTATAAATACAAAATACTTTAAAAATAGCATATGTATGCATATATAAGTGTGTCCAAATATTTTAGTATTTTTCCTAAATTTTTAAAGATTTTTAAATTAATTTATTGCCCTATTTTAGCAGTACAAAAACCAATAATTATTCCTCAAATTATTATTTTAGTGATTAACTTATTTTATTCTCATATTTATACCAAAATATAGTTAAGGTAATTTTTACAAATTTATTTAGTATTTTTAAGCTAAATTGCATATAATTACAATTTCATCCTATTGTAAGATTTAATTGCGTTTATAATTACAAAATTGATTCCAGTAATTTTTATTTAATATTTATACATTTTTAATTAGTTTGGTACCTTTAATTTATTTCTAGAAACCATTTACTATTTTTTATAAAATGAAAAGGGGAAAAGTGGCTATTTAAATACTAGCCCTATTTCATTTCAATTGTAGCCCAAATCAACCCCCCAATTAAACCCAATTGCAATTTTAAATTACCTGACCCCTGACCCGTTTATCCAACCCGCCCGGCTCCCCTTTAGATCCAGGTCGTTGATCAAAATGATCAACGACCACGATTCTACCTTTCCTTTTTTAATTCACAAACATCCCAACCCTAAAATCATTTTCATTCACCCGCCGCCTCTGAAACCCCTCTCCTCTCTCAAACTCTCTCGAACCTTCCCTAACCCTAGCCGCTTCTCATCATCTTCCACCTCGAAACCCACCGGAAACCATGGCTTCCCAAGCTGTGAGGGCCCTATACTCACCTCCCTTGCTCTTACACACCTAATACCTGAAGATTCGAGGCCAGGCCTCGAAGGTTTGCACCCAGACCTCTGCCGATTCAAGGTTCCAGAGTCATCGCCGGCCTTGCTCTGGCGTACCATGGTGTTTTGAGCCTGGTTCTGACCTCTCCGACTCAGATCAGTGACCTTTTCAAAGACTTTCTCATTTCTAGGGTTCTTTTGAAACCCTAACCCTTCGAGGTTTTCTCCGATCTCTTTAGATCCGTTGTGTATCTGTGCTCTCTTTGAGTTTTCAAACGATCTCCCTAACTTTTCTTTCGAAAATTACTTTTCAAAGTCTTTCTTTTACGATTTAGGGTTTTCTGAAAATGCTTAAGTGTTTCTCTGACTTTTTTTTCTTTTTCTTTTGTGTGTATTTGCCTCTACTGTGTTCTATGTTTTCCTTCTACCATGTATGTTCTTCTACTGTGCTTTCTATATTCCGTTCTTTTATGTTTTTCTACTGTTTCTATACTATGTTCTTGTATACTTTTGTACTATGTCCTGCTATTTTCTTCTACTATGTTCTGGTATGTTTCGCCTACTGTATTCTTCTACCGTGTTCTTAAGTGTTCTTACTATTTTTCTTCTATTGAACTTTGTTTAAGTTTCTTTTAAAAGGATCTTCTTAAGCATGCTTTCTTCTACTGTTCTTATCAATCTTTTCTCATCATGTTTCGAATTAGTTTCTTTACTCTGTTTGCCTTGAACCCCTTTACTGTATTTACATGCTATTCATGAGTTCTGTTGCTGGAAGAAGCATGTTAGAAGTTTCAGTTCTTTTCTGAAACCTCTAAACATGTTTCGATTCGACTACTTGCCTCCTCATCTCTGTACTTGATTCAAGGCGGAAACCCTAGAATTTGGGGGTTCTGCCGAGGTTTGAATGAACTAGGGTTTTATTTTAGAACCCTTAACTCTTTCAGACTGACTTTGAGTCTCTGAACTGAGTTTGAACATCTTTGTTTTCATTCAATGCTGAACTTTTTGCTAAACTTTTCTACACTGGATTTGTTCTACTGATTTACATGACAGTCTTCTTTCATGCTCACATGCTCCTTATATATGATGAATTTTCCTCTAAATGGTTTCAAATTTGCAATTAGTGCAAACTTCCTTCAGAATATAGCTTGATTGATTTCTTTCCATCTTTTAATGATTTCCTCTGTTACTCGACTTAAGTAAAACCCTTCTTCATCTTTTCTGACTTGGTTCATTCATACCAAATCTCAGACCTTGTGATTTACTGGTTGTTAATTGACTCCCTTACCTTATTTGCACAAACCGTGTACTGTCAAAACTCTGTCCTTAAATAACCTTTATGTATTTGCCCTCAATTGCATACTTTACACAAAGTGATTATTCAATTCCTTTCCTTAAATGGTTTTACTCGTTTTGAATCTGAATCCCTTAATTAAGGAAAGCCTTCTGTAATTGATTGACAATCAGTTTTCAAACTATTTTCTTACCTTATTTCTGCCTGCTTTCTACACTATAAAAGGCATGACCCTTTTCACAAACACACACTTCAGACTTCAATTTCACAATCTCTTTTGAACTCGCACTTATAGTTTTCTATCTTCCTGTTTGCACTTTGGCTTTTACAAGACTAATGCTTTTCTACTTATTTCTTTGAAACTGGTATGTCCTGATTTAAGTTTCAGCATCACCCCAATGTGTTTACTTACAGTCTTTGTATCCATGTCTACTTTATTATTTTCTGTAGACTTCAACATTTAGCTTAGTATGCCTATGTTCTACTGCATGTTTCTGTTGTGAATCTTTGCTCCCTATCCCATTACCCCTATGTGTTTGTAAATGGTGGCTTAGGGCATGGTAATATGAGTTGTTGTCCATGAACTAAGCTTTGAACCAATGGGGTCTTAATATGGCGATATATTTAGATGTAAGCACTGCTCGTAGTTCTTATGAAACTCTTAGGGAACTCTGACACACCCAAGTGGTAGAAAGGCTTTGAAACATGATCTTTGGAGTTGGTTTACTTCATACTTCAGACAGGAAGTCTGAATCAGGCTCTCCTTGGTTGTAATTTTCAACTTCTGATGTATTTTCTTTACTTTATTTTTTCTGGACTGTAATAACTTTGTAATAAACTATTGGGGATGGCTAGTGAAAGAAGGGAGAGAATAACTATGTATGTAAAAGGGGTATATATCCTGCTTATAGGGAATTTCTGATCTCTGCATATCACATAGATATCTTACCTATAGGAATTCTGCACTTTCATATGTAGATACTATGCCTATAAGGAATTCTGCACCCATATAGATATCTTGCCTATAGTTTTCTGAAATTCTACATTCATATGGATATCCTGCCTATAGTTAAATTTCTGCATCTCTTATATAGATACCATGCTCATAGTTAACTGGAAATCCGAATCCTGCATATGCATCTGTCACTAGGCAAACCTGTTTATAGGTTTAAATAACTAACTGCATCTAGATATCATGTTCATAGGCTTAAACGAAGTAGAACATTTAGATGCCATGCCTATCGGATTTTTGCTCTTTTGCTATGTCTGTAAAATGTCCAGAATCGAAAACACATGAAAAGCATGCCTATAGGAGCTTTAATCGAATCTGAACCGCTTCATTTGATTATAAGTTTAAAACCAGTCACAAATGACTTGTGCTTTTTTGCTAAAACTCGCCTTTCTTTAATAACAAATAATTTTTTTTCTGAAACCAGTATGTATTTATGTTTACTTCATTGTTTCTGGAATCAGTAGATAACATGCCTATAGGGTCTTCGTCTAACACTTAGGCAAGCCATAGGGTGAAAGTTTATAAATTGAATCAGATTTTATATGCTACAACCAGCAGACAGGCCTGATTCGAGCTTCTTATCTGAATTATGTAATAAATCAGTCTGCCTCGACCCTTTAAGTTTTAATCAGACCTTAAACAGTACATGCAAGTCATGCTGCATTATGTGCTTTCTTTGGTTTAAAGGAGGTCTGTTTGAGCCCTTTTATTTGTTTATATGCTTTTCCCAAACTTGCTATATGTGTTTTGTTTGTCGCCTTAGTATTTTACCTTTTGAAACCATAAATAAGCTCAATACCTCCTCCCTCTAAGATTAGTAGTCCCAAGTGCCTCTGGGGCTGATAGAATTGGGGCGGGTAATAGCATGCAATAAGTAAACGAGATCATTCCGCGCTTTAATACCTTAACATGGTGGAAAAGGGTAGATATGGATATGATGACCACACAATACCATCACGTGTAGCCCCTTACTGGGAAGTGATTACCGGATGTTATGTGGGGTGATCCATATTATTAATAAACCTAGGACCCCCCTTTCCTTTGTTTTCTTTGTTTCTTTTAAATCTTTTTAAACCATTTCTTTTAAGAAAATCAACTCTTTTAGTTCATTTTTCATACTTTTGTTTATTTGTCACCATTACGTGAAAATCCCCTCTTATTTGAAGCCTTTATTTGCCTATGTGTTATTTGCACTAAATTCACAATAATAGCTTGGCCGGGAACCACACTAGTAGATCTTG
This sequence comes from Nicotiana sylvestris, assembly GCF_000393655.2. Classification (NCBI taxonomy): domain Eukaryota; kingdom Viridiplantae; phylum Streptophyta; class Magnoliopsida; order Solanales; family Solanaceae; genus Nicotiana; species Nicotiana sylvestris. The sequence goes on from NC_091066.1 coordinate 63,796,221, forward strand.
AGGGGTGCCTAACACTTTCCCCTTGAGATAATTTCAAGCCCTTACCCAATCTCTGGTTGTTCAAATCAAACCTTCCCTAGTGTCCTAATGCACTCAAATCATTAGGTGACGACTCTTCACTTCAAACCCAATTCCCCAAAGGGAATGAGTTGTCCTTCCAAATGTCATAAACCCGATTTCGCGAGAAAAAGGGGGCGTGACATTGATCCTATTCATCTCACTCCTAATCTTACTTCTCCTGTGCCCTCTTCCCCTTCTATTCCTATTTCTGCTTTACCTTCTCTTTCTCCTACTTCTATTCCTTCTCATGTTTCTGATTCAACTTCTCCATGTGTTATTCCTTCCCCTGTTCCTACTACAACAACTCCTCCTCCTACTGCTGGTCCACTCAGAAGGTCCGACAGACCTCATACCCTTCCATCCCACTTGACTGATTATGTCTGCCAATTGCCGCCTCATTCTCTTGCATTAGTACTTTGACTCCTCATGCTATGTTTGAGCCCACTACTTATTCTCAAGCTGTACCTATTCCAGCTTGGCAAGATGCTATGAGGAAAGAGTTTGAGGCCCTCGAGGCCAATCACACTTGGGATATTGTAGCATTGCCTAGTGGAAAGAAACCTATTGGCTGTAAATGGGTCTATAAGATTAAGTATAAAGCTGGTGGTACTATTGAGAGGTATAAAGCTAGGTTTGTTATTAGGGGTGACACCCAAGTTGAGGGAGTGGATTTCAATGAAACTTTCTCCCCTATTGTAAAGATGTCAACTGTTAAGTGTCTGATTGCTGTTATAGTTAAGTGAGGTTGGTCTTTGTTCTAATTAGATGTTAATAATGCTTTCTTGCATGGTGATTTGGATGAGGAAGTCTATATGAAGCTTCCTCCTGGTCTTTCTGTCACTACTACCTCCTCCTCTTCTTCTCCTCCCTTAGTCTGTCGTTTACAAAAGTCCCTCTATGGCTTGAGACAAGCCTCTAGACAGTGGTATGCCAAGCTTTCTCAAGCCCTCTACTCTAGAAGTTATGCTCATTCTCTTAATGATTACTCCTTGTTCATCAAAGGCTCTTCTGGTAATATGGTTATTATTGTTGTCTATGTTGATGATATAATATTAACTGAGGATGATCTTGCTGAAATTACTGCTTTGAAGTCATTTTTGGATGCTCGGTTAAAAATCAAATATCTGGGTACTCTTCATTATTTTTTGGGGATTGAGGTTTCTGTTTTGCCTGATGGTGTGCTTCTCAATCAGAAGAAATTTGTCTCTGATCTTTTGAATGAGTTTGATTTCCTGGAAGTTGCTTCTGTTGTTTGTCCTCTAGACTTGAACTCCAAACTGAAAGCTGATTGTGGTGACCTCTTGACTCACCCTAAAAGGTATAGGAGCTTAGTTGGGAAGTTTTTGTTCCTCACTCACACTAGGCCTGGCATTTGTTTTGGGGTGCACCTTAGTCAATAACTTCAATCTCCAAGAGTCCCTCACATGGCTGCTACTCTACACAAGCTGAGGTACCTCAAGGGCACCTCTGATCTTAGCCTCTATTACTCTAACTCTTCTGATTTCACTATCTCAGCTTATTCAGACAATGATTGGGCAGCCTGCCCGAACACCAGAAGGTCTGTTACTGGCTTTTGTGTCCTTTTGGGTGATAACTTAATCTGTTGGAAGTCTAAAAAGCAACCTGTGGTGTCTTTATCTTCTGCTGAGGCTGAATATAGAGCCCTCAACAAGGTGGTAGCTGAATTAACTTGGCTTGCACGAGTTCTCAATGATTTTGGTGTTCAGGTCTCTTTACCTCTTTCTGTATTCTGTGACAACCAAGCAGCTATTCATATTGCTAAAAATTTTGTTTTTCATGAGTGGACCAAGCATATTGAGGTAGATTGCCATTTTGTTCGAGGGAAGCTTTCTGAAGGCTTCATTCAACGCTCTCATGTTCCCACTTCGCAGCAGCTCGCTGATGTCCTCACAAAGCCTTTAACTGGTCTGCTTCATCATCAATTTCTTCGCAAGTTGCAGATGTTCTCCCCTTCCAACTTGAAGGGGTTGTTGGACTCATAGATTATATGACATCTGGGCCCAAAAGGATAGACTTATAGTGTAGCCTTTATTCATTTTACTTGTGTTTGTGTAATTGGACTCCTTGTAATTACTGAACTAGCCCATTTTATATTACCTGTATTTGACTTGTATTTGGGCCGTATATAAGTGGAAGGGAGCACCCGAATTAGCCCATCGGGATTAATTTCTCAGAATCAGATCTAGAAAGTTCCATCTTTTCTCTCTTCTCTCTCATGAACCCTAACACTAATTTCTCAAATCTAGATCGATTTTCTCATGTTCTTACTGACCTGAAAAGAGAAAGAATAGGGGAAAATACACACATTTTTTATGTCAATATTTCTAATGAGCGCATAATGAAATGAAATATAAGTTTGTCATTGTATTCAAAAAGAAAATTCATAAACAACCCCTTTAAGTTATCCTCAACGATCAAATAAATACCTCAACTAAGCCCTTTTTCATATTCATACTTCAAGCGGTTATTAAGTATATCAAGTAAACACTCGAGTACAGCAGAACATATGCGTGCATTACACTAGCCAATGACATGTCAAATGAACCAATTTAAAAATGACACATGTAATTTTGCTATAAAAAGTTGACACATGTAATTTACCAAAAAATGCATTTAAAGAAGGAAAAAAAAGTTTTTCTTAAACCAGCCCCCCTTCATCTTCTTCCTCTCATCGCCTTTTCCCAAATCTACCCAACTGTACCAAAATAATACATTCATCCAGAAGTGGTTATTATTCACACTTCAAGTGGTTATTAAGTAGATCAAGTAAACACCTGAGTGCAGCAGAGCATATGCGTGCATTACACTTTCCATTGACATGTCAATGAACCTATTTAAAAATGACACGTGTAATTTCGACATAAAAAGTTGACACATGTAATTTACCAAAAAAATTGCATTTAAAGAAGGAAAAATACGTTTTTCTTAAACCAGTCCCCCCTTCATCTTCTTCCTGTCATCCCCTTTTCCCAAATCTACCCAACCGTCCTAAAATAATACATTCATCAGAAAGATTAGAGACTAGATAATAACTAATAAATTGATAATTAACAATCAATTTCCACCAATAATTTGTCAAATTGGGATTGTATAAATGTCTTAAAATTGATTTAAGAAGGAACCAGTAAGTAGGTTTCTTCCAAATTGAAAGAAAAAAATCTAAAGTTCTTGAGGATTTGAAGGAAGGTGGACACACCTCCAATGTCCGGAGAATGTTCTTGGAGATGGATTCAGAACTTTTCGAAGAGTGTGAAAAGCAACACAATGAAAGAGCAGCCGGTGCCAACGGTGTTGTGGAGCAGCACGAGCTGACTTGGAAGAAATTGAAAGAAGTTGCGGAACTGATCAGTAGAACATGTTAGAAGAGCTTATCAATTCCAGTGCCATTAGTACTTCTCTCTCTCATTAACCGGAATGCTTAGAACGTCAAACAATGCACAGTGATGGTTTTTGACTTTGCAAACTGAAGCTGATTTGCTCCGAGTTACTAGCTGAAGAAAAAATCAAATATTTCTAAGGAGAATGATAGACCTGATGAATTGTGCTTTTGTTTTGGAATGGGTTTTTTGCCTAATGACCTAAAGCTTATAATTTTTTTCCAATTAAAAGAAAAGGTGACCAACAATGGAGGAGGAAAAGGTGAGATTAGCAGAAATGATAAAGTAAAAATTAGGGTTTGGGTATTGGGTTTAAATTAGACTTTATTAAGAGTATATTTGAAATTACACATACAATTACCGTTTATTACTATTTGGGATGGGTAGACAATGTGCGTCTCCGAAAGTGCATTACACGCGAGGTGAGCTGACTGTATCAGGTGTTTACTTTATCTACTTAATAACCACTTGAAGTGTCAATATGGAAAAAGGCTTAGTTGAGGTATTTATTTGATCGTTGAGGACAACTTAAAATGGTTGTTTATGTATTTCACCATTCAAAAATGATGTACTGGCGGCCGTCTAGCTAGACATTGATTTTTATGACTATTGATGTATTTTGAGAATTTTCCCTATTCTAACAGATATAGAATTACATACTTTAGGTTTAATTCTTAGCCAATAGGCTCCTTTTTGTTGGTACATTTCTGTTTTATTTTTTTAATTGGAAGGTGGGTTGATGGATAATACTACCAATATGTATGGTTGATTGATTAAAGTTTGTTTTTCTGGTTTTATTTTCTTTGGTTCCCAACAATTGAGGCATCTTTAGTCGCTCCAGGAACAACTGGAATTAGGATTCCCTTTCAATTAATGGCAGTTGAAAATGAATTCAAAGTTCAAATAATTTTCTTACTGATTCTGGAATGTATTCTGGGTTTATCCTCTTTTTATGAGGGACATGAGCTTGTTCCTTAGAAATAGTAAGGTGATTTGTCCTACATTTCTAAATAAGATGTATAAGCAGCTTTAGAAGTGTATATAATCTGACTGACTTCAAAATTATGCCGCTTTACTCTAAAAGTTTCTACATTTGTCCTATTCTCTTCTTAATTAACAATTTGGAAACCATGAATGAGTTAGATGAGATCCTTCTACCCTTATACTAGAGGTTTCGGGTTCGAGTACTAGGAAATAGGAGTAGAGAATTTCTTAGTAGAGAGTGTCTTCTTGCTTAGTAGGCCCTACTAGCATAATACGAATTACTCAGGCTAGTGGATTTATGTATCTGTTTTGTAAACAGAAATTTATGTAATAGTATCTTTTTTGTAAAATTCGAGACTGCAAAATCTAAATTTTTGGTATTGTATTGATTTGGCTTCGAAATGTTCACTAACCCTTGTTTGTCAACTTTGCAAATTTTCTTGGAACTTGCTGAGAATGGTAGAACCCAACTCATAGCCTGTTTGGCCAAGCTGCAAAAATCAGCTTATTTTGAGAAGTGCTTTTATTCAAAAGTGCTTTTCTCAAAAGTACTTTTGGTGAGAATCAGTTTCTGTTTGGCTAATTAGATTGAAAAGCACTTATGAGCAGCAATTAGTGTTTGGCCAAGCTTTAAAAAATTACTTCTAAATATATTTTTCTCAAAAGTGCTTCTCAAAAAAGTGCTTTTGGAGAGAAACTACTTTTTTCTGCTTCTCCAAAACTGCTTCTGCTTCTCCTCAAAAGCACTTTTTTCCTTCCAAAAGCTTGGCCAAACACCTGAATTTTTGGCCAAAAGTGCTTTTGGCCCAAAAAAGTACTTTTGGCCAAAAAGAAGCTTGGCCAAACAGGCTATCAATCATTAACACGCTTGTTGATACTTGATCAGTTGTAAGACAACCGATTTTCATTGTTTCCCCTTTCATTTTGTATATTTTTGGTAACACACTACAAATAATGAAGCCAGGCTCTGTAGTCATGACAATCACACACTAATATCTTGTATACCTCTAGAGAGTGTTTCCTAGTAGAGTTTACCTTAAAAATGGTAATAACAATTAGATTTGATTTTGTGGTTCTAAAAATATATGATCTATTTTTATGCTAGTTGTTAGGCAATAGATGCTAAGTGAAAGATTAGAAAAAATAAGATAATAGCTTGTAGATAGTATAATAATCAAACCGAATGGCTGGAGATCGGAGCCTCGAGCTTGTGTATACGGGGCCTCGAGATCGAATCGGGTGCCCGGCTAAGAGCAATCGATGGAGGATTAACAGTTATGATAAATTCGATGGCGGCTCTTTATGACCAATAATGAGCGATAAATGAAGAACAATAAATAGAACACAATAAATGTAAACAATAAATGTAAGTAGTGAGATCAAGAGAATATGTTAAGTTAGGGAGCAGAGAGAATGTTCTTGTATATTCAATATTGTGTATCAGATCCCTACAAAATGGCAAGGATCCCCTTTACATATGAGGGGGAATCCAATATAGTACAAATGCATTTATTACAAAGATATGGGGTTGGTACAACCATTTAATGCCATGATACGGGTTTGAACTAGCCTAATAGGCTTTGTCAGCTCTAGTCACGTGCCTTGGGAACCTCACATCGATCCTCCGTAGCCGCTGATTTACATTGCCTCGAGACTGATCATTGTTTACACTGCCTCGAGGTTGATCACTGAGAACCCACGGGTTGAAGCCCCGAGCTGAGCTTTGAGCCTTCTGGGGGCGGTATTTACGAGGCACCTTAATGATCATAAAATGGGACCACTGTTTTTTACCGTATACAGATAGTCCCCGCATTTTTCAGAGTGAAATGATAAGAAATGACTTTGATATCTATCTCCTCGAGCTTCATACGATGATGTCATGCTTATGACGTAAGCCTTCGTGATAACTGAAGCGTCCTATTGGTTCATCTTTCCAGAATCATTCAATGTACCGCCGATTTATATTCTTCAAAGCTATAATATCGCCGTCGATCCGTTTTGCAAAATGCATTAATTACACATGTCAGTACGTTTTTCAAAGATATTGATTGCGCTGTCAGTTACACTGCTACCCTTTCTATAAATGGAAGTTTTCTTGAACCGAAACTTCATTCAAATGTTCTTCAATAGCCTTTTACTCCTCTCTTCTCTTCGTCCTCACCCAACGCTATTTCTCATGTTTGAAGCCCATGGCCATAAGGTCATACGGCAGTGTTCTCATCAGCTATGCCATGTTCCCAGAGCTTTCTCCTACTAAGTGGGATTGCACTGATTTGTTGTTATTGTTGGCCCGAAATAATGAGAGAGAAATCTCAAATTATCTTTGCATTAAAGGATATGCAGACTATGCACTTCCACTCATCTCTCTTAACTACCCGGTGCGGCGCTTCACTCCTTTTGCTTTTCTCGGAGTGAGGTGGTGCCATCTACTAACTGTTGCATCCAGCACCGGTGCAACATCTCAAGAAGTGGCTTCACAATAGTAGTGCTGGCGGGACCCATACTCGCCAGATTTTTCACCCAGCCACTTCTTCATCTTTTTCTGCTTCTTCTTCATCTTTTTCTTCTTCCTCTTCTTCATTGTTTTCTACTTCTTCTTCAATCTTGAAGATACCATTTGAAAGACTGATATGAGGCCCCCGAGGAAATGGTTCTTGAAGATACTGCCCCCGAGGATGTACCCCTGAGAGTAGATTAGGCTTGTAGCTGTTATATATATATATGTATATTTTTTTGGCTTCTTTGTTTTTATGTAAGGACCCTTCATGTGCTTTTGTAATCATGTGTAAGGACCCTTCGTGGGTTTTTGTAATCATGTGTAAAGACCTTTCATGGGCTTTTGTAATCATTTTTAAAGACCCTTTGTGGTTTTTGTAATCATCGTTTACTAATGAAAAAGTGTTTCTTCAATTTTGTACCTGATTTATGTGGGATTTTCTTTATTTGTGTTGTGAAGAATCTGAGTGCATGACTCTACCGATCGGTTCGAATATCGGGATCGGGTGTAGGTATTTCCCCGGTTCCTGATTGGTTAATGTGATATCCCGTGGAGCCCTTTGTCGTTCCTCGGACTGATCCCGGATTGAATTGATACAAGCTTAGGCCACTAGGACCCCGACTTCGAGCTGAGTGAGAGTATGGCTTCGAATTTTTAGAACGAAGCTTAGCCGTTCAGACCCTGTCGATAGTCCTCGAGGGGGAACTTGCTCGGGCACCTAAGAATAAAGATATCCCTTAGGCTTTCGAAGACAGTTCCCGAGTGAGAGTTCGCTCAAGCTCGGACGATATGAAAACTTGTTTTTAACTTAGAGCGAAGATAGACTTAAGGGGTTATATATAGATCCCGAATGAGGGTACGTCTAGACTCAGATAGCACTTGGATTAAAGTAATCGAGAGGACATTTAACTTGATCCGAAGGAGAAATAGCCCTAAGGCTTTATCAGTAGTTTTCGAGTGAAAATTGGCTCGAGCTCAGGTAGCTTGAGGGCCAGAGGATTGGGTAAATGACCCGCATTTGCAATAGCATAAATCTTCGAGGTAGGGTACCACCTCGAGGCTTGTAATGATATCAATTTCTCCTTAGAGCCTATCTTCTTCTTGATAGAGGTCCTCGAGATCGGGTACCATCTCGAGGCTTGTAATGATATCAATGGCTTTTTAGAGCCTATCTTCTTTTTGACAGAGATCCTCAAGATCGGGTACCATCTCGAGGCTTGTAATGATATCAATGGCTCCTTAGGGCCTATCTTCTTTTGACAGAGGTCCTCGAGATCGGGTACCATCTCGAGGCTTGTAATGATATCAATGGCTCCTTAGAGCCTATCTTCTTCTTAATGGAGGTCCTCGAGATTGGGTCCCATCTCGAGGCTTGTAATTATATTAATGGCTCCTTGGAGCCTATTTTCTTCTTGATGGAGGTCCTCCAGATCGGGTATCATCTCTAGGCTTGTAATGATATCAATGGACTCTAGAGCCTATCTTCTTCTTGACGGAGGTCCTCGAGATCGGGTACCATGTCGAGGCTTGTAATGATATCAATGGCTCTTTAGAGCCTATCTTCTTCTTGACGGAGATCCTCGAGATCGGGTACCACTTCGAGACTTGTTGATACGGGGGTCTTTGATCCCCAAAACGTCGCACGATAGCGTTAATTGAACGACACAATTATGAAACGACTGAAACAATCCTGCTGGTACATCTTCCCAAAGCTATAATGGCTTAGTTAGTATTTTTAATTGGCCTTTGAGGCAGGCGGACAGTCACCGCTTTCTCTATATATAAGTTTGTCTTCCCCCCTTTGAGGATTCCCCTATTCTGAGTGGCTATCCTTCTTTATAGAGTTCTTCCTTCGTGCATTAGGTCCTTCACCATTTCATCTTTGAAGCCCTTGGTCAAATTCCCGCTCCAATTCCCTAGTTTTACCTCGGTTATGGCTGCTACGTCAGGGTTTGCTCGGCAAGGAAAAGGAAGTTCCGCCTCCGATTCCCGCCTGGTTGGTAGTGCGCCGCTGGTTCTAGGCGAGCCATCCTCGAGGCATTTTGTTTCGAGGGAGGACTTTCCATCAAAAAAACCTCCCAATGTTCAGGGTCATTGGGAGTATGCCTCGAAGTTTATTTCTTTAATAGGAGAGGGGAACCTTGAGTCAGTGAGGAAAGATTGTGGATGAGGGGAAAAGGTAGTATTGCGGGTACCTTCCCCGGAAGAGAGCATCATGGATCATGTCAAGGGGTTTGTGAACGTATATACCTATCCCTTTACGTTGGGCCCCCTTGATAGGGTCGTGCTCGACTTCTGTAGAAAGTATCAGGTTATCTTGGCACAGGTTCATCCGTCATTTTGGAGGATAGTATTGATAATGAGGTTCTTTGCGGAGGAAGCAGGGCTTGAGTTCACCTTTAGTCATCTCATCAGGCTGTACCGGCCTTTTTACCACCAAGGCCTACTAACCCTATGATGCTGATCTACCACGCCCTTCGTTGTTGATGATGAAGAGATAGGGATCGGGGATGGATGACCTGATTCGTCCGAGTACGGATCGTTGATATTATCCCTGCGGAGTTTCTGCCATTTCTTGAGGAATAGAATTTTACATGTAAGTGGTACACTTGTGCCTTCGTTGTTTTGCTTATGGCGGAGGTGGGCTCCGTAAATACGCTTTTCTTTCCCTTTGTGCAGCAATTCCATGGATGCCATACGAGGTCCCCAACCTGACGGATTGGGCTTGGAAGTTGGCGACCCACTCGACTTACGATGAACGTAAGTGGCGAGCCTTGTCTAAGGGTAGATAGGAGGCAAAACACCATGGTACGTGCTAGGTGATTTGCTCCTTTTTGAAAGGCACTTCCCTTTTATGCGTACTAATCCCGTCATCATAGGCATTGGGGAATTTCTTTAGGCGAGATCGTGCCCTCTCAAAGAGGGAGAAGGATCGTCATCTTTGGGACTAAAGAACAATAATAATAAGCATAAAGGGTCTTTGCAGGGCGACGGTGATTATAGCAAGACGAGTCCAGCCCGAAGGCTCAGAGAGGATGTATCAATTGAGCCCGCAGTGCCCGAGATCTCTGGTTTTAGAGAAATGGTCCCTCCTCCGCTGCCATCTTCTTTTCTCGCCAAAGGTACCTCGAGGAACGAGGGTTCTCTGCCGCCGACTTTTTCTCCCATCAAAGGCACTTCGAGGGATGTTTGAGGCCGGGGGCCGTATATATCGAGCAGCCGTATCCCAACCGGGAGCGGTTCTACTGGGATTGATGGAGCCAAACTAGTAGACGTACGCTCGACTTTTGATGAAGCTCAGCGGCTCTACTCTGTGGTGAGTTTTGGTTGATCGTATTAGTTTTATAGTTTTTGCAATTTTTACTCTCTTATTGAGTTTCTCCTTTATAGGCCTTTAACAAGCTCAAGTCCGAGCTGATTCATCGTGAGATTAGGCTGTGAAAAGCCGTGAATGGGGAAAGATCCCTCAGGATTTTTTGTGATGAAAGGGAAGACGAGTTGGCACACTTGCGATATGAGGCGAGTCAAATTCTGAACTACGAAATCTACATCGATGAGTAGGTAATTTTTGTTTCAAGGGAGTGCATGTTTCTTCTTCTATCTTCTGAGGCTAATGTTTCATTTATTTCAGTTGCAGAAAAAGACGGAGGACCTAGAACGCCTTTGGAGCGAAGTTGGTCAAGCCAAGTGTGAGCATGATGAGCTAAAGGCTCGGGTGGACACCCAGGTTGCGGCTAAGAAGGATGCTTTGGCCAAGGCTTCCGCCCTTGAAGTACAAATTTGCAACGTTCATGAGTATAGCTCGGTCCGAACGGACATGATTACAAGGCTCGAGTCTGAGCTTTTGAAGATGAAGGCTGAAGTTGTGGACTCCCGGGATGAATCCAAAGCGATCCAAACTAAGGATGATAAAAAAGTGGCCGTCTATCTGAAGGACGCTGCCAATGCTCGTGCTGAGCTGAGGGGGGCTCTCGACCGGGAGAGTAGGAGCAAAGAGTATGTTAGGTGTAAATCTCAGAGGGAAACCCTCGAGGAGATCCATATCAGGGGCTTCGATATCTCGAAAGAGATAAAGCACGCGGAGGCGGGCGAATATAATGCTATGTTCCTTATATCCGATGCTGAAGATAGCGAGAAAGAGGCTGACAGGCCATAATCCCTGATGGGCACGTAGATTAGGCCTTTCTTTTCTGATTTTGTGTATAGTGCTTTTAAAGAACATTATAGATGAAGTTTTGTATTTTTTCACATATACGTATAAGAGGAAGCCTTGCGGTTTCATTTTTCATGCACTTCCCTTTGCTTCGATGTTTGTTAATTATTAGCCAGATTGAACTAGTCTTCGAGTTAAAAAGAACTTTTAGGTTTGTAGTACGGCCCTGGGGCTCGTGGGGTTGACCCGTTGGCTCTTACGTGTTTGGTCAGTACGACCTTCTAGTATAAGCCGGCATTTAAGCTCTTATGCTTTTGCTCTTAGGCATATTCAGTTAACTGTTTCGGGTTCAGTCTCCGAGTTAGGTTTTGACTCGATCTCATTGACCCTTACGTTTTTGAATTTAAAGCTGGCCCGTAGGCTCTTACGTGTTAGGTCGGTATGACCTCTCATATGGGCTGGCGGCAGTGGCTCTTACGCATTAGGTCGGTACCACCTTTTATATGGGCTAGCGGTAGTGGCTCTTACTCATTGGGTCGGTATGACCCTTTATATGGGCTGGCGGTAGTGGCTCTTACGCATTGGGTCGGTACGACCCTTTATATGGGTTGGTGATAGAGGCTCTTATGCATTGGGTTGGTACGACCTCTAATATAGGCTTTTTATTTTTCCATCGTTAAGGACTTTTTGAAATTGTGCTTGCCTGACTCTTTGACGGTTCGATAAAAACATCGATTGTGAGTTGTTATGTGGCGATGAATGAGCACCTCGGGAGGTTTTGCTCGGTGGCTGAGTGTTTCGAAGCCTATAGTTTGGAACTGACATGGTCAAAGCTCTCTTGCCTATATCGAGGGTAGCCTGTTTAACAAGTTCTTTTCGAAGTAATTGAAGGCTTGTGATTTTATAGCGACGGTCGGGCGTCCCCGATTCACTTTAGTTTGGTTGGTACAACCTTGTGACCGTAGTCATTGTGTTTGGCCGGAGCCTTTCAGTCCCCGAGTGAAGTAGTTTCGACATCTATATTGAAGGTATGCCTTTTTAGGGGTCTTACAAGTTCGAATATATAGCCTTAAATTTAAGATCGGGATAATGCCTTTTTGTAAGGTCTTATAATTTTTACATACATTTGAGGTCGTACAGTTTTGGTTACTTGGTACAAGTATGGTTCATGCCTTGCTTGAGATCTTACAGTTTTGGTAACTTGGTACAAGTATGGTTCATGCCTTGCTTGAGGTCTTACAGTTTTGGTTACATGGTACAAGTATGGTTCATACCTTGCTTGAGGTCTTACAATTTTGGTTTCTTGGTATAAGTATACACGTTTTGTTGTCAAGGGCTCGGTTGTTCTATACGGACATGGTTCATTCGACCGTTTGGCCCGGTACATCTTTTTCCTATCGAGACCCCATTTAGCACATCTTGGCTTCTCCGAGGAGGTGACCTTCTGGGGGGATGCCCCCTAGTATTCGAGGTTGATTGAAGAGAAGCCTTGAATATTTGTTGAGTCTTCCTTAGGTTACATATGGATGTTACCTCATTCAAAACCTTGCCTGTAAAACCCTTCTTGGGATAAAAACCCGGTCGAAGGAAAAGAGTACAACGTATGCTTTCGGAACCTAAGGCCTTCAAGTTGGAAAACGCTTTGGCAGTTTCGATTGGATACTTGCACATAGGTTAGTATAAAATGTAACTAAAAAGGGATACGATTATACCTTAGTGCCGATGGCGCCTTGGGCCTCGATATGCTTCGATGGTTTGTTCTGAGGACACGACATGGTCCTTTGCTTGTTTTATTCGGGTATAGCCGAGAATGTATCTTGTGATCGCTATTTCACTTTTTTTTATCTTGCAGTTTCTTCGAGGTCGAAGGTGTTGCTATCGGTTCTACATCGATTAACCCGAATATCTCCCTCTCTGCATATTGTTCCCCATACGTGGTTTTATTCTTTCCTTCGTCGGAAACTTCATCATTTGGTGAAGGGTTGATGGTACTGCTCTCATGCAGTGTATCATGGCCTTCCGAGCAAGGCGTTGTACATCATGTCTCCTTCGATGACATGTGGCATTCTGGATAGTGCCAGCCATATTGACTGGGAGGGTGATTTCATGTTTGTTGTTTCGCTTGCCATGTTGAACCCATTGAGGACTCGAGAGGCGGGCACGATTTGGTCAAGCAGTCTGAGCTGCTCTACCACCCTCGACCTGATAATATTGGCCGAGCTACCTGGATCCACAAGTACACATTTAATTTGAAATGTATTTACAAGAAAAGAGATGGAGATTGAAATGTATCTCCCTCGTTGCTGAATATGAGAGCATCCTCGGGTATGTAACCTCGAGTTCGCGTTTCCCTGGTGATGGATATTTTTGTTCTCCTGACCATGGGTTCTCTTATATCATCGATGCCTCCTAAGATCATGTGAATGTGTTGTAGATCATCTGCTTCGTTCTTCTTGGTCGCCTCTCTTTCCTAGAACTGATTTTTGGCTCGGTCGCTGAGGAATTCTCGGAGGTGACCTTTACTGAGTAGTCGGGCTACTTCTTCCCATAGTTATCGGCAATCCTTGATCCTGTGACCGTGTGTTCCATGAAATTCACATGCTAAGTTATGGTTCCTTTGCGAAAGATCTGATTGTACAGGCCTTATCCACCTGGCATCTCTGATTTTACTGATGGCGAATACGATGTCCGAAATGTCGACGTTGAAGTTGTATTCCGACAAGCGGGGTGCCTCCATCGGCCTTGTATTCCTATCAAATCTAGCTCCACTAACATGTCCCCGAGGATTCTGGCCTCGATCCATCCTTCGGTCATTGCGGGGTATGTTGCGCTCGAGGCATTCCTTCTATCCTCGGTGTTTGGTTGGTATCTTTCTTTGTTTTATTTTGTCTCATTTGCCAGAAGCCTGCTAGGATATACCGAGCCCGAGGGGACTCCTAGTTGGTCATCTTCGACCCTGATCTTTGATTGGTATCGGTTGTAGATGTCCGGCCAAGTCACGGCAGGATATTCGACTAAGTTTTGCTTCAGCTGCTTCGAAGCTACCAAGCTTCGCTCGTTCAAACCTTGAGTGAAGGCCTGCACTGCCCAATCGTCGGAGACCGTCGGTAGTTCCATTCGTTCCATTTGAAAGCGAGATACGAACTCTCGCAGCATCTCGTTCTCCCTTTACTTGATTTTAAAGACGTCGGATTTCCTTGTAGCTATCTTGATGGCACCAGCATGTGCCTTTATAAAGGAATCTGCCAGCATGGCGAACGAATCTATCGAGTTTGGGGCTAGGTTGTGATACCACATCATCGCCCCTTTTGAAAGCGTCTCTCCAAACCTTTTTAGTAGGACGGATTCAATCTTGTCATCCTTTAGGTTGTTGCCCTTCACTGCACAAGTGTAAGTAGTGACATGCTCGTTGGAGTCCGAGGTCCCGTTGTACTTTGGGAGGTCGGACATTCTGAACTTCTTTGGAATGGGTTTTGGGGCTGCTTCCTATAGGAACGGTTTTTTACGAACTTCTTCGAATCTACACCCTTCAAGATCGGGGGCGAGCCCGGAATTTGGTCGACCCTAGAATTGTAGGTCTCTACCTTCTTGTCGTTGGCTTCTATCTTCTTTTCGCCCGACTCGATCCTCTTTGTGAGGTCCTCGAGCATCTTTATGATGGCGGGGTCGGCTACTGACCCGTTATTGCTTGATCTTTCTGGTGCCTGCTCAGCTTGAAGAGCCATTTCCGGTACTGCCGTGCTGGGAGTTTTTTGGTGGCTTTGTAGCTGAGCAATTGCCAGCTATTGTGCCTGTAACATTTCAAAAATAACGTGAAGGCTAACCTCTCCTTCTTCCTTAGCTGGGGTTTTCTGAGCTTCTTGTTGGGTACGTTCCTGTTAGTGTGGAAGCTTATATCGACGTGTTGGGCATCGCATGAGACCACATCTATGGGGATTGGCTCTGGTGCATCCCCAAGGTTTAGTGGTGGTGTTCCAATGCCCGGAACAGCTACACGATTCTCCCCATGGTCCTCAAGACTGTTGTTTTCATATGCATTCACTGAGCTAGACATTTTGACCTGAAATCAAAGATTCTTGGACAAGAAAAAGCCTAAAAGATAACTTGGGTTATGTAGTAAACCAGCAAGAAAACAATCACTATTATTTTTAGCCCCACTATGGGCGCCAAATTGTTTACCTTGAAAATGGTAATAACAATTAGATTTGATTTTGTGGTTCTAAAAATATGTGATCTATTTTTATGCTAGTTGTTAGGCAATAGATGCTAAGTGAAAGATTAGAAAAAATAAGATAATAGCTTGTAGATAGTATAATAATCAAACCGAATGGCTGGAGATCGGAGCCTCGAGCTTGTGTATACGGGGCCTCAAGGTCGAGTCGGGTGCCCGACTAAGGGCAGTCGATGGAGGATTAACAGTTATGATAAATTCGATGGCAGCTCTTTATGACCAATAATGAGCAATAAATGAAGAACAATAAATATAACACAATAAATGTAAGCAATAAACGTAAGTAGTGACATCAAGAGAATATGTTAAGTTAGGGAACAAAGAGAATGTTCTTGTATATTCAATATTGTGTATCAGATCCCCACAAAATGGCAAGGATCCCCTTTATATATGAGGGGGAATCCCAATATAGTATAAATTCATTTATTATAAAGATATGGGGCTGGTACAACCATTTAATGCCATGATACGAGTTTGAACTAGCCTAATAGGCTTTTTCAGCTCTAGTCACATACCTTGGAAACCTCACATCGATCCCCCATAGCCACTGATTTACACTGCCTCGAGGTTGATCACTGAGAACCCACGGGGTCGAAGCCTCGAGCTGAGCTTCGAGCCTTCTGGGGGCAGTATTTACGAGGCACCTTAATACTCATAAAATCGGACCACTAATTTTTACCGTATACAAGTAGCATAATATTTATGTCTGGCATTAGGAAGCAAGCAATAGACCAGCTTTTTTATATTTGTGGAATGCTGTCGCACCCCCTTTTCTTCTTTCGTGGAGAAGAGTCCGAGTTTCGACGTTCATAGGGTATAATGACTCATTTCCTTTCTGGGAATTAGCTATTTTAAGAGTCGCCATCTAACGATTTTAAGGTGCGTTAGGGCACCTATAAGGTCCAACTACAACTATGTTTGATAACCAGAGATAGGGTAAGGGCTTGAAATTATACTAAGGGAAAGGTATTAGACACCCCTCAGGATCCACTAGTGTGATTCCTGGCTATATAGTGTTTGTCAATTTGTGCAATTAGCAAGTAAACAAATAAGGCTCAAGTAATAGGGGATTTTGAATTTAAATACACAAGTATTTGAAAAACAATAAAAGCAAGGTTTTGAAAAGAGTTATAGTCTAAGAAATCTTATAAAAATAAAGGGGTGTCCTAAGTTTTTTTGTAATATGGATCACATCAATGCAATACTCGGTATGACACTCCTCGGAAGAGGGGATACACGTGGTATTAGCGCACCGATCATCATATCCATATCTACATTTTCCCGCCCCGTGAAAGTAATTAAAGCAAGGGTTGGTCTCGAACTCTATTGCATGTTGTTACCCGTCCCATTCCTATCAGTCCCGGAGGAATTTAGGACTCCTATTCCTATAAGAAGGAAGTTCTAGGCTGACCCTTAGGTTCAAAGGTAAAATGCTAAGGCGACTTACAAATCATATAAAACTGCAATTAGGGGAAAACATATAAGCAAATAGAAGGTTCAGTTATACCTCCGCAAACAGTGCACATAGACAGCACGACTCTTACACAGTTAAGGTCTGAATTTTAAAATCCTAAAGCAGTGTGTTTAAGTTGTCACACCTCCTTTTTCACCTACACCCTCGCAAGAGCGCAAAGGAGTTTTTCCAATTAAAGGACAATCAGAACGGGATTTAATTATTACTATTCAGAGTCGCAACTTGAGAGATTAATGGTGTCCTAAGTCACCGATTGAATCCCGAACCGAGGAAATTTATGACTCTGTTACAATCTGCGAACCAGAAATTCGGGTAAGGAATTCTGTTAACCCGGGAGAAGGTGTTAGGCATTCCCGAGTTCCGTGGTTCTAGCACGGTCGCTTAACTGTTGCATTTGATTTTATCTGATCTTTATACCTTCTAGCTTATGTGCCTTCTATTTGTAAACCGCTTTTTATCATTATTTATTCTAAAAGAATTGCGACGTTGTGAAAGCGCGTTTTGAACCACATCACAATCAATGCACCCGTGGTTGTCGACACATTTCGACTTCGTCGAGATTTGGATTTGGGCCGCATCAATGCGCACCCGAATTTTAAGAAAGTGAATTTTAATTAAATCGCATCTAATAGTCTAACGCAAAATTATTTGGGGAAGACCGTGAAATTCACTAAACGACCCTCCCGAATTCTAAGTATTTTAATAACTATTTATCGAGGGCCCCGCATTTGTATTTTTGTTTGAGCGAGGCTCGTCTCATTTGTTTTAAAGTCAACCTAGAGTAAACTATAGTTTTTCTTTAAAGTAACTGGGAAAATCTTAATTAATTGGTCGTTGGTTTAAAAATGCCTTCAGGTTCAAAAACGGGCCCCAAGCATGTGATCTCAATTTAACCCATAACCAAAATCTAATCCTACGTGGGCCATGGCCCAACTGAAATTTACCCTCTTAAAAGATTATTAAAATCTATTAGATAACAAACCATGGCCGGATATTGCTCGATGTGCCAAAGCTTCAACACATTGGGCCCATAGCGAGAGAAGCCGACCCAAGTAATTACACCCACCTGAAGACGCTGCCTCAGGATCGAGCTTGGGCAAGGACAGACGGATGGAACTCCAAATATCCCACCCAGCTTGACTATAGTTTGGGCAATTAATAATTTTTGCCTGGGACTCGATAGTCCTATTACAGTTTAAACAAAGCTATGAATTCAAATTAACAAAGAGACTTGGATTGCTTTTTTTTTTTAAAAAATATCCTACGCTAAGCATGTAGAACCAAATCTAAACTGGTATTTAACTATACCAAACTAACAATTTATGAGCTCAATTTGAATACAAATGGCAGGAAACATTTTGACTTGCACAACCTTTATTTAACAGTCCCATTAACTCAAATCCAGCTAGGAATCGGTTATCAAATATGCATATCGAGCCAATCTAACCAAGTAATCTAACTACAATGAAGTAACTAAATTGCACATTTGATATGCTAATCTATTCCAACATCAAATAAGCCGCTCATTTAAACCACGACTTCACAACAGAAAATTACTTCAGTTTCAATTCATATTTCCAGCAAGATGAGTTTACATGGTGTTAAGCTCAGAACGTGTACCTGATGTTGAAATACAAAGAGAAATAGAACAAGTCAGTAGCAGTAAACTCAGCAACAACAAGCACAACTTAGTAAAATGAATCAACAGCCCAGGAAGTGTTTGGATTCAAACCAAAATGAATAATCAGACTCTACCCAGCACAAAGCATATCAAATACTTCGAAACAGAATTCCAGAACTTCTAGGACTTCCAATATGCAACAAACTCAATCCAAACGCCTGGAACTAGGAAACTTGAAGCAAAAATATCAATGGAATAGTAACTGTTTTTAGTTTTTTTTTTCAATGTGTTTTCGAACTAATAATAACTATGAAACAGTGAATTTTTTGCTGAAAAAGAAGCCCCCCTCCTCAAGGCATTTTATGCCATTTTATAGGGGCTACCCCAAAGGGTTAATCAGATCTTAGTTTTCTTTTTAGTCCCTCCCCTATCTTCAGTTTAGTCCCCTTATTTCTAACTTGTTACTCAAGTAAGCACCTCTATTGTGCTACCATCTACACTAAAGTACCCTTCTAGAAGGCCCTAGGGTGCTCTTTTAGCTAGGCTATTCCTCTACTACCCTTACCCCTGCTTTGAAATTACCAATGCTTAAAGAACTGCCATTTTCCCATGTCTAAACTACCCTTATTACCTCTTAAAATTACTAACTTCAGTTGGCTATACTAGACCCATTTACCCTTAGCTGAAGTTAACCAACAGATGAATTACTCAGCTATGTCCAATGCACATATTTTAAACACTACATCAATTAACACTAAAATTGAATGAACAACTAATACTCTCTGAAATCAATCCCGATCGAAGCCCGCTTAACCAATGACCAATTATCAACAAAACACATTAGTACTGACTTACCATTAGCAAACCAAAGTGAAGAACAATTAACCTGATTATACTTAAACTAATCAAAACCTAAACTAACTTCTTGAATCGAAACAGAGTAAACTAATATGCCAAGAACAAAACAAATTAGAATCAAGCCATAAATCGAAACATGGAATCCAGACGGAGTTGACAAAACTTTGGACACTAGCCAGTATCAGAATAGAAGCAAACAGAAGAGAAGAGAACGAGAGCTCACTGATGCCAAGAGAAAGCCGGTCAGCCATCGACGTCCGAACCTTTTAGGATTTTTGACACGTAACATCCCTAACCATGTGTTTTTCTACAAGAGAACACATGGTTAAGGATATTATGGTCTGAAATCACAAAGATTTTGGGTTAGGGTTTTGGCCAGAAATTCTTAGATCTGAGATTCGAGCCGCTCCACCGGGATTCGAAGGAAGATGGTCATGGATTTGGGTTGAGGGAAGTCTGGGGATGGTGTGGTATGATTTTGGGCTGGTTTGGATGAACTTGCGACTTGGCCGGAAAACTTCAAACGGAGATTCGAGGAACTCCGGCAATATTCGAGAGAAACCAATAGCGGGAATGGAAAGAGGAATTCATGGGGGATCTATGGTGTTAATTTGGGTTTGAATGGTGTAAGTTGCACTCGCCGCCGGCGAGGATTTTGGGGCGGCTGGGATTAGGGTTTGCACGGAGAGGTAGGGTGAGGAAGGTGAAGGACCGGGGGGGGGTAAGGGTTGGACAATTATATAGTATAGGAGTGGGGCTTCCTGTCCATTAGATCATGAGACCTCGACGGCTTGGATTAATCGATGCAGAACGACGTCGTTTTGAATTTATCGAATTGGACCGGATGGGAAGAGGGTTTTGGGCCTGAGTCGAAAGCTGATTTGGGCTGAAGTTTGGGTTTAAATAAACCCGATTTGTTCTTGTTTATTCCCTCTTTGTATTTTGTGTTTTTATTGTTATTATATACATATATTTTTTTTGATTTTGTATAATTGCAACAATTAAAATAAAGTCCTAATATATTTCAAAACTAGACTAATTAAATTCTAAAATTATTAAAAACCTATTTTATGCCAAATTTACGATTAACATAATTAAAATGCGAAAGTGAGCTATTTTTGTAATTTTCACGTTTGGTTCTAAACAAACTAACCCCTAATCGGCCCTAAAAATATGAAATTATATCCTAAATGCGAATGCATATTTTTGTGTTTTATATGAATCAACATGCACCAATAAAATGCAAACAATTAACACGAAATGACACCAAAAAATTCACAAGAATTGTAAAAATAAAGGAAAATCATTTTGTTTGAATTTTTGGGAATTATTCATATTTAGGGCAAAAATCACGTGCTCACAGCTGCCCCTCTTTGCTCGAAAACATGAAATGTTTTCGGGCAAAGATAAGTGAGCAAATACGAGCGATTTTTGCCCGTTTGAAAATTCCGTGTGAAGCATTTTTGAAAAGTTTGACCGCACCCTGCTTCAGAGGTTGCCTACATATCCTGGGCTAAACAGGAATCAGGTCAGTGTAGTTCAGGAGTGTCTGGTAGCTGGAACTACTGGGAGCTGTGATTTCACTGCGATTGCTGTTGTTGCTGCTTGCTACTTCCCTTATTACACCGTGCGAAAATAAAAGAAGTTAGACTAAGCTATGAACTATGAATTACAAAAATCCTATCTAAATTCTTCAAACTTGCTCTTGTACTTCCTTGCTGCCTTGTTGTCTTGTGTTTCCTTGTTGCCTCATTTTCTTGTGTTTTCTCGATAAAATTCCTTGTTGCTACTTCAACCATTCAACTGAGATGTTGTCCCCCCTCTCCAAACTGCTCAACTTGAATAGGACTCGAATGTATTCCTCTATTATCCAGACGGGCTCCTGACTGCCAAACATAAAATTGAAAATACTCCTCTATTATCCAGGCGGAGTCCTGATTGCCAAAATTCAAAATACGTGTCTCTGTTCTCCAAGCGGACTCCTGACTTTTTTTTTATTATTAAATGTAAACTGTATGTCTCCGTTCTTCAGGCGGACTCCTGACATCAGACTTGAAAAGTATGTCTCTGTTCTCCAGGCGGACTCCTGATTTCTGAATTTGAAATTGAATGTCTCTATTCTCCAGGCGGACTCCTGACTTTTAAAATTTAAACTGTATGTCTCCGTTCTTCAGGCGGACTCCTGACATCAAACTTGAAAAGTATGTCTCTATTCTCCAGGCGGACTCCTGATTTCTGAATTTGAAATTGAATGTATCTATTCTCCAGGCGGACTCCTGACTTTTTTTTAAAAATGTAAACTGTATGTCTCCGTTCTTTAGGCGGACTCCTGACATCAGACTTGAAAAGTATGTCTCTGTTCTCCAGGCGGACTCCTGATTTTTGAATTTGAAATTGAATGTCTCTGTTCTCCAAGCGGACTCCTGACTTTTAAAATTTAAACTGTATGTCTCCGTTCTTCAGGCGGACTCCTGACATCAAACTTGAAAAGTATGTCTCTTTTCTCCAGGCGGACTCCTGATTTCTGAATTTGAAATTGAATGTCTCTATTCTCCAGGTGGACTCCTGACTTTTAAAATTTAAACTGTATGTCTCCGTTCTTCAGGCGGACTCCTGACATCAAACTTGAAAAGTATGTCTCTGTTCTCCAGGCGGACTCCTGACAACTTGCATTTATCCTAAACATGCGAACTTTACAACCAAATTATATTCCCCTATGCTATTCATGATTATCTTGTATTTAATCAAACCGTACTTTCCGGTCAAACCTGATTACTACTTGTTTTTCCCTCCTGGAGAATTCCTCCTCAACAACTAACTTTTTTGCCCCTGTTTAATCAAAGAAAATTTCGTCAGTTTAAAACGGTGGTTAGTTGATGGCATTCTTGCTGAAAAATCCTTCCACTGCCTTGCTTTGTGTTGACTGATTTCCACGCACTGACCCTGAACCGCTTGACTTTCTGACCAACTTTTAAATTTCCCAACCTCTGGCGACCTAAATGTTTTATACCCCTGCTGTTATTTCACTTTTCTGACCTTTTTGTTTGAGCTTTTTCCTTTCTCACGACATTCCCCAATCATTTCACCGATGAAACTTCCGTTAATTCCCTGTATTCTGCTTGACATCAAGTTGTTTTTGACAAGCTCTGACCACGTTGTGCTTTACAATTCTAGAAGCTGGTAGTGAGCTTTGAAGTCCTTTCTGCTTGCATTGAACAAAACTGGCACTGAAATATCTCAGCTAGATAAAACCCTCAAAAGAAAATGAAATGCAATGATTTTTGAGTTAAGGATAAGAAGAATCCAAAACCAGATGACTATTTGAAAAGAGAAGGAAAAGAAACTTTTCTGAGCGAGACAACTGGTACCAATGGTCATGACATGCATTTTGGATTAATCAGCCCAATCTTTCCAACCAAACAACTCTCAATTGCCGTACCTCATTGCCCATAACTTCCATCACTTGTTTGATTTATCCAGACCTTAACCTTGTTTCCCTGCGGTACCGCGAAACGGTTTCTATCAACAGACTTTTCTCAGTTTGCCATTTCTTACCTCACCTTCGCCTTGAGGTGCCCGTAAAGGTTTTCACCAACAAGACTCTCTCATTTATTTTTCTCTCAGCTCACGTCGCCTTACGGTGCCCGTGAGAGTTTTCACCCATAAGACTCTCTCATTTATTTTTGTTCTTCTTGCTCAAACCAGAGTGTTGCCCCTATCGTGGGTTATTCCTACCTGTTCATCTTGGCATTTCTCAAAACTGATCAGAAGGTATTTCTTTGGACAGTACTGTAGGCTTTTGGATTGAGTTAGAAAGAAAGGTATAAAAGGCTCAAAACAATTCAAATGGGTTCAAATTACAACTTTCGGAATCTAACTTTCATAACAATCACCACTTCTGCCCCAGTTTCTTGCTTGGGGATTTTTGGATTTCTATTTGGTATGACTGAACCTCGGAGTAAGGCTGCCTACGTACCCTTTCGGGATCAAGTCAAACGTAGTTCACTGTATCATAATTACCTTTGTTGTTGTGTTTTTCTTTCTTTCCTTTTCTTTCTTTTCCTTTTCTTCTCTTTCTCTTTTCCTTCACTTTCATTTTTCCTTTCTCTTCTTCTCTTCTTCTTTCTTTTTTTTCCTTTTTCCTTTGTTTTTCTCTTCTTTCTTTTATGTTCGGCACCTGTATTCCCTGATAGTGCAGTTGATTCCGAAAGAGGGGTATGAAAAATAAGTAAGGCTCAAAGGGGATGACAAGGGATAAAAGTATTTGGATAGCAGGACAAAACGCCTTCATCATTTCAATCTTTAAGGTATGCCAAATACAAACAGATACATTCAGAAATAAAGAAATCATACATAATATCTCTTGACCGCATTAGAATTGATGGCCATTTCTATACATTTTCCTTCCACATCTGTTAAATACAATGCTCCGTTAGATAACACTCTGGTTACTACAAATGGTCCCTGCCAGTTTGGGGCAAATTTTCCTTTTGCTTCAGCCCAATGAGGCAAAATCCGCCTCAGTACTGACTGTCCGACTTCGAATTTCCTTGGACGCACTTTCTTATTGTATGCTCTTGCCATTCTTCGTTGGTACAGTTGACCATGACACACTGATGCCAATCTCTTCTCGTCAATCAAATTCAACTGCTCAAGACGGCTTTTCACCCATTCATCATCATCGATCTCGGCCTCCGCAACGATTCGCAGAGACGGAATTTCCACCTCTGCAGGTATTACTACCTCGGTGCCATACACCAATAAATAAGGATTCACCCCCACCGAGGTACGAACGGTGGTGCGGTACCCTAACAATGCAAATGGTAATTTCTCATGCCATTGTCTAGACCCTTCAACCATCTTCCGGAGTATTTTCTTTATATTCTTATTGGCTGCTTCAACCGCACCATTTGCCTTGGGACGGTATGGAGTAGAATGCTTATGGGTAATCTTAAACTGCTCACATGTCTCCTTCATCAAATGACTATTAAGATTAGCTCCATTATCCGTGATGATTACCTTCGGAATACCAAACCGACAGATGATATTTGAGTGCACGAAGTCGACTATAGCTTTCTTAGTCACAGACTTGAACGTCTTAGCTTCCACCCATTTGGTAAAATAGTCTATAGCTACCAGAATAAACATGTGCCCATTTGACGCTGCTGGATCAATTGGCCCAATAACATCCATGCCCCATGCAACAAAAGGCCATGGTGCGGACATTGTATGTAATTCTGATGGTGGAGAATGAATCAAATCTCCGTGCACTTGGCACTGATGACACTTACGCACAAAACTGATACAATCCGCTCCATCGTAAGCCAATAATAACCAGCTCGGAGAATCTTTTTTGCTAGAACGTACCCACTCATATGTGGTCCACAAACTCCGGAATGTACCTCAGTCATGATAGATGTGGCCTATCTTGCATCCATGCATCTCAACAACCCGAGGTCTGGAGTTCTTTTGTACAACACTCCTCCACTAAAGAAAAACCTGCTTGCCAATCGCCGAATCATTCTTTTCTAATCACCGGTGGCCTGTATCGGATATACTCCCGCCCTAATGTACTCTTTGATATCATGGAACCACGGCTCGCCGTAAATTTCCTCTTCTATCATATTACAGTAAGCGTGTTGATCACGGACCTGAATCTGCAATGGATCAACATAAGCCTTATCTGGATGATGCAACATCGATGCCAAAGTAACCAAAGCATCGGCAAGCTCATTATGAATCCTTGGAATGTGCCTAAATTCTATGGCCTGAAACCGTTGACAAAGCTCATGCAGACACTGCCGATACGGTATAAGCTTCAAATCCCGTGTTTCCCATTCTCCTTGAATTTGGTGTACTAGTAGGTCCGAGTCACCCATGACAAAGACTTCTCGTACACCCATATCTACAACTAATCTTAATCCCAATATACACGCCTCATATTCTGCCATGTTGTTCGTACAGTAGAAACGAAGCCGAGCTGTAACAGGGTAATGCTGACCTATTTCAGAAATAAGTACCGCTCCTATTCCCACGCCTTTCATATTTGCAGCCCCATCAAAGGAAAGTTTCCATCCCGGCTTCTCAGCTTGTTCCAATTCATCAATGTGCATCACCTCTTCATCAGGGAAATAAGTTTTCAAAGGTTCATAATCTTCATCGATGGTGTTCTCAGCCAAATGATCGGCTAGTGCCTGTGCTTTCATCGCAGTCCGTGTCACATAGATAATGTCGAACTCTGTAAGTAGGATCTGCCACTTTGCAAGCCTCCCTGTGGGCATGGGCTTCTGAAAAATATACTTCAACGGGTCCAAGTGAGATATGAGGTAAGTAGTGTAGGATGACAAATAATGTTTCAACTTTTGTGCCACCCAAGTTAGAGCGCAACATGTCCTTTCCAGACGAGTATACTTAACCTCGTAAGATGTGAACTTCTTGCTGAGATAGTAGATAGCCTGCTCCTTTATACCCGCAACATCGTGCTGCCCCAGTACACAGCCGAATGAATTATCCAAAACTGTCAGATATAGAATGAAAGGCCTCCCTAGTTCTGGCGGGACCAACACGGGTGGGTTCGACAAATACCCCTTTATCTTATCAAAAGCCTCCTGACATTCATCGGTCTATTTAACTGTAATGTCTTTATTCAACAATTTGAAAATCGGCTCACAAGTTGTCGTGAGCTGAGCAATGAACCTGCTGATATAGTTCAATCTTCCCAACAAACTCATCACCTCGGTTTTGTTTCTTGGATGTGGAAATTCCTGAATAGCTTTGATCTTTGACGGGTCTAATTCAATACCCCACCGGCTGACTATAAACCCCAACAACTTCCCAGATGGCACCCCGAAAGCACACTTCGCAGGATTGAGCTTAAGATTGTACCTGCGAAGCCTTTGAAAGAACTTTCTCAAATCTCTGACATGGTCGGATTGCTGTCTAGATTTCACGATCACATCATCCACATACACCTCGATTTCTTTGTGTGTCATATCATGGAATATGGTTGTCATGGCCCTCATATAAGTTGCCCCAGCATTTTTTAAACCAAACGGCATGACTCGATAACAATACGTTCCCCACGGTGTGATGAATGCCGTCTTTTCTGCATCTTCCTCGTCCATTAGAATCTGATGATAACCCGCGTAACAATCCACAAAAGAGCCAATATCATGTTTGGCACAATTGTCAATCAGTATATGGATGTTGGGCAGTGGGAAATTATCTTTTGGACTTGCCTTGTTAAGATCTCGATAATCGACACACACCCTGGTCTTGCCATCTTTCTTCGGCACAGGCACGACATTAGCTAACCAAGTGGGGTACCGTGTAACCTGAATGACCTTTGCCTCAAACTGCTTGGTAATCTCTTCTTTGATCTTCACACTTATGTCCGTTTTGAACTTTCTCAACTTCTGCTTGACAAGAAGGAGTGTCGGATCAGTGGGTAATTCATGAACCACCAAATCGGTGCTTAGACCTGGCATATCATCATATGACCATGCAAAAACATCTTTGTACTCATGCAATACTTTAATTATCTCCTCCTTGAGTTGTGGCTCCAGATGAACACTTACTTTAGTTTCCCGCACATTGTCTTGGTCCCCTAGATTAACTGCTTCTGTGTCATTTAGGTTAGGTTTGGGTTTTTCTTCAAAATGACTTAATTCTTTACTAATTTCCTCATAAGCTTCATCGTTGTTACAATCCACCCCATCATCACACTCGATTTCTTGTATTATTACTTCCGAGCTAGATTGGCTTTTAAAACTGGGCCGAAGATTCCTCATGCATGTCATATCATTGATATCAGCATAAAAAGAACTGTACAAAAGAAAAGAAAAAAATGGAAACAAAATTAGGAACGAAGAAAATTGCATTTCATTGAATGTAAAGATAACAAGGTTTTAACTCATCCAAACGGACGGAACATAGCAACTGGATTACAAACCCTGGAATAATCCAGGTGACAAAAGGAAAACAAAACCCACTACCACGACTCCCTCCGAATTGGAAGAGGAGTAGCTTCCCAATTGTTGATGTTAGCATGTGGTCCGATGTACTGTATATCTGCTCCGCTTGACCCTTCCCCGGCCTCAACCATGTTCACTTCAGTAAATACTCTCTTGAACACCTTATCCAAATTCCCCTCTGCCCCAATCAGTGAACCTGACACCTTTGCCGATGACTGTTTCTTGCTACCGGCCTGACAAAGGACCTGGACAAGCGTGGAATTGGTTTGGGCAGAACCCAAGCTTTCTTTTTCAATTTACGGGCCCTTCTAACATCTGACGCTGTTGGTTTGAACCCAATCCGAAGGTGTCCAGATTTTTGGGCAGAGAAACAGGTTGAACAATGCCCTGAAGTTCAGCCCCCAGACCTTTTCCTTGCACGAACCCGTTACTCAGCATTTCTGATACTACCATGACGGTCACAGCTGCCATCCTGGGATATGGAATGCTTTTACCCTCGGGCACTCTGCTCACCGGGACCGTGTCGAAGACCTGATAAACCCATGGTCCCTTATCATCTTCGATTTCTATAAAGGGCACAATGGCATCACTCATGGCGCATGTGGGATCTTCCCCATATAACACAATTTCTTGTCTGTCCCACTCGAACTTGACCATTTGGTGTAGTGTGGAAGGCACTGCTTTGGCCGCGTGGATCCATGGCCGACCCAACAAAAGATTGTATGACACTGCAGTATCCAACACCTGAAATTCCATAGTGAACTCGACCGGGCCAATAGTTAATTCGAGTACAATATCCCCACTGTGTTTGTTCCCCCTCCGTCGAACCCTCGAACACAAATGCTATTTTTGTGGATTCTATCATCATCAATCTTCAACTTGTTCAATGTGGACAACGTGCAAATATTAGCACTCGACCCGTTATCGATCAGTGCCCGAGTAACCATTGAACCTTCACACTTGACCATCAAATAGAGAGCTTTATTGTGTTCTGTGCCTTCCACAAGCAATTCATCATCAGAAAATGCTACCCTGTTCACTTCAAAGATCTTGTTGGCAATTGTCTCCAGATGGTTCACTGAAATTTTGTCAGGCACATGAGCTTCATTCAATATCTTCATCAAAGCTCGACAATGCTCGTCAGAATGGATCAATAATGACAACAACGAGATTTGGGCCGGTGTTTTTCTCAATTGTTCAACAATGGAATAATCTTGTACTTTAATCTTTTTTAGAAACTCTTCTGCCTCTTCTTCCGTCACAGCTTTTTTGACTAGCACTGGATTGTCTTTAGCGCCCTTAGCCTTTCTCAACTATTCGGGAGCAAAACAACGTCCCGACCGAGTTAGTCCTTGTGCTTCACAACTTTCTTCCTCAATTTCCTTTCCTTTGTATATCACCACTAACTTGTCATATTTCCACGGTATGGCTTTGCTATCAACCACGGGTAATTGGACTACCGATTTTATGACAACTGGTTCTATGTAGGCCCCTTTCACAACAACGACGGGTGCAGATGATGACCCTGGTACCACTAACTTGACTGGATCTGGCTTTTTTGCAGCAACAAATGGTCCTTTTCCCATTACCAACACTGGCTTATCTCTTATTGCTTTTAGCTGAACCACTGGCCTTGCGCTCACTGTCTTTTCTTTGACCTTGGCTTCCGTAGAACGGATCACCATAACCGTCTGCGAGGGTTTTTTAGGCTCTGTCCCCTCATGTATCAGTTCGATCATATTGGCTTCATAATGCGCCGGTAACGGATTTTGATTGATGTTTGGGGCCTCTGGAGCCTGTACTTCAATACGACGATTATCAATGAGTTCTTGTATCGCATTTTTCAACTTCTAACATTTTTCAGTATCGTGCCCCGACATCCTTGAGCAATACTCGTAGCTAACAGAGTGGTCCGGGTTTCTGGGAGGGGGGTTTGGTGCTTTGGACTCAATTGGGGTCAACATTCCTAACTGTTTCAATCTATGGAAGAGAGCGGTGTAAGATTCTCCCAACGGAGTAAATGTTTTTCTGTTTGGGGCCTTCTCACTTCTAAAAGCTTGGTTTGGGTGGAGGCTGGTTCCTGGTTTGTTTGCCCTGGGAGGTGGATAGGTGTTTTGTGGGGGTGGATGTGCGTTTTGAGGATTCGGTGCACGCCATTGCGAGTGCACCGGAGGCTGAGTGTAGGTCTGAGCATGGTGGATAGAAAAGTGTGGTTTTGATAGTGGATAGTAGTGTTGTGGTGGGCCATATGGGGTATATTGGTAGTTTGGGTGGTGGGGTCTGGGTTGGTTGTAGTAGAGTGGAGGGTTATTGGGCCTGGACCAAGCACTAGCTTCAGCCATAGCAACCTCTTCCTTCTTCTTCTTTCCAAGCACACCACCAGTACCGCTTTGGATGGCCTGGGTGGTTGCTTTCAATGCCGAGTAGCTCAAGATCTTGTTAGATTTCAATCCCTCTTCAATCATGGCTCCCATCTTTACCACTTCATTAAACGACTTTCCGACAGATGTCACCAGATGACCAAAATAGGTAGGCTCCAATGTTTGCAAGAAGTAATCTACCATCTCACTCTCCCTCATTGGAGGATCAACCCTTGCTGCTTGTTCCCTCCAGCGGAAACCAAACTCTTTAAAACTTTCCCCAGGCTTCTTTTCCAGTTTCAACAATGACAGACGGTCGGGGACTATCTCAAGGTTATATTGAAAATGGCCAATGAATGCCTGT
The DNA here is from genome assembly GCF_000393655.2 of Nicotiana sylvestris. Lineage (NCBI taxonomy): Eukaryota > Viridiplantae > Streptophyta > Magnoliopsida > Solanales > Solanaceae > Nicotiana > Nicotiana sylvestris. The sequence goes on from NC_091066.1 coordinate 63,826,194, forward strand.
GCCAAATCATCCCATGTATACCATCGGCCGGGGTCCTGTCTCGTGTACCATTCTAGTGCGGATCCGCTCAGGCTTTGACCGAAATATGCTATCAACAATTCATCCTTTCCCCCAGCACCTCTCATTTTGCTACAAAATCCACGCAGATGGGCTACTGGGTCACCGTGCCCTTCATACAAGTCAAACTTCGGCATGTTAAACCCCGCAAGCAACTGAACATCAGGGAAAGGGCACAAATCTTTGTATGCGACGCTGACTTGGTTACCTAAACCATGCATGTTCCTGAAGGATTGCTCCAGACTTTTGACTTTAGGAATCACTTCCTCATGTTCTGTATTCTTAACCGGTTTCTCAACCTCTCCCAGGATTTCAAAATTGGGAGAATAGGTATATGGCTCAGGTGCTTTGAAAGTGGGTTCGGGAGGGTAATATTGGGTGTCGTGAGCTTGGAATAGCAGCTCACTGAACGATCTATGTAATGGGGCTGGGGGAGGTGCCACAAAGACTGGAACCATGGGTGGGGGAGGGTTCTGTTTGGGGGGTGGAGCTGGGGGAGCGTATAAAGTGGTACCATAGCCCTGGGCATGATAAGGGAAGGCTGAAGATGCGTGGGGAGTGGTGGGCTCCTGAGCCTGAGCTAGGGGTGGGATGTAAGATGGATTAGCGGGATATAGTGGTGCCGGATGTCCCTGAGACCATGCCCGATGCATTTCAGCCATTTGTGCTTTTAGTTTCCTCATCTCTTCTTTCATAGCACCCACATCTGTTACCTCAACTTCATTTGAAGGGTCTACGATGCTGATTTCCGAGTCCTGCCCTGTCATTTTTACTTTATCTTTCAACCGGGTATTGTACGGGTGAGTTGCCAGAATTGCCAATCAACTAACCACCTGCCTGAACTCACACATTTAGACAACCACTTTGTTAGCGATTAAGTCTTAACAGACTTGACAACCGCACGTTGACATGAATGCACCTATACAGTTAATCATTCCTATTATGCGTTTGCTCGATTGCATGCGTCATCCCGACACTTCGTTCTTTGTTTCTTTTTACCCTTATTTCAAATTTCTCACCTTATCCCTCTCTTGTGCTCTTTCGTTTCTTCTTATTTCTTTCTCTTTTGTGTTTCCGCTCATTTCTTGCTTTCTCTTTCTCTTTTTGTTTTTCCGCTCTTTTTCTTTCGCTCCCTTCTTTATCTCTCTCTCTTTCTTAAATTTTGTTGTTATGACTACGGTCGAATCCTATGGAGATTGCCTACGTATCGTGACCCTGCACGAATCAGGCCAAGCGTAGTTCATGAAAATAAATGCAAAAATAAAGGGTGGAAATAAGAATTTTTTTGAAATTTTCAATTTTCATTACTAAAACAAACTATTACAAACTAAACACTTTTCGGAATGAAACTAATAGACGCAAATTAAAAGCAAATACAGACTCTAAGACTGCAGACGTACTTGACCTGGAAAGATAACGGACATACGAAAGACTGACTCAAAATGGTAGAAAATTACAGACATAGACTATGCATACTCTAGTCCTTCAAACTTAGGTGTCCGCGGGGCGTCGTTTGACCTCGCCACGAGCTTAGGATCCAAATCCCTTTCAAGCTGCTCTAATTCATTCATGGTTTGCTTCACATAGATCATTACTGCTGAGACAAAAGTAGTATAGGTCATGTCTTCACAAACCCGACATCTCCTGAAAATGGCATGAGCAATGGCTCTAATCCCGTCTTTTGTTTGCTTCTTTTCTATAAGCAAGCGTCTTATCTGATCGCTGCACGTCTTTAAAGCTCGAGAGTCCTGCAGGTGTTGATCTTGCAACTGCTGCACTTCTACCTCCATTTGGGCCAACAAGTCGTAACAGTGTCCACTTTCAATTCCAAAATCTCTAGCCTGCCTAACCGCTTTACCCTCAAGGGCAACCACTTTTCTCTTTAAATTGGTAATAATTTTCTCATGGTCCCTTTTCAACTGATTCAAGTACTGGCGACGCTCCTCTATTCTTGTAGCCCACTGTGCTTTAAGCTCTGCCATGATATTCTTAGATTTTTCTAATTCATCCCGCCATTCCCTGACTTCGTTTTCCAATCTTTTTATCAATTGCTCATCGGATCGGCTCCTCGGCTGCTTATCGACGGTTATCTTCAATTGCCGGATTTGGGCCCTAAGTGCTTCATTTTCTAGAGCCAGTCTATTCTTTTTACCTTGATCCGCGGCAACCTGTACACTGTTCTCGAATTTTAGACTCTCAACTTGCTGCTTCAGTTTACCAATCTCAACTCGATAGCCTTCTTCCTTTGCTAACCAGTCCCACTGCTCTTGGGATGACTTGGCGAAATCTTTGAGAGGAGGTCGTTTAGCCGGTCTTCCACATGCCACGTCACCTCTGAACCAATCATGATACCCTGGGGAAACTTCCCCTTTAACCCTATCAGACACACAAGTGTTCGCCATCAAATGTTGACACTCACTCCAGATTTGGCGAACCTCTTCCTCGGGGAACCGACAGGGCAGGACTAATTTCGACCACTTGGGTACTCAGATCTTCATCTCTAGGTACTACTTGATACCTCCCGAGTTGCCTCAGAACCCGATATGGTGCATAGGGCTGGATGCTTTTGAGCCCCATCAACAAAACATGCGGTCGGGCTGCTGGCATATATATGACTTCCTCGACAGGCAACCATCCAAGCACCCACTGTATCTGGCTGGTAGTGAGGTTCCGAAATAATGATGTCCAGGCAGTGACTCCTTCAGGTAGACTAGCGCCTTTGATTCTTGTGTAAAATTCACCTATACAAGTTTTCTCAACCGAACCATAACTCAATAGCTGAGAGCGAGGGCACAAATGCTCAGTCATCCACATTTGTAACAACAAGTTACATCCCTCAAAAAATTTGCCCCCAGCTTTGCACGCAGTGAGAGCTCGGAAGATGTCAGCTACGATCATAGGTGCTAAAGTGCTTTTCCCCATGGTTTGCAAGGTACTAACGACCCCCGCTACTTTCAAATCAATATTACCATCTTTCCTTGGGAATATTATGTGGTCCAAAAAGGCTATCATAAAAGCCACCCGTCTGTGTTCCTCCCATTTTTGTCGGTTACTTCTACTGCATAGCTTAAAGTCTGGATTATTGAACCCGCCCACGTGGCCATATCTATCATATATGAAGCGAAAACTGCAGAAACCCTTTGCAAAATCTGGATGATGAACTGTTCGGGGTATTTTCAAGGAATACAAGAACCGGTGTATGGTAATGGCCCTAGGAGCAATTAAGTATTTGAACCTCAACGGAGCTTGATCACTTCCAATGTACCCCGCTATCTCTTCCAATGTCGGGGTGAGCTCAAAGTCTGAGAAATGGAATACATTATGTGCCGAATCCCAATAGGCGACCAATGCCCTGATAATATCCCCCGAGGCTGAATGTTTAATAAATCCGGAAGGTCTTTCAAATATTTTTTCACTTCGTCTTGCCCCTCTTTGCCTAAGTCATTCCACCATAATTGCAGCTCAAAAAGGATTTTGGTCATTATTGAAAAGGGCTCATTTATCATCGTACTCATCCTGCACATTTATTAAAGTGTTTAAGCAAAAAGAAAAACTTTTATTCGACTCAAAAGAAACTATCTATATTTTCGACTCAAAATTACCTATATATTTTCAAATGAAGAACTCGATTCTCAAACGTGGCCTTTCAGCACTTTGGGAACAAAGATTTTAAGGCTGCGGAAGGCAACCGGTCACACATCAAAAAATTGACCCGGTATTGCAACATGGCCTTTCAACGCCTCGGGGATGAAAACTTAAGGCTGTGAGGGTCGAAGAAAATGAAAACATGACCAAAGGTGGATATTTATGCAAGGTCAGCCTTCCGGCGTTTCGTTTGGGAACATTTGGCTATTTTTGACAAAACAACATCACCCAATTTGTTATAATGAAAAATAAAAATTCTGACATTTTTTGGCTATTTTTGCAAAGGAAAAAGTTGGACCCGATGAGGGTTGCCTACGTATCACACACCCTGTGAGAATCAAACCGGAGTAGTTCGGGTGAATTAATCAAACTATTTTAAAACAATTTTTTTCATTTTCATTTTTCTTAACAAACAATAAACAACCTATTTTTCCAAACTAAGAATAAAAGACCCTTTTTTTTTCTTTTTCAACAAACACTTTCAAAAAAATAAAAAATAAATAAAAGACTCTTTTTCCTATTTTCTTTTGCTTTTAGTAAAACAGACTATTATAAATAACGCATTTTCCTTTTTCCATTTTCTCAAAATTTCGACAGAGTTTCGACAGTGTTTGGGCATTGGGTTTTTCTAGGATAATCAATGAATTCCCTAACTGTTATTTCTCCTTTTCCTTTTTCCTTTTCCTCAATTTTCGAACATTTCTGAGATGCGAAAACTGGTCAACATGCAGGTTCGGAACAAATAAATGCACAGCGCAAGAGAATGCATCAGGATGGTCTTTTCATTTCAGGTTGCTAGTCCTAGACGGACCCAACCCCTGTGTTGAGTCCCCTAAGTCAAATGCAACGTGATGCAAATAAGCGTTCCTACTAGGGATCCGGCATGAAGTCACGTTATTCTATGTTCAAAACCTGAGTCGGTGTTCTAGACTGTGTACCCGAGCAGACAACTCGAGTCGAGGAGGGGCAACTTACCGGGAACCAAAAGGCCATCCGGCTTCGTAACTTGTCGGGCCTCTTTCTTATTTCAAGGTATGACACTAACAGAATTGGGAGTCTCAACCAATAAGCACATCCTCAGAGGTGAAGAGAGAAGGGTGTCGGCACAGTTTATATACAGTTTGGATAATATCAAAGTGGTAACATTTAGCACATTCAGCACAAAACATGTAGGAAAATCAGATACAATCAAATACAACAATTTATCTAAGCTCGAATTCTGAACCCTGAACCAGAGATTCTGGGTTCGATCCCCAGCAGAGTTGCCAGAGCTGTCACACCTCCTTTTTCACCTATACCCTCGCAAGAGCGCAAAGGAGTTTTTCCAATTAAAGGACAATCAGAACGGGATTTAATTATTACTATTCAGAGTCGCCACTTGAGAGATTAATGGTGTCCCAAGTCACCGATTGAATCCCGAACCGAGGAAATTTATGACTCTGTTACAATCTGCGAACCAGAAATCCGGGTAAGGAATTCTGTTAACCCGGGAGAAGGTGTTAGGCATTCCCGAGTTCCGTGGTTCTAGCACGGTCGCTTAACTGTTGCATTTGATTTTATCTGATCTTTATACCTGCTAGCTTATGTGCCTTCTATTCGTAAATCGCTTTTTATCATTATTTATTCTAAAAGAATTGCGACGTTGTGAAAGCGCGTTTCGAACCACGTCACAATCAATGCACCCGTGGTTGTCGACACAATTCGACTTCGTCGAAATTTGGATTTGGGCCGCATCAATGCGCACCCGAATTTTAAGAAAGTGAATTTTAATTAAATCGCATCTAATAGTCTAACGCAATATTATTTGGGGAAGACCGTGAAATTCACTAAACAGCCCTCCCAAATTCTAAGTATTTTAATAACTATTTATCGAGGGCCCCACAATTGTATTTTTGTTTGAGCGAGGCTCGTCTCATTTGTTTTAAAGTCAACCTAGAGTAAACTATAGTTTTTCTTTAAAGTAACTGGGAAAATCCTAATTAATTGGTCGTTGGTTTAAAAATGCCTTCAGGTTCAAAAACGGGCCCCAAGCATGTGATCTCAATTTAACCCATAACCAAAATCTAATCCTACGTGGGCCCTGGCCCAACTGAAATTTACCCTCTTAGAAGATTATTAAAATCTATTAGATAACAAACCATGGCCGGATATTGCTCGATGTGCCAAAGCTTCAACACATTGGGCCCATAGCGAGAGAAGCCGACCCAAGTAATTACACCCACCTGAAGACGCTGCCTCAGGATCAAGCTTGGGCAAGGACAGATGGATGGAACTCCAAATATCCCACCCAGCTTGACTATGGTTTGGGCAATTAATAATTTTTGCCTGGGACTCGATAGTCCTATTACAGTTTAAACAAAGCTATGAATTCAAATTAACAAAGAGACTTGGATTGCTTTTTTTTTTTTTAAAATATCCTACGCTAAGCATGTAGAACCAAATCTAAATTGGTATTTAACTATACCAAACTAACAATTGATGAGCTCAATTTGAATACAAATGGCAGGAAACATTTTGACTTTCACAACCTTTATTTAACAGTCCCATTAACTCAAATCCAGCTAGGAATCGGTTATCAAATATACATATCGAGCCAATCTAACCAAGTAATCTAACTACAATGAAGTAACTAAATTGCACATTTGATATGCTAATCTATTCCAACATCAAATAAGCCGCTCATTTAAACCACGACTTTACAGCAGAAAATTACTTCAGTTTCAATTCATATTTCCAGCAAGATGAGTTTACATGGTGTTAAGCTCAGAACGTGTACCTGATGTTGAAATACAGAGAGAAATAGAACAAGTTAGTAGCAGTAAACTCAGCAACAGCAAGCACAGCTTAGTAAAATGAACCAACAGCCCAGGAAGTGTTTAGATTCAACCCAAAATGAATAATCAGACTCTACCCAGCACAAAGCATATCAAATACTTCGAAACAGAATTCCAGAACTTCTAGGACTTCCAATATGCAACAAACTCAATCCAAATGCCTGGAACTAGGAAACTTGAAGCAAAAATATCAATGGAATAGTAACTGTTTTTAGTTTTTTTTATCGATGTGTTTTCGAACTAATAATAGCTACGAAACAGTGAATTTTTTGCTGAAAAAGAAGCCCCCCTCCTCAAGGCATTTTATGCCATTTTATAGGGGCTACCCCAAAGGGTTAATCAGATCTTAGTTTTCTTTTTAGTCCCTCCCCTATCTTCAGTTTAGTCCCCTTATTTCTAACTTGTTACTCAAGTAAGCACCTCTATTGTGCTACCATCTACACTAAAGTACCCTTCTAGAAGACCCTAGGGTGCTCTTTTAGCTAGGCAATTCCTCTACTACCCTTACCCCTGCTTTGAAATTACCAATCCTTAAAGAACTACCATTTTCCCATGTCTAAACTACCCTTATTACCTCTTAAAATTACTAACTTCAGTTGGCTATACTAGACCCATTTACCCTTAGCTGAAGTTAACCAACAGATGAATTACTCAGCTATGTCCAATGCACATACTTTAAACACTACACCAATTAACACTAAAATTGAATGAACAACTAATACTCTCTGAAATCAATCCCGATCGAAGCCCGCTTAACCAATGACCAATTATCAACAAAACACATTAGTTCTGACTTACCATTAGCAAACCAAAGTGAAGAACAATTAACATGATTATACTTAAACTAATCAAAACCTAAACTAACTTCTTGAATCGAAACAGAGTAAACTAATATGCCAAGAACAAAACAAATTAGAATCAAGTCATAAATCGAAAAATGGAATCTAGACGGAGTTGACAAAACTTTGGACACTAGCCAGTATCAGAATAGAAGCAAACAGAAGAGAAGAGAACGAGAGCTCACTGATGCCAAGAGAAATGTCGGTCAGCCATCGACGTCCGAACCTTTTAGGATTTTTGACACGTAACATCCCTAACCATGTGTTTTTCTATAAGAGAACACATGGTTAAGGATATTACGGTCTGAAATCACAAAGATTTTGGGTTAGGGTTTTGGCCAGAAATTCTTAGATCTGAGATTCGAGCCGCTCCACCGGGATTCGAAGGAAGATGGTCATGGATTTGGGTTGAGGGAAGTCTGGGGATGGTGTGGTATGATTTTGGGCTGGTTTGGATGAACTTGCAACTTGGCCGGAAAACTTCAAACGAAGATTCTAGGAACTCCGGCAATATTCGAGAGAAACCAATAGTGGGAATGGAAAGAGGGATTCATGGGGGATCTATGATGTTAATTTGGGTTTGAACGGTGTACGTTGCACTCGCCGCCGGAGAGGATTTTGGGGCGACTGGGATTAGGGTTTGCACGGAGAGGTAGGGTGAGGAAGGTGAAGGACCGGGGTGGGGGAAGGGGTAAGGTTTGGACAGTTATATAGTGTAGGAGTGGGGCTTCCTGGCCGTTAGATCATGAGACCTCGACGGCTTGGATTAATCGACGCCAAACGACGTCGTTTTGAATTTATCGAATTGGACCGGATGGGAAGAGGGTTTTGGGCCTGAGTCGGAAGCTGATTTGGGCTGAAGTTTGGGTTTAAATAAACCCGATTTGTTCTTGTTTATTCCCTCTTTGTATTTTGTGTTTTTATTGTTATTATATAAATATATATTTTTTTATTTTGTATAATTGCAACAATTAAAATAAAGTCCTAATATATTTCAAAACTAGACTAATTAAATTCTAAAATTATTAAAAACCTATTTTACGCCAAATTTACGATTAACATAATTAAAATGCGAAAGTGAGCTATTTTTGTAATTTTCACGTTTGGTTCTAAACAAACTAACCCTTAATCGGCCCTAAAAATATGAAATTATATCCTAAATGCGAATGCATATTTTTGTGTTTTATATGAATCAACATGCACCAATTACATGCAAACAATTAACACGAAATGACACCAAAAAATTCACAAGAATTGTAAAAATAAAGGAAAATCATTTTTGTTTGAATTTTTGGGAATTATTCATATTTAGGGCAAAAATCACGTGCTCACATAAGTCTGAACCAGATTCATTATATAACTCTGAAAAGAAGTCCGAATCAGGTCTGCCTGCTGGTTGTAGCAGTTGATAATTAAACAAAAGTAGCTCCAGTTTTATTTAGGTCATAACCTAAGGCTTGCCTAGGCGTAAGTAGTATTCAGTAGTTATTCACGATTGCTAAGTCAGTTTGGAGATTATTATATTACTTACAACATGTTGTTCTAGGTGTTCAGCGCATAGAATTACGGCCAGTTGCTTGTAAAAAATTGAGTATAATTATTTTATTCTTTTTATGCATTCATAGTTAGCCTAAGCGTGTTTAAGCGAATGAAATACTAAAGACATGGTATCTAATGTACAGAGATGCAGTATCCTAAGCAGGATTTCTATATGCACAAATATTACATCATTTAAACATGATTTCCAGAATATGCAGAGATGATATGTTTATTAGTTTAGCCTAAAACAGGATCTCTAAGTGTGCATGGTAGAAAGAACATGATAACAAAGACACCGATTATTAACACATTTAACGCATGATTTTTTAAGTGATGTGATAGTGAAATGGACATGCTGAAAACAATAAGTATAAGTCCAAGAAACATGATCTCTAATGTATGAAATGAGTCCTAAGTATGATTTCTATTGCGCAAATAGGAATATAAACCTAATAACATGTTTTCTATCCTTTTGATGGCTAAAGCATGCATATTTCCCATCCCTTTTCACTAGTCAACCCCATACTTGTTTACAAATTATTACAGACCAAATGATTGAATTACAAAAGAAGTGCAAAAATAAGAAGTTACAACCATAGGAAGCCTGATCCTGACTTCCTCTCTGAGTTTTGTAATAAACTACTTCAATATCAATATTGTTCCAAAGCCTTGCTCATATCTGGGTGTGTCAGAGTTCCCTAAGGACCTCAAAGGATCCCGGGCAGTGCTCACACCCGGATTGCATAACCAAGAGAGTGATTGCAGTGTGGAAGGGCCAGCTCTTATGTGTCCAAGTTTAGAGGAAACTCAAGGGTCCCAAGGCAAGTCTCACACAAGAGGGGCATAACCTAGTATTATAAGAGTATATATGAGAGTGCTTGACATAGTTTGAAAAGAGTTTGTGTAAAAACTAGACTGTCAAATCCATTTTTAAAAGCAATCAGTAACAAAGGTGATTGAAAGCAATTGTAGTAGTAAACAAAACTCAGACTCCCAAGATGGAATCACACACAGAATCAGCAGTCATACAAAGGGGGTCAATGGATTTGGGACACACAGACATTTGATTGTAAACACATAACCCCAGCAGGGGTCTGGTTTGTACATGCAGAAGAATAGCGGATACTGCCATAATCACAAACCAGCCAAAAGAACACAAACACATGGAGGGGATATGGGTTTGGGATGGCAAGTACACAATAAGTGACTGACAGAGTATGCCTTGAAACACACGTAGGGGAGTGCATTAATCTAAAGGGGAAGGGGACATATTACAACATGCTGGTAATGTATCTTAATAGGACCACAAGCAGAAGTAGACCAAAAATGAAAGAAGCTAAAACAAATAAAGAAGCATGTTGTTTTTGAAGCTTCAACATTAAACTAGGACATACCAGTTGAGAAAGCAAAGTGCAGAAAAGAAAAGTAACCAGGGTTCCAAAGTCCAGTCGGCTAGACAAGGCAGTAGCACAAGTAGTAGAGAAAGAAAGAGAGTTTGAATGTGTAAGTTTGTGTTTTTTGAACTAAGTTGTTTGTGTCTTTAAAGAAGAGAGGGTAGGGTTTTTATAGCTTTGAAAACGAGTAGAAAATAAGGTAACAAGTAAAGGTTTAACACAAATATGGCAATAATCACAATCAGAATCCCAGTAATACAAGTACTTCCCTTTAATCAAGGAATTACTACTTAACGGATACTAACGAGATGATTAAGGAATTAAAATCAATTTGAGGAAGATTGATTTCTGACCATATAAGGGACAATAAAAATATAGAGTATACAATTGAGCCTAGGTATAGAATATACTTAATTTGGGGAAAGGATTTAGTGGGGTAAAACATCACAGCGAATAAAGGGAAGGAATCAATCAATTTAAACAAATGAGTAAAATTAGGGTTTATAAGAAAACGTTTTTGCAATCAGTCGTAACTTTAAGGAAATCATCATCAATAAAGAAATGGTCATGATTCTACACTTCAACATATAAATAGAAAAGAATAAACATGTGTATTAGACATGCAGGGTCAAACATATTGACAAAAAGGAGCAAACTAGATGAACATAAACATACAGGAGTGACATGAATAGGCTAAGGACTATTCTAATCATGGTAATCAACAAGGTCAAGCAGTCATGGCTCACACGTAGAACCAAAGTGAAGAAACCAGTCTAACAGATAAATAAAGTCAAAAACAAGTAAAGAACTCACAGCAATAAGTGAGGAAAACCTTTTAAGAAATTAGGGTTTTAACAATAGTCGAGTTAAAAAATGGTAAGAACTTAGAATCAGATAAGTCAAACAAGGAAAAGGATTCAAACACAAAGAACTTAATCGAACCAAGCATGCGTATAAAATAAACAAAGAGAGTTTCAGAACCCTGGATAGAACCAACACACTTAGGATTTCAAACACGATGAACCAGGTAGAAGAAGAACATAAAAAAACCATTTGAACATAGTAAAATCATAAGCTAATACTGAAAAATCAGAGAAGAAGTCATTTAGAAAAGTTTAAGAAAAATCCTAATTTTTGAAGACGGGGAGTTGCTTTGAAAAAATCAGAAAAGCTTTGAGGAAAACACTTAAGAGGATCATAACATACACAGATCTAAGATGGATCTGAAAGAAAATAGAAAGATCTTAAAGGTTAGGGTTTCAGAGAACCCAGAAAAGTGGAAAAAAAACTTTGAAAAGTTACTGATCTAGCCGGAAAAGCCTTGGATCTGACTCGATCGGTCATGGATAGCCGAAAAAAGACCATAGACGGAAGTCGAGCAGGATATGGATTATATCTCTTTGAGATCTTTCCATGAGATCACGAAAGCAGGCAACAAGGAGACATATGAGACGAGTACACGTCTCAAACAGCGATGAGAGTCCATGGATTGAGTGAAGATTGAAGGGGTTTAGGGTGGATTTGGACGGCGGCGGCTAGGGTGAGCCTTAGGTTTTTAGAAGAGTTTGAGAGGAGAGGGGATTCAAGGGCGGCGGACTGGAGAGAAATGATTTAGGTTAGGGGGTCATTTGGGGTTAAAAATGGTAAGGTGGAATGGTGGTCGTTGAATGATCAACGGCCTAGATTAAATAGGGTAGGTGGGGATCCGGGTTTGGGTTGGTTTTAAAAGGGTTATGGTCGGGTTTAAATTAAAATTGGGCTGGGGATTTGGGGGTCTAATTTAGGCTATAATTGAAATACAAATGGGTTGTTATTTAAATAGCCATTTTCACTTTTAAATTTATAATAAATAGTAAATAATTTCTAAAAATAAATTGAAAGTACTGTCACACCTCCTTTTTCCGCACCCGCGGGGGCGCAGGGGAGTTTTTTCCAATTAAAGGACAATCGAAACGGGATTTGTTTAATTATTTCAGAGTCGCCACTTGGGAGATTTAGGGTGTCCCAAGTCACCAATTTTAATCCCGAATCGAGGAAATGAATGACTCTATATTATGGTCTGCGTACCAGAAATTCGGATAAGGAATTCTGTTAACCCGGGAGAAGGTGTTAGGCATTCCCGAGTTCCGTGGTTCTAGCACGGTCGCTCAACTGTTATATTTGGCTTGATTATCTGATTTTATACAAATGTGAACTTATGTGCCAATTTTATCTTTTAAACGCTTTTATCATTCACTGTTATTTTTATAGGACTTGCAACGTCGTGAAAATATATCTCGAACCACGTTACATCAATGCACCCGTGGTTATTGACATATCTCGACTCGGTTGAGATTTGGATTTGGGTCACATAAATGTGCACCCGAATTAAGAAAAATAAATTATTAAGACGCGCCTAAAGCAACTAACGTATTGTTATTTTGGGGAAGGCCGTAAAATTTGCTAAACGGCATGTCCCGGATTCTAAGTATTTTTAATATATATACATTTAGAGGGCCCCGCAGCTTCTACATTTTTGTTTGTCGAGGCTCGTCTCATTTATTATTAAAAGGAATTTACAACGTCATGGAAATGCATCTCGGGCCACGCCATAATCAATATACCCGTGATTAGAGACACATTTCGATTCCGTTGAGATTTAGATTTGGGTCACATAAATGTGCACCCGAGTTTAGGGAGATAACATTATTAAAGGCGTGCCTAAAGCAACTAGCGCATTATTTTTTTTTTTGGTAGGGCCGCGAAATTTGCTAAACGGCCCGTCCCGGAATCTAAGTATTTAATACATATATTTTGTGAGGGCTCCGCAATCTGTGCATTTTTATTTTTTGGCGAAGCTTGCCTCGTTTTTTATTATTATTATTTATTTTTTATTTTTTATATTTTTCAAAAGGATGCCATTTTTACGCCTTTAACAATACTAAACCTTACAGCTTCTTTACAACTAAAATCTCATAACTTGTCAAAATTTAATAAAATGAGTCTAGTGAATGGGTGTTTCGGAAGTAATAATAACATGTACTAATAATAAATTTTTTGAATGAACTAAGCGAAGAAAAGGACGAGCAAATTAACGTCAAACTTGTGTCATAAAACAACTAGTCCAACTTAATCGGATGACATCGAATAAACAAGAATCACATAACGCAAAATGAACAAAATGCATTCGATGAAAACATAAGCCTTAAATTTTCATAACAAATTTATATATTGCATCTTCGAACATTTAACGTAAAGTTTCTTTATCTAATACATCGAGGTTTACTAACCTTTGAACCTTGACAACCTCAGAACGACAAACACGACCCCGATGGAAACTCAAGCCGGACCTCACTAAACGAGGAACAATGACGAAACCTCGGAACAAACTCGACGAACCGGACCTCAACGAGCAACGATGACTTCAATGGAAACTGAAAGCTCGGCCCAAACTGCCAACGCACGAGATGTTGCCTGCTGCTGGATTTTTCTCGACGCAGCAGGTTGGTGCGAGAAAATGCAACAAAGAGGTCGTTTGGATGTGAGGAAGGAGGCTATGGAGGGTCATTTGGGCAGTGGCCATTGACGATGGGCAATGACGACGAGGGGGGACTGTTTGATCGACCAGGACTAGATGACGAGGGAATAGCGAGGGAGACTGGTTGTGGTCACCGGACGTGAGGGAGTGGACGATGGACGTGAAGGGGCTGGCAGCGACTGGTTTTTTTCGTCTAGGGGTGATGGTTATGGCGACAGGGGGGGGGGGGGGGGGTGCGACGGGCTGTTTGGGCAGTGGTTTTGGAGTACAGTGACAACGGGGGTCGTCGTGGATAGTGGTTGATGATGGCTGCTGGGTTTTGCTTGGTGTTTGGACGTGGTCGACGATGGAGTAGGGGTTTCGACCGGGAAGGTGACGTTTGGTGGTGGTCGTGAGGCGGAGAGGGAGCTGGGGAAGGTGACGGGGTGGTGTTTGGACAGTGGAGGTGACGACGTTGCTGCTACTCGTCGGGCTGGGTAGTGATGATGGTGGAGCTGGGAGGAGGAGGGTGGTCCGTTTTCCGCTAGGGTTCGCTTCTTCTTCTTTTGAAGAAGAAGAAGATGATGAACAGTATCGAATTTTCCAAAAAATTCAAAAGTCCCCAGTCCAAATGTTTTCATCCGTGTTTTGTAATGGGTTTGCCCAGAAAAATGAGCCCCACGCGTGGTGGGGTTCGAGACTTATGTCCCCCACGCGTGGTGGGGTTCCCCATGTGTCCTGGACTCGGTTTATTATGGGCTAGGTCCGAAAATTAGGCCTAAAACCGGGTAGTTTGAACCCGAATATTATTCTTTTGCCCGGACCCGAGAAATAGGAAAACGTTGCTTAACTAGTCCTATGTAAGCAAAATAACTACCAAAAATAAGACTAGTATTCAAACAAAACTATATATTTTTTAAATATTTTTTCAAGATTTAAAATAGCTACAAAATATTAATAAAACTATTTTTGTAATTTTCGTTTTTTTAAATATTAAGATAAAAATATGAAGTAATATTTTTTGTATTTTTCAAAGTTAAAATGACTATAGAATATTAATAAAACTATTTTTTGTAATTTTCGTTCTTATATAAAGTACAAAAATAAAGTGCAATTTTTGATTTTTTTTCAAATTTATGAGGGATACATAAACTAAAATTATATATATATTTTTTGTGATTTTTCTTTTTGCAACGAAATAAAGTAAAATAGTTAAAATGACTATATTGGACCCAATTTCACATATTCACGCTAAAAATGTGAAAATTCTCGGGGAGGGTCAAAAATCACGTGCTTACAGCTGCCCCTCTTTGACTGGAAACACGAAGAGTTTTCCGACAAAGAACGACTAGACGTGTTTTTGACCCGACCATTACTTGGACGGACTACACTTAAGGAAAGGGAGGGAATGTGACCGAGCCCTGGTATCTGAGCTGCCTACATATCCTTGGTTATACAGGAATCAGGCCACGTGTAGTTCGGGATATGAGAGAGATAGTGAAGTTGTACCGAGGTGGAGAGCCGATCGAGGTGCCGTTCCGTTGAGGTTCCGGTCCGCGGTCCTGTCATTACAACAAAAATGAAAACTGAAAAAGACTAACTAAGCCTATCAGCTACTAGTTACAAGGATTCCTATCTCTTAAGTCTTCTGAAACTTGGTCTTGAGTCTTGAATGGTGCTTCATACAGACTTTGGATTTGAACCTTGATACTTGCTAGTTGTAGGTGTTAGTTCTTGAGCAGACCACATCTGTTCTCCATTTCCGTATTTTTCTCTTTTTTGTTTTTCTCTTTTCTTGTTCTTCTTCTTTTTTTCTTGTTTTTTTTGTTTTTGTGACCAGCTTCTGTTGATCATCCCAGACTATTGATTCGCGTTCTTGAGGCGAGCTTCTAACTTGGATTGAATGCTGGGGATTTCTGTTGTAATCCTTCTGCTTTCCAGTGGGTCACTGCTTGATCTTTGACAGGCGGACTCCTGACTTCTTCGATCTTTGACATACCACAAACTCCGTTCTACAGGCGGGTCCCTGACAATCAAAACAAACAAAACAAACAAAATTTCCTAACCCAGTTTGCACTGGGGAGGTTTGTGAGTCGTTAGCAAAATCGTAGCCCACTGATACTACTGATGCAGTGCTGAGAGTGAACTAAACACTAGATTAGGATGTATTCCCTTGTTATACAGGTGGGCGCCTAACTTCAATGCTTGAAATGTAAGGACTGAAATGTATTCCTCTGTTCTATGGGCGGGCTCCCAATTTCAACACTTGAAATTAAAAAGACTGAAATGTATTCCTCTCGTTATACAGGTGGGCGCCTAGGTCATGAAATGCAAATACTGAAATGTATTCTCTCGTTATACAGGTGGGCGCCTGGCAAGAAATTTAAAGACTGGAATGTATGCCTCTGTTCTATGGGCGGGCTCCCAATTTCAACACTTGAAAGTAAAGACTGAAAGTAAAGACTGAAATGTATGCCTCTGTTATTATGGGCGGGCTCCCAATTTCAACATTTGAAAATAAAGACTGAAATGTATTCCTCTCGTTATACAGGTGGGCGCCTGGGTTTAGGAAAATGACTTTTTTAGGAGAAGGTTCATCAGACTAGGTCATTTTTGTTTTTGGTATCTTAGGAGAAAGATTCATCAGACTAAGATTTTGATCCTAGGAGAAGGTTCGTCAGACTAGGTCTCTATCTTAGGAGAAAAATTCATCGGACTAAGATTTTGATCCTAGGAGAAAGTTCATCAGACTAGGTCTTTTCTTTTTGGTATCTTAGGAGAAAGATTCATCAGACTAAGATTTTGATCCTAGGAGAAGGTTCATCAGACTAGGTCTCTATCTTAGGAGAAAAATTCATCAGACTAAGATTTTGATCCTAGGAGAAGCTTCATCAGACTAGGTCATTTTTGTTTTTTGGTTATCTTAGGAGAAAGATTCATCGGACTAAGATTTTGATCCTAGGAGAAGGTTCGTCAGACTAGGTCTCTATCTTAGGAGAAAAATTCGTCAGACTAAGATTTTGATCCTAGGAGAAGGTTCATCAGACTAGGTCTTGTTTTTTTGTTTTTTGGTTATCTTAGAAGAAAGATTCATCAGACTAAGATTTTGATCCTAGGAGAAGGTTCGTCAGACTAGGTCTCTATCTTAGGAGAAAAATTCGTCAGACTAAGATTTTGATCCTAGGAGAAGGTTCATCAGACTAGGATTTTTCTTTTTGTTATCTTAGGAGAAAGATTCATCAGACTAAGATTTTGATCCTAGGAGAAGGTTCATCAGACTAGGTCTCTATCTTAGGAGAAAAATTCGTCAGACTAAGATTTTGATCCTAGGAGAAGGTTCATCAGACTAGGTCATTTTTTTTTGGTATCTTAGAAGAAAGATTCATCAGACTAAAATTTTGATCCTAGGAGAAGGTTCGTCAGACTAGGTCTCTATCTTAGGAGAAAAATTTGTCAGACTAAGATTTTGATCCTAGGAGAAGGTTCATCAGACTAGGTCGTTTTTTGGTATCTTAGGAGAAAGATTCATCAGACTAAGATTTGGATCCTAGGAGAAGGTTCGTCAGACTAGGTCTCTATCTTAGGAGAAAAATTCATCGGACTAAGATTTTGATCCTAGGAGAAGGTTCATCAGACTAGGTCTTTTCTTTTTGGTATCTTAGGAGAAAGATTCATCAGACTAAGATTTTGATCCTAGGAGAAGGTTCATCAGACTAGGTCTTGCTTTTTTGGTATCTTAGGAGAAAGATTCATCAGACTAAGATTTTGATCCTAGGAGAAGGTTCATCAGACTAGGTCATTTTTGTTTTTTGGTTATCTTAGGAGAAAGATTCATCGGACTAAGATTTTGATCCTAGGAGAAGGTTCGTCAGACTAGGTCTCTATCTTAGGAGAAAAATTCGTCAGACTAAGATTTTGATCCTAGGAGAAGGTTCATCAGACTAGGTCTTGTTTTTTTGTTTTTTGGTTATCTTAGAAGAAAGATTCATCAGACTAAGATTTTGATCCTAGGAGAAGGTTCGTCAGACTAGGTCTCTATCTTAGGAGAAAAATTCGTCAGACTAAGATTTTGATCCTAGGAGAAGGTTCATCAGACTAGGATTTTTCTTTTTGTTATCTTAGGAGAAAGATTCATCAGACTAAGATTTTGATCCTAGGAGAAGGTTCATCAGACTAGGTCTCTATCTTAGGAGAAAAATTCGTCAGACTAAGATTTTGATCCTAGGAGAAGGTTCATCAGACTAGGTCATTTTTTTTTTGGTATCTTAGGAGAAAGATTCATCAGACTAAGATTTTGATCCTAGGAGAAGGTTCGTCAGACTAGGTCTCTATCTTAGGAGAAAAATTTGTCAGACTAAGATTTTGATCCTAGGAGAAGGTTCATCAGACTAGGTCTTGTTTTTTTGGTATCTTAGGAGAAAGATTCATCAGACTAAGATTTGGATCCTAGGAGAAGGTTCGTCAGACTAGGTCTCTATCTTAGGAGAAAAATTCATCGGACTAAGATTTTGATCCTAGGAGAAGGTTCATCAGACTAGGTCTTTTCTTTTTGGTATCTTAGGAGAAAGATTCATCAGACTAAGATTTTGATCCTAGGAGAAGGTTCATCAGACTAGGTCTTGCTTTTTTGGTATCTTAGGAGAAAGATTCATCAGACTAAGATTTTGATCCTAGGAGAAGGTTCATCAGACTAGGTCATTTTTGTTTTTTGGTTATCTTAGGAGAAAGATTCATCGGACTAAGATTTTGATCCTAGGAGAAGGTTCGTCAGACTAGGTCTCTATCTTAGGAGAAAAATTCGTCAGACTAAGATTTTGATCCTAGGAGAAGGTTCATCAGACTAGGTCTTGTTTTTATGTTTTTTGGTTATCTTAGAAGAAAGATTCATCAGACTAAGATTTTGATCCTAGGAGAAGGTTCGTCAGACTAGGTCTCTATCTTAGGAGAAAAATTCGTCAGACTAAGATTTTGATCCTAGGAGAAGGTTCGTCAGACTAGGATTTTTCTTTTTGTTATCTTAGGAGAAAGATTCATCAGACTAAGATTTTGATCCTAGGAGAAGGTTCATCAGACTAGGTCTCTATCTTAGGAGAAAAATTCGTCAGACTAAGATTTTGATCCTAGGAGAAGGTTCATCAGACTAGGTCATTTTTTTTTGGTATCTTAGGAGAAAGATTCATCAGACTAAGATTTTGATCCTAGGAGAAGGTTCGTCAGACTAGGTCTCTATCTTAGGAGAAAAATTTGTCAGACTAAGATTTTGATCCTAGGAGAAGGTTCATCAGACTAGGTCGTTTTTTTGGTATCTTAGGAGAAAGATTCATCAGACTAAGATTTGGATCCTAGGAGAAGGTTCGTCAGAATAGGTCTCTATCTTAGGAGAAAAATTCATCGGACTAAGATTTTGATCCTAGGAGAAGTTTCATCAGACTAGGTCTTGTTTTTTTTTTTTTTATATTTTTAACAACCACTTAGGAGGAAATGCATCTCCTATGGGTGAAACTAAAACAAACCGAGGAGGAAATGCGTCTCCTATGGGTAAAACTAAAACAACCTTAGGAGGAAATGCATCTCCTATGGGGTGAAACTAAAACAATCTTAGGAGGAAATGCATCTCCTATGGGTAAAACTCAAACTTAGGAGGAAATGCATCTCCTATGGGTGAAACTAAAACGAACTTAGGAGGAAATGCATCTCCTATGGGTAGAACTCTAATGATTTCAAACTAGGAAGTGCGTCTCCTATTAATGAAACCTTCGCTTTTTTTTTCTGAATTATTTACTTACCTGTGTTGTCCTCCCTCGAAATTGTTGGGGATTATTTAGATGGGGATGACTTTTTACCCTTTTTTTCTTTTTTTCATTATTATCTTTTTATTCTTCTCTCTTTTTTTTTTTTTTTTTGCATAGCTTCTTCCTTCGAAGACTACCTCCCTTGAGAGTCGTTTTGCCTTTCCCCGAAAGGAACCGCTGAGGATACCGACTTTCCAACCTTGTGTTGGATTCCTCGCAACTGCTAGGGATAACATTGTTGGGGAATTATTTACTTACCTGCTAGGGATAACACTGTTGGGTAAAATGTTATCAGCTGGGGGTACCTGACTTCCAGAAAATTTTCTAAATGGAAGGAAAATTTTCTGCCCCAGTTTGATAATATCCCTTGTGGCATGCGTTTCTGCATCAATGCCATTTCCTTTACCTGTTTCAAATCAAACAAAATTTGTTAGTTTAAAACATGGTGGTTGGTTGTGATACTCCTACTGGGATGGCTTTCCCTTTCTCCTTCCTTGCTCTGCGTTCAACAACTTGTTGGGGATGATATTATGTGCTGGGGATAATCCCTTCCTGCTGGGGGATATCCCTCTTCTTTTGTGGCATAGCTTGGAAACTGGCATTTCCCCGACCTTTTAGTCTAGTATGGATTTCGCCAAATCATGCTCACTGCTCTCCTTGCTTTGTTCACGGGCCTTGTCTTTGAGGTTTATAACCTTGGTTTTGGCAAGGATATCCCTCTTGACGCTTGTCAATCCTTTTGTCAATTCCCTTTTGCTGGGGATATCTTTATTGACACTGGCCTCGCGCTTGTTCCTTGATGACTATACCACTTGGATGTACTAGTCAGATCTCATTTTGGAAAGCTGGTGGCCTATTTGAAGTCATTTCATACTTGTTCTGACCAGACAGACTCTATTGGGGATTTTTCTATGAAAGGAAAAGATAAAAGGGAACAAAATAAAAAGACAAAGGAAAAAAACATGACTCTTTTACAAAAGAAACTATAAATAAAAATCTATCAAACGCAGATACCGACTCTAATGGCCATGACATGCGTATGTGGCCTATCCTCTGCCGTCAATCATCTTTTAAGATCTTCAATTGGCGATTCCCCCTCTGATTCTCAATCTTATTCGACTTGTAGTGCCCGAAGGGTTTTCACTATCAAGTCTCTCTCATTTTTGGGTTCTTCTCTCAGCTTTCATCGCCTTATGGTGCCTGTGAAGGTTTTCACCAATAAGACTCTCTCGTTTTATATCTCTCTCCAGCTGGGGATTTGGAGTGTTGCTGGTATGACTCTTTCTGTTGGAGATTAGAGTCCTTTCTGCTGTGGAACAGAATGTTATGTTCGCCGGTAAGACTCTTCATTTGTCTGACTTGGCATTTTTTGAAAACTGATCAGAAGGTCTTTCTTTGGACCGTAATGTGGATTTTTGGATAGGGCTAGAAAAAAAAAGGGTATTAAACGCTCAAAAAAATGCATTAGTTTTGGGTTATTAGTTACAACCTTCGGAATTAGATTTATTTACAACGACCGCAACCTCTGCCCCGGTTTCTTGCTTGGGGATATCTTAATTGTTTTTTTTCTTTTCATTTTTCAAAACTATGACCGAGCCGTGAAGCGCCTACGTATCCTCTTTGAGGAATCAGGTCAAACGTAGTTCCCAATTCCTCTTTTTCATTTGATTTTCTTCTTTTTATTTTTTCTTTGTTATCAATTTTCTTTTCTTTTCTTTTCTTTTTTTTTCTCTTTTTTTTCGTTGTTGTTTTCTTTCTTTCTCTTTTTTTTTCTTCTTTTTCCATTTTGTTGTTTTCTTTTCTTTCTTTTCTCTTACCTGCCATGCTCGCATATTTTATTCGTTGCTACTAATTCCGAACGAGGGGTATGAAAGAAAATAAATAAGGCTCAAAAGGGGTAACGAAGGATAAAGTGTTTGGGTAGCAGAACAAAATGCCTTCGTCATTCCAGTCTTCAAAACATGCCAAGTGCAAACAACACACTTTAAATTTGTAGTCTCTTCTGATGGTGCTGGACTTGACAATTATGTTAAACATTTTATTTTTCCTTTGTCATTTCTAAGCACCGTTGGGCGACACTCTCATTATCATGACCGACCCTCATGCCAATTTGGCGAATCTTGCTTTTAACGGTTTTCTTTGTGCTTAACTTGCCCCAGTTCCACATGACTCGAGCTCTGAATAATCTCAAACCGTCCTTATTTTCTTTAAATGGTCTGATCGCCTTTCCAGGGTTTTATGATTAACTTTAAAGACTAGGCCCAAAGTGTGTGCGCATGTCATGTCACTAGAATCGGCACTGAACAAAATGACAAAAGGACTAAACAAAAGATGACTGGATATAATATAAGACCGGATTTTGCATTAGACCGGTGAAATGGTTTGAATAACGAAACAAACCAAATAAACCAGAACAAAATCCTGAAACAAACTGGACAAAATTTAAACAACCACTATATAAAAAAAATGGAAAGATAAGAAAGTTTGACACAGGACAAAATCTGAATTATAACCCTAACAATCCGAACAACAGAAATGACCACAAAGTAAGCCACCACAAGCTTCTCTCTTGCTGACCAAGGAACGAAGCGTCCTCCCACTTTATCAAAACCTGGCATCTTAGCCACTGAGCTTTGCATCAATACTGCCAAGACCATTACCCGCTTCAACATCATCACCCTCCATCAACAAGTTCTCGATAGGGTTTGAGTGCTCCATGTCACTGTTATTGATCACAATCCGTCCTTCTTGGATCATTCTTTCTATTTCTCTTTTCAAATCCCGACAGCTTTCAACATTATGCCCCTAGGCATTGGAATGGTATTCACACCTTTTAGAAGGGTCAAAGCTTCTTGCACGTGGGTCCACACGATTTGGAGGAATAGGTGCAATCATGTCATGACTCTTTAACTTCTCAAATAAGCTTTCATAGGACTCTCCTATTGGTGTAAAATTATCTTTCAACCTTTGCTCCCCTTTATACCACTGGCTTGGATGTGGGTTATAGGGCATCTGAAAATTTTGTGGAGACTTCTGGGGATTTTGTGATGCTCGTGCTCGCCTCCTGGGGTGTTTTGGTGGTTGGACAACATACTGAGGTGGAGCGACAGAGTATTGAGCGTCCTGAGGTGGATAATACTGCTCAGGGGAGCCATAGAAAATTTGAGGAGGCTGCTCATACCTTCGAGATGTTCTCCTGGGACCTCTTCTAGACCCTGATGTCATCATGATTTCTTCAATCTCCTCATTTGTGTCGCTAAGATTATCTGACTCAACCCGGACAGCCTGAGTTGCGGCTTTAAGAACAGCTTGACTTATAATTTTGCCTGTCTTAAGACCATTCTCTACCATTTCTCCAATTTTGATTGCTTCCGAGAAGGTTTTGCCAACTGCGGACACCATGTTTTGAAAGTAATCTGGCTCTTGCGCTTGAAGGAAGACAGTAATTAGCTCGTGGTCATCCATGGGTGGCTTAACTCGAGCTGCTTGCTCTCTCCATTTTATGGCATATTCCCTGAAACTTTCACTTGGTTTCTTCTTCAGGTTTGAAAGGGAAATGCGGTCTGGGGGAATGTCGATGTTGTATTGGAACTGTCTGACAAAGGCCTGTGCCATGTCATCCCAGACATACCAGCGAGACGTGTCTTGATCCATAAACCATTCGGAGGCTACTCCCGTAAGGCTTTCCACAAAATAAGCCATCAACAATTCTTCATTTCTTCCCGCACCTCTCAGTTGATTGCAATACCTTTTCAGGTGGGCTATGGGATCTCCATGTCCATCGTACTTTTCAAATTTTGGAGTCTTGAAACCAGGCGGCAAGTGGACATCGGGGAACATACATAGATCTTTGAAGGCAACACTCTTTTGGCCTGCCAACCCTTGCATGTTTTCCAACCATTGTTCTAAGCTTTTCACTCTTTGGGTCATTTCTTCCTGTACCATCTTTCGGGCAGGCTTCTCAGTTTTTGCAGCAAGATCAAACGAGTACGAGTGGTACTCAGGAGAGTGGTATTGCTCTTGTTGTGTCGCAAATTGTGACTCATGACGAGGAACCCTCCGACTCTGAGCCTCTGGAGCACTTGTAACAGCTTCGACGTTAGTTGTCATTTTTCTTTGAGGCACAAACCGACCACCTCAACTTTCTTCACAATTTAACACCAAATATGTTAGAATGGACTCAGTCGGTCCTTATTATTATCAACATATATATATATATATTTATTTATTTATTTTTTTATTTTTTTATTTTTTTACCTTTGTTTTTCCCTTTTTTTTTTCTTTTTCATTTTTTTCGTTTCGTTTTTTCCTTCCTTTTTTCCAATTCTCTTTTTTTCGTTTTTGTTTGGTCGAATCTTATGGAGATTGCCTACGTATCATGACCCCGCATGAATCAGACCTTGCGTAGTTCGGACCAATAAAAGATAAACAATACTAAACATTTTTCATATTAGAACAAACTGGGTTTCAAAGGTTTGAAGATGACCTACAAACTCGAAAATCAAACAACCCACATATTCTAATCAAAAGCTTTACAAACTCAAAAAACAAAAGGCTAGCTCCATTTCTCTGTTCGACAAATGCAACCAAACAGTTATTTTTGCAAATGTGGCCCCTTCCAATTTTCACATGAATTTTGAGGCCGGGGAGGATTATTTTGACACTTTACAAACTTGTCCATTCTTTTACGAAAATAACCTTTCGACAACTGAAAGATACTCTAAGGCTATTTCGGCAAGAACGGTTTAAGACGCGGCCGAAGCTAGCTCGGCTTATTATGACAAAATTTGAACGGTATTCACCTGACCGTCGACTCTTTTTTTTTCAAATTATAATAAAAACTTGGTGTTGCAAAACACGGCCCTTCAGCGTCTCGGGGACGAAGCTTTTTAAGGCTGTGTGGGTCAACTGGACCAAACTCCTAGACATGACCCAAAATGTGGCTGTTTATGCAAAGTCAGCCTTCCGGCGTCCTTTTCGGGAACATTCGGCTATTTATGACAAACAGCATCTCCTGACTTAGTTATGACTCTTTTATTGTTTTTCGAAAATAGGAAACCCAATACTGCAAACACGGCCTGTCAACGTCTCGGGGACGAAGATTTTTAAGGTTGTGTGGGCCAATTGGACCAAATCCAAAACATGACCCAAAAGGTGGCTGTTTATGCAAAGTCAGCCTTCCGGCGTCCCTTTAGGGAACATTCGGCTATGTCTTGATAAAACAGCGTCACCCGACTTCTTTATGACAAAATTAAAATTTGACATATATATATTTTTCTTTTATTATTATTTATTTGTTTTTGGCTTTTTAGCAAAAGGTGGGGTTGGACCCGATGAGGGTTGCCTACGTATCTCACATCCGGTGAGAATCAAACCCGCGTAGTTCGGGCGATCAAGAATAAGTAGATGAACTAACTTTTTTTTTGAATTTGCGAAAGAACTACTTTAAAAGAAGAAAGGAAGTATATTTTTTGATTTTTGATTGATTTTCTTTTTAAAAGAAACACTTCTAAGATATATTTTTTGAATTTTCATTTGCATTATTTTTTATTCTAAAGAAAAAGAAGAATATATTTTTTGGGAATTTTACCTTTAATATAAGAAATGCTTCTAAAATGTTTTTTTTTTGAATTTTGAATTTTCTTTTCAATTTTTGAAAGAAGAATCAAAATATTTTCGGATTTGTTTTTTTTATATTATATTTTTTTTATTTTTATTTTTTAAAGAAACAACTAGAAAGACTTTCTAAAGAAGTCAATAATGGAAAATATTTTGGATTATTTGTTTTGAAAATTGGGATTCTAAAAACTTTTGTAAGACAAATGTTCTTGCAACAGATAAAGATATATATACATATTTTGGAAATAAAGAAAAACTTTTTGGATTTTTCATGCTTTGTTTTATTTGTAATTTTATTTTTTATATTTATTATTTCTTTCAAAAATGTGGCATGGGAGACATAATTATTTCCAAGACTTCTTGGATTCCGCAAATGCTCCCCATGCGCTTTTCCCAACATATGAAGCGTGGGGGACATAGGGGAATTCCAAGACTTCTTGGATTCCACAAATGTTCCCCATGTGCTTTCCCAAAAGCAAGCGTGGGGGACATAGGGAATTCCAAGGCTTCTTGGATTCCACAAATGTTCCCCATGCTTTGCTTAAAATAACATCATGCTGGAAATGACCAAATGACCCATTCGCCCTTGACTAAATACAACATGTAGCACATAGGATGCCGAAAGATGGTCTATTATTTTCAGGTTGCTTGTCCTAGACGGACCCAACCCCTATGTTGAGTCCCCTAAGTCAAATGCACATGATGCAAATAAACGTTCCTACTAGGGATCCGGCATGTGGCTTTGTTATACTAGGTTCAAAAACCTGGGTCGGTGTTCTAGACAGTGTACCCGAGCGGACAACTCGAGCTGAGGAAGGAGCTCCTTTCCGGGAACCAAAAGGCCAGCCGGCTTAGAAACTTTCCGAGCCTCTTTTATTTAGGGTATGACACTAACAGAATAGGGAGTCTCAACCAGTAAGCACATCCCCGGAGGTAAGAAGAGAAAGGTTTCGGCACAGTTTATATACAGTTCAAATAATATCAAAGCGGTAAAAGCAGCATTTAGCACATTAGGCTCAAAACATGTAATAATCAGATAATAAATAAAGCCAAATAATAACAATTATTCTAAGCTCGAATTCTTAACCCTGAACCAGTGGTTCTGGGTCATAATATCATCCCCAGCAGAGTCGCCAGAGCTGTCACACCTCCTTTTTCCGCACCCGCGAGGGCGCAGGGGAGTTTTTTCCAATTAAAGGACAATCGAAACGGGATTTGTTTAATTATTTCAGAGTCGCCACTTGGGAGATTTAGGGTGTCCCAAGTCACCAATTTTAATCCCGAATCGAGGAAATGAATGACTCTATATTATGGTCTGCGTACCAGAAATCCGGATAAGGAATTCTGTTAACCCGGGAGAAGGTGTTAGGCATTCCCGAGTTCCGTGGTTCTAGCACGGTCGCTCAACTGTTATATTTGGCTTGATTATCTGATTTTATACAAATGTGAACTTATGTGCCAATTTTATCTTTTAAACGCTTTTATCATTCACTGTTATTTTTATAGGACTTGCAACGTCGTGAAAATATATCTCGAACCACGTTACATCAATGCACCCGTGGTTATTGACATATCTCGACTCGGTTGAGATTTGGATTTGGGTCACATAAATGTGCACCCGAATTAAGAAAAATAAATTATTAAGACGCGCCTAAAGCAACTAACGTATTGTTATTTTGGGGAAGGCCGTAAAATTTGCTAAACGGCATGTCCCGGATTCTAAGTATTTTTAATATATATACATTTAGAGGGCCCCGCAGCTTCTACATTTTTGTTTGTCGAGGCTCGTCTCATTTATTATTAAAAGGAATTTACAACGTCATGGAAATGCATCTCGGGCCACGCCATAATCAATATACCCGTGATTAGAGACACATTTCGATTCCGTTGAGATTTAGATTTGGGTCACATAAATGTGCACCCGAGTTTAGGGAGATAACATTATTAAAGGCGCGCCTAAAGCAACTAGCGCATTATTATTTTTTTTGGTAGGGCCGCGAAATTTGCTAAACGGCCCGTCCCGGAATCTAAGTATTTAATACATATATTTTGTGAGGGCTCCGCAATCTGTGCATTTTTATTTTTTGGCGAAGCTTGCCTCGTTTTTTTATTATTATTATTTATTTATTATTTTTTATATTTTTCAAAAGGATGCCATTTTTACGCCTTTAACAATACTAAACCTTACAGCTTCTTTACAACTAAAATCTCATAACTTGTCAAAATTTAATAAAATGAGTCTAGTGAATGGGTGTTTCGGAAGTAATAATAACATGTACTAATAATAAATTTTTTGAATGAACTAAGCGAAGGAAAGGACGAACAAATTAACGTCAAACTTGTGTCATAAAACAACTAGTCCAACTTAATCGGATGACATCGAATAAACAAGAATCACATAACGCAAAATGAACAAAATGCATTCGATGAAAACATAAGCCGAAAATTATCATATCAATTTATATATTGCATCTTCGAACATTTAACGTAAAGTTTCTTTATCTAATACATCGAGGTTTACTAACCTTTGAACCTTGACAACCTCAGAACGACAAACACGACCCCGACGGAAACTCAAGCCGGACCTCACTAAACGAGGAACAATGACGAAACCTCGGAACAAACTCGACGAACCGGACCTCAACGAACAACGATGACTTCAATGGAAACTGAAAGCTCGGCCCAAACTGCCAACGCATGAGATGTTGCTTGCTGCTGGATTTTTCTCGACGCAGCAGGTTGGTGCGAGAAAATGCAACAAAGGGGTCGTTTGGATGTAAGGAAGGAGGCTATGGAGGGTCGTTTGGGCAGTGGCCGTTGACGATGGGCAATGACGACGAGGGGGGACTGTTTGATCTACCAGGACTGGACGACGAGGGAACAGCGAGGGAGACTGGTTGTGGTCACCGGACGTGAGGTAGTGGACGATGGACGTGAAGGGGCTGACAGCGACTGGTTTTTTTCGTCTAGGGGTGGTGGTTGTGGCGACAGGGGGGGGGGGGGTGCGGCGGGCTGTTTGGGCAGTGGTTTTGGAGTACAGTGACAACGGGGTCGTCGCGGGTAGTGGTCGACGATGGCTGCTGGGTTTTGCTTGGTGTTTGGATGTGGTCGACGATGGAGTAGGGGTTTCGACCGGGAAGGTGACGTTTGGTGGTGGTCGTGAGGCGGAGAGGGAGCTGGGGGAAGGTGACGGGGTGGTGTTTGGACAGTGGAGGTGACGACGTTGCTGCTACTCGTCGGGCTGGGTAGTGATGATGGTGGAGCTGGGAGGAGGAGGGTGGTCCGTTTTCCGCTAGGGTTCGCTTCTTCTTCTTTTGAAGAAGAAGAAGATGATGAACAGTATCGAATTTTCCAAAAAATTCAAAAATCCCCAGTCCAAATGTTTTCATCCGTGTTTTGTAATGGGTTTGCCCAGAAAAATGAGCCCCACGCGTGGTGGGGTTCGAGACTTATGTCCCCCACGCGTGGTGGGGTTCCCCATGTGTCCTGGACTCGGTTTATTATGGGCTAGGTCCGAAAATTAGGCCTAAAACCGGGTAGTTTGAACCCGAATATTATTCTTTTGCCCGGACCCGAGAAATAGGAAAACGTTGCTTAACTAGTCCTATGTAAGCAAAATAACTACCAAAAATAAGACTAGTATTCAAACAAAACTATATATTTTTTAAATATTTTTTCAAGATTTAAAATAGCTACAAAATATTAATAAAACTATTTTTGTAATTTTCGTTTTTTTAAATATTAAGATAAAAATATGAAGTAATATTTTTTGTATTTTTCAAAGTTAAAATGACTATAGAATATTAATAAAATTATTTTTTGTAATTTTCGTTCTTATATAAAGTACAAAAATAAAGTGCAATTTTTGATTTTTTTTCAAATTTATGAGGGATACATAAACTAAAATTTATATATGTATTTTTTTGTGATTTTTTCTTTTTGCAACGAAATAAAGTAAAAATAGTTAAAATGGCTATATTAGACCCAATTTCACATATTCACGCTAAAAATGTGAAAATTCTCGGGGAGGGTCAAAAATCACGTGCTTACAAGTACCAAAATGATTTATAACATATAAATAACAATTTAAAAATATAGGGCCCAATTTTATGCGTACAAAACATAATTAAACCTTAAAAGGGCCAATATTGCATTTATGTGCAATTTAGCTTTAAAAATACTAAATAAAATTATAAAAATGTGTAAAAATTACCTTAGCCATATTTTGGCATAAATATAAAAATCCAATAGATGAATTATCAATATAATAACTTTGGAAATAATTATTGGGATTTTATGGATAAAAGGGAGAAAATAAATCAATTATAAACTTTAAAAATTATGGAAAAATAATAAAACATTTGGACATGCTTATATATGCATATATATGCTATCTTAAAGTTATTTTTCATATTAAAAATATATAAGGAAAAATTGGGTATCAACAGCTGCCCCTCTTTACCCGGAAAGAATGAAAAAGTTTTCGGGTAAAGATATGATGACCAATTTTGACCGAGCAAAACGGGTTGAAGAGGTTTAGTCTGCACCCTGGCTTCTAAGCTACCTACATATCCCTGGTTTTACAGGAATCAGGCCGTATGTAGTTTAGGAATCATCGGCGAAGTATGTCGATGAAGATATTTCAAGAACGGACGCAATATCTAGGGCGGGGTGAGTGGAAAGTTTACGGGAATGGTTAGGTTTGATATGGCTGGGGGAACTGGAGCGGGATCGCTCCTGCTGGGGTGGTCGTTGCTCGCCGGTTTACCTGCAATTAGAAACAATACAAGCGTATATTGTGCATAAATTTAAACATGATGCAAGCTCCCGTTGGACCATGAATGCTGTCTTTGGACGGTTTGGAATGGCGTCCTCAGACAATGACGTCCTGGTCCATGAAGCGTATGGTAAAAGGATTCGCTGGTCATGAAATGATGTTCTCGGGCTATGAGGATGGTGCCTCTGAACCATGATGCCTTTGAATAATGATATGCAAAAGGTTGAAAGAGATCCTCGGGCCATGACATGGTGTTCTCGGGCTATGAAGATGGTGCCTCTGAATGATGATGCCTTTGGATGAGTTGGCGATATTTCAGCCCATGAAAGATGCGGTAGTATGATGTGGACAATACAGAGCTTAGTATTGCGAATTGAAGGGCAGAGCTTAGCCCGTAAGAAAAGCGAAATAAATAGTACTTGAGATAGCGCTTAGTTTCAAAGAAAATTAGAGGTAGAGCTTAGCCTCAGAAGGCAGAATGATAGCCTTATGCAAAATGCAGATGGAGACAACGTTTAGTCTCGGAAGGAAGAAAGGTAGCCTTATGCAAGAATGCAGATGAAGATAGAGGTAGAGCTTAACCACAGAAGGAAGAATGGTAGCCTTATATAGAATGCAGATGGAGACAGCTTTTAGTCTCGGAAGGCAGAAAGGTAGCCTTATGCAAGTTGGAAGGCAGAATAGTAGCCTTATGCAATGCAAATGCGGATGGAGACAACGTTTAGTCTCGGAAGGCAGAATGGTAGCCTTATGCAAGTTGGAACGCAGAATAGTAACCTTATGCAAGAGATAAAATAACAAACAATAGTAGAGCTTTCTTAGCTGATAGCAGATTGCACGTTGTGATTACTAGGAGCGTTGTGACGTACAGAACATCACAGGTGTGTGCTGATAGCAAATGTTGGCAAGTGTAATGGTTCTGAGAGTCGTATTTCGAGCAATGTTTGTCCCGTGGGCGTACAGTATGTTTAGTGATTTCAGCGTCCTAGTGCCTGCATGCAAAGGAAAATTGTGAGTTTTGTAAAGGGGAAGGTTAGTTCGTATCCCCGCTGGCTTTGCTTGATTTGTTCGGCTTTGATCTGGTAAGGTCGTCTGTATAATTGAGGTAGCATTACTAAACAAAGTAGTTTCAATAATAAACATGCATGCTTTTGTAAAAATATGACATAAGTGTATAAAAATAATTTTTTAGATGAACTGACGACTGCGACGTAGCTCGGTACATTGCAACCTCTCCAGCTATAGAATTTTGAGGGTCCTCCTCAAAATTCTGCCCTAGTTTGATGGGTTGACACTTCTAATTGTTGCTCGTGCGGTGATCGGCTGAAATTACTTCGGAATTTTAAGGGTCCTCCTCAAAATTCTGCCCCAGTTTCCAATTACGGGGGGAAATAAAAAATTTATTGAGTTGTGACCGAACCCATAGGGTTGCCTACGTATCCCCTCTTAAACGAGAATCAGATCAGGTGTAGTTCAATTTATATCACACAAAGAAAGCATAAAGATTACACATAGTAGCACTTGACTGCATCTGAATTGATCGACTTTGGCCAGACTTCTCCGTCCATTTCTTCAAGTATGAGAGCTCCTCCCGTCAGAACCCGGTGAACCATGTATGGACTCTGCCAGTTGGGAGAGAACTTCCCTTTGGCTTCATCTTGATGCGAAATGTTTTTTTTAACACCAGCTGCCCCGGTGTGAATTGTCTTGGCTTGACTCTCTTGTTGAAGGCTCTGGACATTCTATTCTAATAGATTTGACCATGGAAAACTGCATTCATTCTCTTTCCGTCTATAAGAGCTAGTTGCTCATAACGACTTTTTACCCACTCCACGTCGTCGAGCTCAGCTTCTTGTATGATCCTTAGGGAAGAAATTTCTACTTCAGTGGGAATGACAGCCTATGTACCATAAACCAGCATATAGGGGGTTGCCCCGGTTGATGTGCGGACTATGGTGCGATACCCCAATAGAGCGAATGATAACTTCTCGTGCCACTATTTATGCTTTTCTATCATTTTCCTCAATTTCTTCTTGATATTCTTGTTGGCGGCTTCTACAGCTCCGTTCATTTGAGGCCTGTAGGCTGTGGAATTCTTGTGTCTGATCTTGAAAGTTTCACACATAGCTTTCATCAAGTCTCTATTGAGGTTGGAGCCGTTATTAGTAATGATTGACTCTGGAATCCCGAATCGACAAATAATGCGGTTGCAGACAAAGTCTGCCATGACTTTCTCAGTCACTACTTTGTAAGATGCTGCTTTGACCCATTTGGTGAAATAGTCAATAAATACTAGGATAAACCTGTGTCCGTTGGAAGCAGCAGGCTCGATTGGTCCAATAACGTCCATTCCCCAGGCAGCAAACGACCACGGTGAGCTTGTTGCATTAAGCTCGTTTTGAGGTACCTTTATCATATCTGCATGTATCTGACAACGGTGGCATTTCCAGACATACTGGATGCAATCCGTTTCCATAGTCATCCAAAAGTAACCAGCCTGGAGTATCTTCTTTGCTAAGACAAAACCGTTCATATGTGGACCGCAGGTCCTAGCATGAATTTCCTCTAGTAGCTTAGATGCTTCCTTTGCGTCAACACATCTTAATAATCCCAAATCAGGAGTCCTCCTGTATAGGATTCCTCTGTTGTGAAAGAAATTGTTGGACAATCTCTGAAGTGTGCGTTTCTGAATAGGATTAGTAAGCTCTGGGTATTCTTCTTTTGCCAAATATTCCTTGATATCATGAAACCAAGGCTTTCTGTCTGCTTTCTCTTCGATATGGGCATATTAAGCTCGCTAATTATGGGTTTTCACTGGAATGGGATCCATGAAATTCTTGTCTGGATGCTGTATCATAGATGATAGGGTAGCCAATGCATCGGCAAACTCATTCTGGATTTTGGGAACATGTTGGAATTCCGTATCC
Source organism: Nicotiana sylvestris (assembly GCF_000393655.2). NCBI lineage: Eukaryota > Viridiplantae > Streptophyta > Magnoliopsida > Solanales > Solanaceae > Nicotiana > Nicotiana sylvestris. The sequence goes on from NC_091066.1 coordinate 63,859,113, forward strand.
GTGAACCTTTTCCTCAATTCTTGTACATGATGCAGATACAGGAGTATCATGGAGTTCTTGGTTGCCCATTCTTCTCGTACTTGATGTATAAGTAAGTTTGAATCTCCAATTACTAGCAACTCTTGAACGTTCATGTCAATAGCCATTTTGAGTCCTAAGATGCAGGCTTTATACTCGGCCATATTGTTGGTGCACGAGAACCTAAGTTTGGCAGACACCGGATAATGCTGACCAGTTTCTGATACTAGGACTGCTCCTATGCCAAATCCTTTGAAGTTTGCCGCTCAATCGAAGAACATTCTCCAACCATCATAGGATTCTGCAATGTCTTCTCCTATCAATGATACCTCTTCATCAGGAAAATACATTTTTAGGGGTTCGTATCCTCCATCCACGGGGTTTTCAGCAAGGCGGTCTGCCAGTGCATGTCCCTTGACTGCTTTCTGAGTTGCGTAAACAATGTTGAACTCACTCAACAGGATTTGCCACTTGGCTAGCTTGTCAGTGGGCATGGGCTTCTGAAAGATGTACTTCAAAGGATCCATCCTCGATATAAGATATGTAGTATAGGCATAGAAGTAATGTCTCAGCTTCTGAGCTACCCAAATCAAGGCACAACTGGTGCGTTCCAACAGAGAATACCAGGCCTCATACAGGTGAACTTCTTACTGAGATAATAAATGGCCTGCTCCCTCCTCCCCGTTTCATTATGCTGTCCCAGAATGCAGCCGAAAGCTCCATCTAACACTACAAGGTAGAGTAGTAAGGGTCTACCTGGTTCGGGCGGGACTAAGACTGGTGGTGTTGACAGGTACTCCTTGATTCTGTTGAAGGCCTTTTGGCAGTCATCAGTCCATTTGGTAGCGGCATCCTTCTTCAACATCTTAAAGATTGGCTCACAAATAACTGTGGATTGTGCTATGAACTGGCTGATGTAGTTAAGCCTTCCCAGGAAACTTATCACATCCTTCTTGTTCTTTGGCGGTGGTAGTTCTTGAAAAGCTTTGACTTTTGATGGATCCAGTTCTATTCCTTGGTGATTCACGATAAACCCAAGCAATTTCCTAGTAGGAACCCCAAATACGCACTTTGCGGGGTTTAGTTTCAGGTTGTGCCTCCGCAGTCTATTGAAAAACTTCCTTAGATCTTCCATGTGGTTAGTGGCCTTCTTGGATTTGATAATAACATCGTCTATATATACCTCTATCTCCTGGTGTATCATATCATGGAAAATGATAGTCATGGCCCCCATGTAGGTGGCCCCTGCATTTTTTAGGCCGAATGGCATCATCTTGTAACATTACATTCCCCACGGTGTAATGAAAGTCGTTTTCTCAGCATCTTCTTCATCCATCCAAATCTGATGATAACCAGCGAAGCAATCTACAAATGACTGCAGCTCATGCTTGGCGCAATTGTCAATCAGGATGTATAAATTCGACAAAGGGAATTCATCTTTCGGAGTGGCCCGATTGAGATCCCGGTAGTCGACGCAGACTTTGACCTTCCCATCCTTCTTTGGCACTGGCACAATGTTGGCTAACCATGTCGGGTATTTTACTACCCTGAGAACCTTAGCTTTGATCTGCTTGTTGACATCTTCCTTGATTTTCAAACTCATATCAGTCTTGAACATTCTGAGCTTTTGCTTTACCGGCGGACACATTGGTTCAGTTGGCAATTTGTGAGCCACAATAGACGTACTCAGACCAGTCATGTCATTATACGACCAGGCGAATATGTCCTCATATTCCTTTAGAAATTCTGTGTATTTTTTCTTTTTTGATGGCGATAGGTGAACGCTAATTCGTGTTTCCTTGACGTTTTCTGCATCTCCTAGGTTGACAATTTCAGTATCGTCCAGGTTGGACTTAGGTCTGTTCTCAAAGTTCTCAACTTCTTTGATAATCTCGTCAGGTATGTCATCGTCCTGTGAATCAATATCCATTTGTTATGTTGTCTCATTGCATGTCATAGTCGTTGGTTCATCAATATAAGTAATAGTAATGATTTATTGGTAAGTAGGGAAAGAAAATGATAGCAATAAATATTAATTCATAAGAAAAATCAGAAATGCTTTTGATAAATTGAACAACTACTTTGAACATCGAAGATCTTATTGCGGGATGCGAAAAGAAAATCATTTAGCAAAAATAATGAATAATGCTTGTTTTAGCCTTGCTACCCCGAGGCACGTCGGGCTTTGGTTGTCCTGATGGTCCAATTCTTGAGATATGCCCCTCTACTCACAGCCTGTATGGAAGGGCCTTTCTCCCCCTCATCCTCGAGAACAACACAACATTCCATATCACTGTCTTCCAAAAACAAGTTTTTTACCGCCGCAAGCGCTTCTTCTTCATTTGACCCATAAACAATGTCGGCATGTTGGAAAGTCTGCTCCAAATATGGTATTGGCTGTTCTAGTGGATAGTAAGGATCGCGCCATGGTGGCGACCAATTGTTGAATTCTTCCTGGGTGTAATCATATCCCACGTAGATATGAGTGTTATGATGGCCTGGTGTGTGGAAATGGTCATTTGTGGAGTTTTGAGGTTCTAGGATGAGTAGTGGAGTGTTGTTTAGGGTATGGAAGGTGTTACATTGGTTCTTTGGTGGAGCAGCGTGATGGTGAGGAGCGGGATGATTCTGCTGTTTTGGGATATTTTGAGGAGGTGTAGGGTTTTGAGTGTTGGGGAAGTTGACATCTAGGGTGCTGAGGGAAAATGACAAGTTTTCCAGATTCCGAACTTGATCAAGTTCTTCCTGAAATTTTATCAGTTTCTATTTAAGTTGTGACACATTCTCGTTAGGAACCCGAATACCCTAGCCATCAGTGGCCTCAACCCATTCAACAGTGTTCTCCTTCCTGATGTTGTTCAAGTCTTCCATTTTGCCTTTGTTCTTACCTTTAATGGGACTAAGAGGAGGAGTGGGTGGAGGACCCCTAGATCTTGTGAAATACTATGATGATGCTAGAATGCACGAACTAACCTTTGGCGAGGGGAATAATAAAGCAAAAACAAAAAGGTAATCAAGTCAGTAAGTATTATAAAAAGTACTGCAATATTTAAACACATAGTGCAGGAATGTAAAGCATGTCCTAATTTGGGAACCTCTTTGTGCCCGAGGTAGGCCTAGTGACAAATAGACTTGGAGAAATTTTAATGCTAAATGCCTCATTTTATTGATAAAGATAGGCGAATCCCAAAACGACACTAAATAAACAAGAATTAAAAGTCATTAATGGTCATTGGCCTTATTACATTCATAAAGCAAAAACATAAATTCCTATTTATTTGGTCCCAGAAGGACCTTCCTCAGGTTGAATGTTATCGTTGATCAAATCTTCCAGTTCGCGTAGGTTCACCAGTAAAAATGCCTTTTCCAAATGTTCTCCTTCATTTCCCTCAGCGTCTTGGCAATCGGCGACTCTCTTCCTCACCTTTCCTTCCAATTCCAATAGGCTGTATTCTAGATATTCTAGCTTTTCGCTGGATTTGGCTGACCTCTCTTTCCATTTATTGATATGGTCATTTGACGGAAGATTTCTCCACCAGTCTAGCAAGAGTGAGGGTGTTCTAACCATACCGAAGCTGGGGACCTCGTTCTTCATATTTCTGCAAGGTAAACAAGATTAGGCCCTTACCCCCACCAGACTCGACTATTTAATATCAACAATTAGCATGAAGCATTTAGTTATCCAAATAAATGCACAGAATGTGATGACGTCCGTTTAGGTTTAGGGAAACCCAGTGGACTCTAGACAAGGCTATCTTAAAGGATCATTATGTGGAAAACATAACTGACCCGGCTAGGTTTGACCATGATGCATGCATAATTTGAATAGAGTAAGGTTGCTATGGGGTTTTAGACTGGTACCCTTGAGCGGACAACTCAAGGGGGAAGGCACGGAACTATCGACTGCACCGCTGATCGACTAGTTTTACCGCAAATATGCATTTTCGAATTTAGGGGGTAATGATATAGGAAGCGCGCAACCACTCATTAAAGCGTTGCTATAGTATTTGTTTGGCACGAGTGGAGCATGATATTGAGCATGATTATGCAATAATTAAAAGCATGTTGACATGTATTTGCATGTTAAGAAAGCGACAAATACAACAGTTTCATAATTTAAAGCAATAATAAAGGAAAGAAACAAGGAAGATATGCCAGTTTTTCTTTTGAAAAAGAAATTAAATGCTTAAAGGAATTAAACAAGTAATTGCACATAAAGGGAGGTACAAATTCACAAGAACAATCTGAAATGGTAAAAGCCTAAAAGTCCCCAGCAGAGTCGCCATGCTGTCGCGCCCCCTTTTCTTTCTCCATGGAGAGGAGTCCGAGTTTCGACGTTCATGGGGTGTAATGACTCATTTCCTTTTTGGGAATTGGGTATTTGAAGAGTCGCCACCTAACAACTTTAAGGTGTGTTAGGGCACCGATAAGGTCCAACTACAACTATGTTTGAAAACTAGAGATAGGGTAAGGGCTTGAATTTATCCTAAGGGAAAGGTGTTAGGCACCCCTCACGATCCACTAGTGTGGTTCCCGGCTAGATAGTTTTTGTGAATTTGTGCAATTGGCAAGTAAAAAAATAAGGCTCAAGTAATAGGGGAATTTGAATTTAAATATACAAGTGTTTGAAAAACAATAAAAGCAAGGTTTTGAAAAGAGTTATAGTCTAAACATACTTATAAAAATAAAGGGGTGTCCTAGGTTTGTTTGTAATATGGATCACATCAATGCAATACCCGGTATGATACTCCTCAGAAGAGGGGATATACGTGGTATTAACGTACCGATCATCATATCCATATCTACTCTTTCCCGCCCCGTGAAGGTAATTAAAGCGAGGGTTGGTCTCGACCTCTATTGCATGTTGTTACCCGTCCCATTCTTATCAGTCCCGAAGGAATTTAGGACTCTTATTCCTATAAGAAGGAGGTTCTAGGCTGACCCTTAGGTTCAAAGGTAAATTGCTAAGGCGACATACAAAACATATAAAACTGCAATTAGGGGAAAACATATAAGAAAATAGAAGGTTCAGTTATACTTTCGCAAACAGTGCACATAGATAGCACGACTTATACACAATTAAGGTCTGCATTTTAAAATCCTAAATCAGGGTGTTTAAGTCAGAACCAGATTCATTATATAGCTCAGAAAAAAAGTCTGAATCAAGCCTGTCTGCTGGTTGTAGCAGTTGATAATTAAACAAAAGTAGCTCCAGTTTTATTTAGGTCATTACCTAAGGCTTGCCTAGGCGTAAGTAGCATCCAGTAGTTATTCAGGATTGCTAAGACAGTTTGTAGATTATTTATATTACCTACAACATGTTGTTCTAGGTGTTCATCACATAGAATTACGGCCAGTTGCTTGTAAAAAATTGAGTAGAATTGTTTTATTTCTTTTATGAATTCATAGTTAGCCTAAGCGTGTTTAAGCGAATGAAATCCTAAAGACTTGGTATCTAATGTACAGAGATGCAGAATAATGCAGAATCCTAGGCAGGATTTCTATATGCACAAATATTACAGCGTTTGAACATGATTTCCAGAATATGCAGAGATGATATGTTTATTAGTTTAGCCTAAAACAGGATCTCTAAGTGTGCATGGAAGTAAGAACATGATCACAGAAACACCGATTATTAACACATTTAACGCATAATTTTCTAAGTGATGTGATAGTGAAATGCACATGCTGAAAACAATAAGTATAAGTCCTAGGAACCTGATCTCTTTTGTATGAAATGAGTCCTAAGCATGGTTTCAATTGTGTAAATAGGAATATAAACCTAATAACATGTTTTCTACCCTTTTGATAGCTAAAGCATGCATATTTTCCATTTTCCATCCCTGTTCACTAGCCAACCCCATACTTGTTTCCAAATTATTACAGACCAAATGATTGAATTACAAAAGAAGTGCAAAAATAAGAAGTTACAACCATAGGAAGCTTGATCTTGACTTCCTCTCTGAGTTATGTAATAAACTACTTCAATGCCAATATTGTTCCAAAGCCTTGCTCATATCTGGGTGTGTCAGAGTTCCCTAAGGACCTTAAAGGATCCCGGGCAATGCTCACACCCGGATTGCATAACCAAGAGAGTGAGTGGAATGTGGAAGAGCCAGCTCTTATGTTTCCAATTTCATAGGGAGCTCAAGGTCCCAAGGCAAGGCTCACACAAGAGGGACAGAACCTAGTATTCTAAGAATATATGTGAGAGTGCTTGACATAGTTTGAAAAGGAGTTTGTGGAAAAAACTGAACTGTCAAATCCATTTTTTTGAAAAGCAATCAGTAACAAAGGTGATTGAAAGCAATTGTAGTAGTAAACAAAACTCAAACTCCCAAGATGGGATCACACACAGAATCAGCAGTCACATAAAGGGGGTCAAGAGATTTGGGACAAACAGACATTTGATTGTAAACATATAACCCCAGCAGGAGTCTGGTTTGGATATGCACAGCAATAGCGCATACTGGCATGATCACAAACCAGCCAAAAGAACACAAACACATGGAGGGGATAGGGGTTTGGGATGGCAAGTACACAATAAGTGACTGACAGAGTATGCCTTAAAATACACATAGGGGAGTGCATTAATCTAAAGGGGAAGGGGACATATTGCATCATGTTGGTAATGTATCTTAACCGGACCACAAGTAGAAGTATACCAAAAATGAAAAAACCTGAAACAAATAAAGAAGCATGTTGTTGTTGAAGCTTTAACATTAAACTAGGACATACCAGTTGAGAAATCAAAGTGCAGAAAAGAAAAGTAATCTGGGTTCCAAAGTCCAGCCTTGGCTTCCAGCTGGCTAGACAAAGTAGTAGCACAAGCAGTAGAGAAAGAAAGAGAGTTTGAATGTGTAAGTGTGTGCTTTTGAACTCAGTTGTTCATGTCTTTAAAGAAGAGAAGGTAGGGTTTTTATAGCTTTGAAAACGAGTAGAAAATAAGGTAACAAGTAAAGGTTTAACACAAATATGGCAATAATCACAATCAGAATCCCATTAATACAAGTACTTCCCTTTAATCAAGGAATTACTACTTAACGGATACTAACGGGATAATTAAGGAAATAAAATCTATCTGAGGAAGATTGATTTCTGACCATATAAGGGATAGTAAAAACATAGAGTATACAATTGAATCTAGGTACATAATATACTTAATTTGGGGAAAGAATTCAGCGGGTAAAACATCACAGCAAATAAAGGGAGGAATCAATCAATTTAAACAAATGAGTAAAATTAGGATTCATAAGAAAACTTTTTTGCAATCAGTCATAACTTTAAGGAAATAAGGATTAATCAAGAAATGGTCATGATTCTGCACTTCAACATATAAATAGAAAGGAATGAACATGCATATTAGACATGCAGGGTCAAACATATTGACAAAAAAGAGCAAACTAGATGAACATAAACATACAGGAGTGACATGAATAGGCTAAGGACTATTCAAAGCATGGTAATCAACAAGGTCAAGCAGTCATGACTCACACGTATAACCAAAGTGAAAAATCAATCTAACAGGCAAAGAAAGTCAGAAATAAGTAAAGAACTCACAACAATAAGTGAGAAAAACCTTTTAAGAAATTAGGGTTTAACAATAGTCGAGTTAAAAAATGGTAAGAACTCAGAATCAGATAAGTCAAACAAGGAAAAGGATTCAAACACAAAGAACTTAATCGAACCAAGCATGCGTATAAAATAAACAAAGAGAGTTTCAAAACCCTGGATAGAACCAAAACACTTAGGTTTCAAACACGATAAACCAGGTAGAAGAAGAACATAAATAAACCATTTAAACATAGTAAAATCATAAGCTAATACTGAAAAATCAGAGAAAAAGTCTTTTAGAAAAGTTTAAGAAAAACCCTAATTTATGAAGACGAGAGTCGCTTTGAAAAAATCGGAAAAGCTTTGAGGAAAACACTTAAGAGGCTCATAACATACACAGATCTAAGATGGATCTGAAAGAAAATTAACAGACTTTAAAGGTTAGGGTTTCAGAGAATCTAGAAAAGTGAGAAAAACTTCGAAAAGTTACCGATCTAGTCGGAAAAGCCATGATCTGACTCGATCGGCCATGGATAGCCAGAAAAAGACCATAGATAAAAGTCAAACAGGATCTGGATTTGATCTCTTTGAGATCTTTCCATGGGATCACGAAAGCAGGCTACAAGGAGACATAGGAGACGAGTACACGTCTCAAATAGCCATGGGAGTCCATGGATTGAGTGAAGATTGAAGGGGTTTATGGTGGATTTGGATGGCGGCGGCTAGGGTTAGCCTTAGGTTTTTAGAGAGAGTTTGAGAGGAGAGGGGATTCAATGGCGGCTGACTGGTAAGAAATGATTTAGGTTAGGGGGTCGTTTGGGGTTAAAAATGGTAAGGTGGAATGGTGGCCGTTGATCTGAATAATCAACGGCCTAGATTAAATGGGGTAGGTGGGGATCCAGATTTGGTTTGGTTTTAAAAGGGTTAGGGTCGGGTTTAAATCAAAATTGGGCTGGGAATTTGGGATCTAATTTGGGCTATAATTGAAATACAAATGGGTTGTTATTTAAATAGCCATTTTTTCCTTTTTAATTTATAAAAAATAGTAAATAGTTTCTGAAAATAAATTGAAAGTACTAAAATAATTTATAACACATAAATAACAATTTAAAAATATAGGGCCCAATTTTATGTGTACAAAACATAATTAAATTTTAAAAGGGCCAATATTGCAATTATGTGCAATTTAGATTTAAAAATACTAAATAAAATTATAAAAATGTGTAAAAATTACCTTATCCATATTTTGGCATAAATATAAAAATACAATACATTAATTATCAAGATAATAATTTTGGAAATAATTATTAGGATTTTATGGATAAAAGGGAGAAAATAAATCAATTTAAACCTTTAAAAATTATGAAAAAATAATAAAATATTTGGACATGCTTTTATATGCATATATATATATATATATATATATATATATATATATATATATATATATATATATATATATATATATATATATATATATATATATATATTATTTTGCATATTAAAAATATATAAGGAAAAATTGAATATCAACAAATGCTGCTGAAATTCGTATAGAAAATCACAGATTGTGACGGTTTTTATGACGATTTTATTCTTCCGAAAAAGTTTCATTCTCAATGGACTTTTTTCTTGCTCCTCTCTGCGCCGGCTTCCTTGAGCCCTTAAACAATTTTTAAAAAGAAAAAGAGAAGAAGAAATTTTTATTGATTTGTTTACATTGGTTAGATGACCCTGTAAAATATGGCCCACGTGAGTATTTTGGTTTAATAAAATATATTTTGTTAAATTAATATTTGAATAAAATTAGAAGAAGTTAATTATGGTTATAACTTCTTACTAACCCACTTTGATGGAAATTGGGAATTAACCGATTGTCCCTCTCTCTGATTATTAAAGGAACAATAGTGTAACTCCATCATATTCTATTCTGAAACGAACACAGAAAAGATAAAGAGAGAGAAGTACTGATTTTCTCAAGAATAGTAACTCTGAAGAAGACTTCCGCTCAATATTATCAAGTAGACATCATGGATTCAGGTAAATTTTTTTGATTAAAGTTATTGTATATGTATTTTATGTGAAATCATATAGTTCCACGATTCTGAATAATTGATAGGATTTTATATAGATTGTTTATGAATCACAATCTAGAATTGTGAAAATTCTTACATGTGGTATCATGAGCACGGTTGAGGAATTGATGATTTTCCATTATGATTAAAGATTTCTTCTTTTCTGGTGAACCCTAATTTATAAACTAATAGTTGCTGTGACTTCTAATGGATTCGGGATCATCTCTGTAAGTTGTAAATTCGAGTACGTGAATTTGGTTATAGCCAGTTAAAAGTTTGATGAAACAAGAATGGTGTCATAATTGATCAATAGTAACACCTCAAGACTACTGATGAATAGAGGCATAAATAATGTCTTAGATCCCGTTTGATTTTAGCACTCTCTCTTTGTGGAGAAAGTTTGTATTTGATATTGAGGCAGACAAACAGTATATATGTATGCAATTATTGGAATTATAAAACTATTTAAAATAAGTATTTCAGTTATAGTAATTTTACAACAATAATGCCTCCTAGAACGTTGTTAGGCAGAGACCTGGTAAAGTATTACTCTCGTTGGAATTATAGTTCTTTGCTGTAATATTATTTCTGCTTTGAATTGGTAGAGCAGAATAACTCTTGTTTCTGACCGATTCTGTTAGATAATGAATTTCCGAAGTAACTTTAGAAAAATATTATTTTCACAATATTTGAAATTATATAAGTATGATTCGTTAATCACCAAAGTGGTCGAATCCTTATGAATACTTAATTCCAAATAACGATTGAATCTATACTCAATTACCTACAAATTGTGATGCTTATCAACGACATTATAAAATATTGGGTAAACTGTGCTCTCGATTACAAGACATTTATGGATCGCCCAAAGGTTGATCGTTTGTTCTTATAATTATTAAACATTAAGTCGATAATTTAAATGGTTCATTAGTTTTATTTATTTATCCAAAGATAGTAAATACTACTAACTTGTACATTAAAATTATCGAATTATGTAAAATTTATTTTAAACATCATTATTATAAAAGTTGTATTTTGTGTTTCGCCCAAAGGTGGACATCAATATACATTTTAGAGTAAAACATAAATCATTCTGAATTTAATAATATATTTAATTTTTAACTCAAAGCATTAATGAATGGACATATTTTATTTGCAGCACTCGCTCTTCATTCACACTCTGCTTCTGTTACGACCTTTAATGAACTCAACTTCTCAGATTGGTACGAACAGATCAAATTCCATGTTGGAGTTTTAGATCTTGATGTTGCACTTTATACTGAGAGGCCAACAGCTATTACTGAAACTAGTAATACTGAAGAAAGGTCCTATTTTAAGCACTGGGACAGGTCTAACAGATTAAGCTTAATGTTTATACAAATGAATATTGCGGGCAACATTAAGACTACTCTTCCCAAAACTGAAAGCGCGAAAGAACTTCTGAAACTTGTGGAAGAATGCTCCCAAACTGTTGATAAGTCTCTTGCTGGGACACTAATGGGTACTTTAACCACCATGAAATTTGATGGTTCGCGTACCATGCATGAGCATGTCATTGAAATGACAAATATAGCAGCAAGACTTAAAACTTTGGGAATGGAAGTGGATGAGAATTTCCTTGTTCAATTCATTATTAACTCGTTACCATCTGAGTAAGGCCCTTTCCAAATGAACTACAACACCATGAAAGACAAATGGAATGTGCATGAACTGCACAGAATGCTAGTTTAAGAGGAAACAAGGCTGAAGAACCAAGGAATCCACTCCATTAACCTCGTAGGCCATCAAGGAGCTGGAAAGAAAGAAAAGAAACATGGAAAAGTTAAACAGAGGCAACATAATGTTAACGAGTCCTCATCTCAAGTACGTAAGAAGGAATACAAGAATGATAAGTGTCGTTTTTGCGGAAAACCTGGACACTTTCAGAAAGATTGCCTGAAACGTAAGGCATGGTTCGAGAAGAAAGGTAAGCCTTGTGCTTTTACGTGTTTCGAATAAAATTTAACTGAAGTTCCTTATAATACTTGGTGGATTTACTCTGGCTCTACTGTTCATGTTTCTCATATGATGCAGGGATTCCTTACAACCCATACCATAAATCGGAATGGAAGATTTGTGTACATGGGGAATAGAGTGAAGGCTCCAGTTGAAGTTGTCGGGACTTATCGTTTAATCCTAGATACTGGGCGTCACTTAGACTTATTTGAAACTTTTTATGTACTTCTCTTTCAATAAATTTAATTTCCTTGTCTAAGTTGGATAAAGCTAGATATTTTTAAAATTTTGGCAATGGATGTTTTAGTTTGTTTAAGCATCATCTTATTGGTTTTGGTATTATTTGTGATAATGTATACAAATTGAACCTTTATAATCTGTTTGCCGAAACCCTCCTAACTCTGCATCATAAGGTTGGAACCAAACGTAGTTTGGTGAATGAACATTCAACTTACTTGTGACATAAACTTTTAGGTCGCATATCCAAAGAAAGACTAGAAAGGCTAGTTAAGAATGAAGTCTTTCCACATTTGGATTTTATGGACCTTAATAGTTGTGTGGATTGTATTAAAGGAAAACAAACAAAACACACAAAGCAAGGAGCCACAAGAAGTACTCAGCTTCTTGAAATTATACACATCGACATATGTGATCCTTTTGATGTCACTTCTTTCAGTAAGGAAAGATATTTTATCACCTTTATTGATGATTTTTCACGTTATGGATATGTCTATTTGTTGCATAAAAAATCTCAAACAATGAATGCCTTAGAGGTATTTATTAATGAGGTTGAAAGACAACTAGACAGAAAGGTGAAAATAATTAGGTCAGATAGAGGTAGTGAGTATTATGGAAGATATGACGAAACTGGACAACACCCTGGTCCATTTGCTAAATTCCTTGAAAAACATAGCATATGTGCTCAATACAGAATGTCTGGCACTCCACAACAAAATGGTGTGGCTGAAAGGCGTAATCGTACATTAATGGACATGGTTAGGAGTATGTTGAGTAATTCATCTTTACCCATCTCATTGTGGATGTATGCATTAAGGACTGTCGTATACTTGCTAAATAGGGTTCTTAGTAAAGCAATCCCAAAAACTCCTTTTGAACTTTAGACTGGTAGGAAACCTAGTTTGAGGCACCTGCATATTTGGGGTTGCTCGGCAGAAATAAGAATTTATAATCCACATGAAAAGAAACTAGATTCAAGAACAATCAGTGGTTTCTTCATTGGTTATCCAGAAAAATCAAAAGGGTATAGATTTTACTGTCCAAATCACAATACGAGAATAGTTGAAACTGGAAATGCTAGGTTCATTGAGAATGGTGAAAATAGTTGGAGTGAGCAACTACGTGATGTGGAAATTAAAGAAATCATGATGCAAGTTTCCCTACCTTGCACTTCTTCCAAACTTGTTATTCCTGAAGTTGTTGTACAACCTAACAATCACAAGAACAACAAATAAATGATCCTACTACTAATAATGAAATTACAGTTAATGAACCTATAGTAGATGAACCACAAGTAGTAGCATTAAGAAGGTCTCAAAAACAAAAGAGATATGCTATTTCAGATGATTATTTAGTTTATCTACATGAGTCAGCAATTGATTTTGGAATTGATAATGATCAAGTTTCATTTTCACAAGCCATTGGAAGTAATAATTCTGATAAATATTTAGATGCTATGAAAGATGAGTTGAAGTTTATGAAACAGAATAAAGTTTGGGACCTTGTTGAATTATAGGAAGGTTGCAAAAAGTCGTGTGTAAATGGGTCTTTAAGACCAAACGCGACTCAAATGGCAACATTGAACATCACAAGGCCAGACTTGTTGCCAAAGGTTTCACTCAGAAAGATGGCATTGACTATAAAGAGACATTTTCACCGATCTCTAAAAAGGATTCTGTCATGACCCCAAACCAACCCGGTCGTGATGGCACCTAACATGAAACTAGGCCAGTCGACACAAACCCAAAACCAATCAGTATTTTCCATTCTTAGGATAAAATTAAATCTATTTAACAATAAACCTTTATATAATGTTTAAAATAAAACAACAGTGCGGAAAGAAAGCCCGACATCGGGGTGTCACTAGTCATGAGCATCTACTACAATTATCCGACAACCTCAAGACCAACATGGTCGGGGAAAATCACAAAGTACACTAAGGGAGAATAAAGAGGGAGAAAAGCAGGGCTGCAATCGCCAGGCAGCTACCTTGCTAACTCCGATGAACCTGCTACCGAGCTCAGAAATACCTGGATCTGCACATATGGTGCAGGGAATAATGTGAGTACGCCAACTCAGTAAGTAATAAAAGTATATAAAGATTGAGTAGTAGGAAACGATAAATCCACATCATGATAAACTCAGTAAGCACAACAAGCTTTCAAATCAGAATAGGAGTCAATCATCTCATTTAAAATCCAGCTTTTGGTAAATATCATTTGAAGATGCTTGCCAACAGTTTCAATAGAGGTTCAATACAGTTTATAGTAAAAGTGATGAAAATCATAATCGGCCCCTTGGGAAAAATATAGTTCGTATACAACCCTCAGGCAAACATAAATCGTATACATCTCATAACAGAAAAATCTCAGTGGAAATAACAAAGCCAAATCAGTGATTAAATTCCGAACATCTCGTAAAAACTCCAGTTTTAATGAAAGCTGTTTAAAAGCATTTGTTCAACATTTTCAACAGAGGCTTAGTATAAAGAGGAGTGAAAATAGTAATTTCATAAAAATAAGCCCCTCGGAGCAAAGCATCACTCATATATATATATAGCCCCTCGGGCAAGCCTCTTAGTCACTCGAGACTCAACTCTCATCAATCAGCGCTCGCACTCACTCACGCTCAATAGGTACCTTATAATAATTGTTGCGGCGTACAGCCCGATCCATAAATATATATAGTTGACTACGCTCACTGGGGGTGTGCAGACTCAGAAGGGGCTCCTCCAACCCAAGCGCTATATCGTTGCGGCGTACAACCCGATCCATATATATATATCGCGATGCGGCGTGCAGCCCGATCCATATATATATATCACGATGCAGCGTGCAGCCCGATCCATAAATATATAATTCTCACAACCAGGCCCTTGCCCTCTCTCAGTCATCAACCTCATAATCAGGCTCTCGGCCTTTCTCAGTCATTAACCTCATGGTCAGGCCCTCGGCCTCTCTCAACCATCAACCTCACAAGCCACTCGGACTATCAGTAAAATAGGGCATTCGTCCCAAAATATCATTTATAGTATCAAACTGAGTAAATAGAATGAGTTATGAAATCAATAGAACACAGCATGACTGAGTACAAATATTAAGTCAAAACAGTGAGGACTAATAGTAAAAAAAGCCCCTAAGGTCCAAACAGTTGGCACGAGGCCAAATGTGGCATTCAACTCAAAACATAATAATACTTTCCAAAATACAATAGTATCAGATAATTTTCAATCCAATACACGACGTAATAGTCGTACGGGGCGGACCAAGTCACAATCTCTAATGGTACACGACCTCACGCTCGTCATCTAGCATGTGTGTCACCTCAAAGTAGCATGACGATATGAAATCTGGGGTTTCATACCCTCAAAATAATATTTATAATCATTATTTACCTCAAACCGGACGAAAATCCTACTCCGTGACGCCTTTGCCTCTCGACTCGGCCTTAACTCGCCTCGAATCTATCCAAAAATCAGAATCATAATATCAATATATGCTAAAGGAGCAAAGCCCACGCGAAAATTATCAAATTAAACTCAAAATCCCGAAATTGGCCAAACCCGACCCTGGAGCCCACGACTCGGAATCTGATAAAAATCACAACACCAGAATTATTATCCTCTCATAAGTCTATACATACCAAAATCATCAAAATCCGACATCGAATGCCCATTCAAATCCCCAAAATCATCTCTCCAATTCTCTTCCATTTCTCCCCCAATTTTCACCCCAATTTTCCAATTTAAATAATAAAAATCAAGATACAATCATGGAATTTAACCAAAATTAAGTAAAGAACACTTACCCCAATCACTTCTCTGAAAATCCCTTCAAAAATTGCCTTATGCCGAGCAACCACTTCCATTTTATGTTATGAACTCGGAACCCTCGTTTGAATCTTATAAGTCTGCCCAGATATGCATTCATCGCGATCGCGGAACAACCATCGCGATCGCGAAGAGGAAGAAGAAGATGCCCCTAAATAATCTTATGCGATCGCATAATACACTTCGCGATCACGTTAAGCTCCACTGACTAAACTACGCGTTTGCGGAACTGACCTTACGAACGCGAAGAGGTAACCATGCTCCCTCAGCTCAGACCCAACACTACGCGAACGTGTGCTCACCGTTGCGAACACGATGCTCCATCTGCCAAAAGCTACGCGAATGCAGAGCCATCTTCGCGAACGTGAAGAAGAAACAAACAACCTCAGGTCTTTCCCTTAAGCGAACGCGTTCATCTCTCCGCAATCGCGATGAAGAGAAAAGACACCAGATGCAGAATCATACGAGCACTGAAATCATAGGGAAAAATAGCTCGAAATCAATCCGAAACACGCCTGAGCCCCTCGGGACCCCGTCCAAATATACCGACGAATCCCATAACATAACACAGACCTACTCGAGGCCCCAAAACACACATAACAACATCGAAACGACGAATCACACCTCTAATTCAAAATTATTGAACTTTGAAATTTCAACTTCCACAACCGATGCCGAAACATATCAAATCACGTCCGAATGACCTGAAATTTTGCACACACATCAGAAATGACACAATGGACCTACTCCAATTTCTAAATTTCATTCCGATCCTGATATCAAGATTTCCACTGTCGACCGAAAAATGCCAAATTTCCAATTTCGCCAATTCAAGCCTAAATTTACCACGAACCTCCAAATCACATTCTGGATGCGCTCCTAAGTCCAAAATTACCTAACGGAGCTAACCAAACTATAAAACTCCAAATCCGAGATCGAATACTAAAAATTCAAACTTATTCAAACCTTTCAAATTTAAAGCTTCAAACTGAGAATTGTTCTTCCAAATCTATTTCGATTATCCTGAAATCCAAAATCGACGATTTACATAAGTCATAATACATCACCCAGGGCTAGTCATACCCGAGAACTGGCAAACGAAGTACAAAAGCTCAAAATGACCGATCGGATTGTTACAGATTCACTCAAAATTATAATGGTTGTAGTAGCTCATGATGATTTAGAACTACATCAAATGGATGTAAAAATTGCCTTTTTAAATGGAAATTTAGAGGAAGAAGTTTATATGGATCAACCAGAGGGGTTTACCATTAAAGGAAAGGAACATATGATGTGTAAACTTAAGAAATCAATATACTGACTTAAACAAGCTTCCTAACAGTGGTATCATAAATTTAACGAAACGGTTGTCACCTTTGGATTTAAAGAAAACACTGTTGATCGGTGTATATATCTGAAGGTCAGTGGGAGTAAGTTTATTATGTTAGTCTTGTATGTTGATGACATCTTGCTTGCTACTAATGATCTTGGTATGATATATGACACTAAGAAATTCCTTTCTAATAACTTTGAGATGAAAGATATGGGAAAGGCATCCTATATGATCGGGATAGAAATATTTCGAAATAGATCACTAGGATTATTGGAATTGTCTCAGAAAAACTATATTAATAAAGTGTTAGAGAGATTTAGAATGAAAAAATGATCATCAAGTCCCGTTCCAATTCAGAAAGGGGATAAATGTAGTCTCAATCAATGTCCAAAGAATGAATTGGAGCGTATGCAAATAAAAGATATTCCTTATGCATCTATAGTTGGGAGCATAATGTATGCCCAGACATGTACAAGAACCAGACATCATTTTTGTTGTTGGAATGCTGGGAAGATATCAAAGTAATCCAAGGATGGACCACTGGAAGGCTGCAAAGAAAGTGTTGTGTTACTTGCAAGGAACGAAATATTATATGCTCACTTATAGAAGATATGATCATCTTGACGTGATTGGATATTCAAATTCAGATTATGCTAGTTGTATGGATACAAGAAAATCTACATTTGGTTATTTGTTCCTGTTAGCCGGAGGAGCAATATCATGGAAGAGTGTGAAGTAGTCTATCATAGTTGCGTCCACTATTGAAGCTGAATTTGTGGCATCCTTTGAGGCTACAGTTCATGCTAATTGGCTGCGGAACTTTATTTCAGGACTTGGACTAGTCGACAATATTGCCGGGCCGCAAAAAATTTATTGTGATAATTCCGCAGCAGTCTTCTTCTCTAAGAACGACAAGTATTCGAAGGGTGCTAAGCATATGGAAGTGAAATACTTTGTCGTTAAAGAAGAAGTCTAGAAACATAAAGTGTCAATTGAACATATTAGCACTAAACTTATGATTGTCGGTCCTTTGACGAAAGGATTACCGCCCAAAATATTTGTTGAACATGTTGAAAGAATGGGCATTCTTAATAGCAATGTATGACATTATCTAAAGACTTTATTATATTTATGAAATTGACACTTTGAGCTTATTTAAACATATATTTTTGGTATTCTATACCTATTTTCTCTTGTATACATAATATTGAGAATAACGATGACAGTTTCAGGCTTAGATAAAGAATTCTAAGCATTAACGTTGGACCAATTAAGTATTACTTTTACAGGTTGTATTGGGCAATAGACTGATATTGTAGTACATGGAAGGGACTATATCGAGTAAGTGATGTACAACCAGGATGACTCATATTAGTTTACTTATTCAATAACAACGAGTGATGTTTCCAATGAAGGAGAATTTAATATTTTATTGTGCACATAATGATTGAAATATTTATTAAACCATTAAGTGAGTAACATCACGTGCACCAAGTGGGAGAATGTAAAATATGGCCCACGTGAGTATTTTGGTTTAATAAAATATATTTTGTTAAATTAATATTTGGATAAAACTAGGAGAAGTTAATTATGGTTATAACTCCCCCACTAACCCACTTTGACGGAAAGTGGGAATTAACCGATGGTCCCTCTCTCTGCCTATTAAAGGAAGAATAGCATAACTCCATCATATTTTATTCAGAAACGAACACAGAAAAGGTAAAGAGAGAGAAGCATTGATTTTCTCAAGAATAGCAACTCTGAAGAAGACTTCCGCTCAATACTATCAAGAAAATACAGCATGAATTCAGGTAAGTTTTCTTGATTGAAGTTATTGTATATGTATTTTATGTGAAAATCATATAGTTCCACGGTTCTGAATAATTGATAGGATTTTATATAGATTGTTTATGAATCACAATCTAGAATAGTGAAAATCCTTACAGAGCCATCGTAGAGCAATTGTAACTTGGCAAGTAAGAAGTCATCAATGGGGGCAATTGCACAGATAGTCATTCTCAGAGATGCTATTTAGAGATTAGTCATTACTTTTTGTCCTGAAAATTTGAACCAAAAACTGAAATTCAAAATGCACTGGCTAATTCCTAAATATTAGCCCTTTAGAGCGGTTACCTGATGTAATTTCTACTCATGAAAGGAACGAAGGCACAAGCCTTACAATTAGCTATCCAACTTTAGCCCAAAAGCTTTTGGATCAGCCAAGGAAACCTCCCATGTTATGGCGCCACCAAGTATGTAACCAAAACAAATTTATTTGAAGGAGTAAATCAGATGAACGTGTTTCTATTCAATGTTCAGTATCATGCAAAGAGATCGGATATGAATTTTAGCATACTAGTCTTAATGTACGTGCATTGCACGTGTTTATCGCGTCAATAATAAAATATTATTGATATCATGCAAAGAGATCGGATATGAATTTTAGCATACTAATCTTAATGTACGTGCGTTGCACGTGTTTATCGCGTCAATAATAAAATATTGTTGATAAACAATATTTTTCCTCATATAGATAATAATTTTAATCTTAAATAATTTTAAACTCCTAAATATTAGGACTTAAGGTGTAGTTCAATTGAATTGAATTCTAATTAGTTAATTAAAAAAGTAACTATTTGTTTTCAACATTAAAAAAATAATTCTTTACCTTTTTAGATTCTTATATTAGCTCATCCCAATTTTTAAATATAAGTGTAATTATGAAGGAAAATAAAAATATTCTTTGTAGTATCAAACTTTTCAATAGTAAAAAAAATAAAGAAAAAACAAAATTAGTAAAGTAATAAGAATATGAGAGAAAACAATAGCTGAACTCCACAAAAATGGGGCAAACTACAAGAAGTTGCCGGCGAAAGACTTCGTGCACCAAGCGATTGAAAGGGAAAAAGAACAAATATTTTATTCATTTAATTCAGTTTGGATCAAATAAGGAAATTAATATTCTTTATAAGGTAAAATTTTAATTGATTACAAAATCTAAATATTCGGATAGTAGCTTAATTTACTATTTTGTCCAATCATTCTTGTAGTTCGTGACAGCCATCGTGAACAGGGATGCTTATCGGGCGGATTGGGCGGATTATTACGCTTAACGTTTCGGTTTATCGGTTATCGAATTATAAATACAGTAATTCGCTAGCCATCCAATAAGACAATAGGCGGATTGGTATCGGATTAATGATTATCAGGCGGTTTATCGGCTAAATCAAATAAAAAAAATTTGAACCCTAGTTCTTTTGGTTGCTTAGCCTCTTTCTTGAATTCCCAAGCCGTGCTCACGGCCACTCTCTGAGAATGCTAGGTTTAGTACCCATTCTTTTGTTCTTCACCACAAAAGAATTATACACATAAAGTGCATTACTATAGAGAGAGAGGACTCACTGTAGGTGACGGAGGGATTTAGATTTGATAAATTAGCTGGGATTTAGGTTTTACTATTTTAGGCCTTAGGGTTAAATTACTTTATATAAATATGGATAAAAGTATAAATATAAAAATTCTTAACGAGTTAACGGTTTATCCGATAAGGAAATTGAGTAATTCACCCCCAAACCGTTAAGTTATTAATTATAAAATCTCAATCCGTTCACCAACCGTTACCCCGATAACCCGATAACAATAAGCCAATAAGCTATTTTTCGGTTCAGTTAACGATTACGGTTCGGTTTTGAACAACCCTAATCCTGAATGGTAAACTTCTTCTATTCTTTATTTGTGCAATCATGATATTTTTTTTGAAAGGCATAGTGATGACCCGGCCAGTCGTCTCATGAGTTACTGCTCCGTTTTCCCCATTTTTGCTTCTTTATGCTTTGTATATCCGTGTTATGTGATATCGGGTTGGTCGGATCGAATCCGGAAAGAATTTGGTAAGGTTTGAAACACTTAGTCTCTTTTGAGGGAGCTTAAGTTGGAAAAGTCAACCGAATGTTGACTTATGTGTTAGAGGGCTCGGAAGTGAATTCCGAAGGTTTGGTTAGCTTCGGGAGGTGATTTGTGACTTAGGAGTGTGATCGGAATGAGTTTTGGAGGTTCGGAGTAGATTTAGGCTTGAATTGGCGAAGTTGATATTTTGGCGATTTCTGGTCGATTGGCGAGATTTTGATATAGGGGTCGGAATGGAATTCCGAGAGTTGCAGTAGTTCTGTTGTGTCATTTGGGATGTGTGTGCAAAATTTCAGGTCATTCGGACGTGGTTTGACTGGGTTTTTGATCAAAAGCGTAATTCGGAAGATTTTAGAAAGTTTGGCTTGAATCCGATGTGTTTTAGGTGATTTGATGTTGTTTGAGGTATTTTGGTGATTGAAACAAGTTTGAATAAGGTTTTAGGATATGTTGGCGCCTTTGGTTGAGGTCCCAGGGGCCTCGGGTGAGTTTCAGGTGGTCAATCGGATCATTTTAAAGTTGGAAAAATTGCAGAAGTTGCAGGTTCAGCTGTTGCAGGCTTTTACTCTTCGCGTTCACGAGTGGACCCTCGCGTTCACGAAGAGTCAGTGGGGGTCTGTGGAAGTTTAGCCTTCACGTTCGCGAGGGAGGCTTCGTGTTCGCTAAGGGCTGCAGGCTCGTGCATCGCGTTCGCGAGATGTAAGACGTTCGCGTAGGGTCTTTTTGGTCAGCTGGTCTGAGGTTGTGTTTGTTCTTCGCGTTCGCGAGAGAGGGTATGCGTTCGCGAAGGGTAAGGTTGAGGAACCATCGCATTTGCAATATCCATGTAGTGTTCGCATAGAGGAAAAATTGGTCAAAGTAAGATTGTGCTTCGCGAACGCGAGAGTTTGACTGCGTTCGCGAAGAAGGAAACAAGGCCTGGGCAGAATTTTTTAAACTCGTCTTGTCTGCGAGGATTGGGTTTATTTCCTTCATAGTTGGTCATTTTAGAAGATGTTTGAAGGATATTGAATATGGATTCATGGGGAATCGTTGGGAGGTAAGATTCTTGGACTTAAAACTCTATTATTATGTGAATTCCACCTAGAAAATTATGGAAATTAAGTTAAAAATTGAAGAACTAGGGCTTGGAAATTTGGACTTTGGATTGGGAATTTAGAGGACCATTTGGGGTCGGATTTGAGAACTTTTGATATGTATGAAATCGTGGGAAGATAAGGAATCTATTGGTGTAAAAATTTCTGATTTTCAAGGCGTGGACCCAGGGGTCGAGTTTTGGTAATTTCGGGATTTGTGCTCTTTGTTGATTGTTTTCGCTTGGGCTTTGTACCCTTAGCATATTTTGACGTCCTCATTCTGATTTTGGATAGATTCGATGCGCGTGGAGGCCGATTCGAGGGGCAAAGACATCACGAGCTAGAGATTTAGCCGTTTCGAGGTGAGTAATGATTGTAAATGATGTTCTGAGGGTTTGAAACCCCAGATTGCACATCGTAGTGCTATATTGAGGTAAGACACACGCTTGATGACGGGCGTGGGGTCATGCACTATTGGAGATTGTGACTTGGTCCGTCCCGGTTGATGATTTTACCGTGTATTTGACTGAAATTATTTGTTATCATCATGATTTGGGCTGAATGCCATATTTGGGCTTCGTGCTAACTATTTGAACCCTTCGGGGATTTTTATTACTATTTCCTCACTGTTTTGACTTAATACTTGTACTCAGTCATGTTAATTTCCACTATTTTTCTACTCAGCCATGTTTACTCAGATTTTAAGACTTAAATGATATTTTAAATGATGTTTGGGCTGAGAAACACTGTTTTACTATTGCTCGAGAGGCTCGTGATGATTTTTGATTGAGTAAGGTCGGGGGCCTACATTGTGAGGAAACACTGATACTGATTTGCGGTCGAGGGCCTGAGATATGTACGCCACGAGGTGGCTTGATTGATATGAGGCCTAGGGCCTAGTTTGATGCCACGAGATGGCTTGATATTGCACTTGGGCTGTAAGGGGACCCTCCTGGAGTGTGCACACCCTCAGTGAGCGTGGGTACCCATTGTGATGTGAGATTGAGCCCGAGGGGCTGATATTGTTCTGAGATGTTGCTCGAGGGGCGGAATTGTTGATACTATGCCCGAGGGGCGAACTTCTATTTGCTTACTTTACATTATTTACCTGCCAATTACTTGTTTACTTGTTGAAAAGGGGATTTTACTTGATTTTTCACTGGTTTACTGTTTTTAAAAAATCTTACTGCTTCATTATAGAATGCCTTGTGCCCTACGTGTTTTCTTACTTTCAGTCGTTATTTACATTTGTTACTCACTCAGTTGGAGTACTCACTTTAATCCCTGCACCCCGTATGTAGATTCAGGCGTAGCTGGTCCCCCTCCCGAGTGCTGATTCATTCCAGCTTCAGGCAGATCTTCGAGGAGACTTTAGGTAGTTGTTGGCGTTCGCAGCCTGGAGTTCCTCCCTGTCTATTTCCTTTATGTTCTTAGTTCAGTATTTAAAACTCTGTAGTTACATTTGAGAAATCAGTAAAGTTAGATGCTCATGACTTGTGACACCCCGGTTAGGGCTGTGTTGGGTTGTATTTCCGCTACTTATTATCATTAAAGCATGTTTTAGACTGCTTTTATATTGTTTAACTGCTTTAACAAGTAAATTGGGTTTAATTGATTGGCCTTGTCTTCACGAGAGGCGCCATCACGACCGGGTTCGGGTTAGGGTCGTGACAAGTTGGTATCAGAGCCTA
This sequence comes from Nicotiana sylvestris, assembly GCF_000393655.2. NCBI lineage: Eukaryota > Viridiplantae > Streptophyta > Magnoliopsida > Solanales > Solanaceae > Nicotiana > Nicotiana sylvestris. Next base: position 63,882,827 of record NC_091066.1, read on the forward strand.
GGTTACATAGGTCTCACGAGTCATGAGCAGGTTTAGTAGAGTCTCGTGGATCGGTACAGAGACGTCTGTATTCATCCTCGAGAGGCAGCAGAACCTTTAGGAAAACTTCATATTCTTGAAATTCTTGTCGTGCGAACTTGTTGATCCGAGTACTAAACTTCTATTATTATATTCTCTTACAAATGGTGAGGACACGCACTACCGAACAGGGTGGACGACCACCAGTGCCACCTGTTGTGGCCACCAGAGGCCGAGGACGCGGCCGTGGTAGGGGTAGAGCAGCTAGAGCAACACCTACAGATCCACCAGCTGCCCCAGTTTAGGATCAGGTCCTAGTTATAGACGCTCCTACAGCACCAGCTCAGGAACCAGCTGTGCCCATTGTGATTCCGGGTCTTCAGGAGGCCTTGGCACAGATCTTATCAGTTTGCACTGGTCTGGCTCAGGCAGTTTCAGCCACTACAGCCGCAGCTACTTCACAGGCCGGGGGAGGCAATCAGACTCCCGCCACTCGCACACTTGAGCAGGTAGTGCAGGGACTTCAGACGCTGGGGGCACATCCAGCCCAACCGGTTATAGCTGCTCAGGACTATGTGGTTCCTGTCATGCCGGAGGATGAGCATCGTAGGTTGGAGAGGTTTGGTAGATTGCAGCCTCCGACCTTCAGTGGCGTAGAGGGCGAGGATGACCAGGGCTTTTTGGATAAGTGTTAGAGGATGCTTCGTACTGCATGTATTCTAGAGACCAACGGGGTTGCTTTTACCACTTATCAGTTTTCAGGAGATGCTTTCACTTGGTGAGAGGATTTTGAGAGGCGTAGGCCTGTTGGTGCAGCACCCCTTTCCTGGCAGCAGTTCTTCGTTCTCTTCCTGGAGAAGTATGTGCCGCAGTCCTACAGAGAGGAGCTGCATAGGCAGTTTGAGTGGTTGTGACAGGGGGAGATGACCGTGTTGCAGTATGAGTTGAGGTTCTCTGAGTTGGCTCATCATGCCATCTGGTTGGTTCCGATAGATCGAGAGAGGATCAGTAGATTTGTTGATGGTCTTACTTATCAGCTCCATATTCTTATGACCAGGAAGAGGGTATCTGGTGCTACGTTCGAGGAGGTTGTTGATATCACTCGTGAGATTGAGTCTGTTCGCCGTCAGGAGCGAGAGGAGAGGGAGGCCAAGAGGCCTCGAGGATCTGGCAGCTATAGTGGTACTCCTTCGAGGAGTTAGTTTCAGCACGCCAGAGGCCGTTCATTCAGGTCTGCTCAGCCAGCTCGCCAGGTTATCGTGGGGCATCTTCGGGTCATGGTCATCACAGTTCTCAGCAGGTCCAGTCATCACTAGTGCCCTTCCAGCTCAGAGTTCATCCCGTGCTCCATCAGCTCAGGGCTCTTCTATGTCGAGTGCATCTGCTAGTCACTTCGGTGCGAGGGGTTCCCTTCAGTCCCCTTCTCCAGCACCTGGGAGTTGTTATGAGTGTGGCGAGATAGGCCACATGTCGAGGCAGTGTCCTCGTCGTGTTGCTAGTTCGTCCCAGCAGAGGGGTCAGTCATCGGCTTCAGCACCAATTTATTCACAACCACCCGCTCAGCCAGCTAGGGGTGGAGGTCAGTCAGCCAAGGGTCGCCCCAGAGGGGGGGTCGGTCAGGGGGCGGTCAGGCCTATTTCTATGCACTCCTAGGCAGACCCGATGCTATTGCTTTAGATGTTGTCATTACAGGTATTGTCTTCGTTTGCCACAGAGATGCCTCTATATTATTTGATCCTGGTTCCATCTTTTCTTATGTGTTATCATACTTTGCTCATTATTTAGGTACGCCCCGTGAGTTTCTTACTTTACCTGTTCATGTATCTACCCCGGTGGGAGATACTGTTATCGTAGACCGTGTGTACTGGTTATCTGTGGTGACTATTGGGGGTCTGGAGAGCCGAGTGGATCTATTGCTATTGAGCATGGTGGATTTTGATGTCATTTTGGGCATGGATTGGTTATCTCTGTGTCGTGCTATTCTTGACTGTCATACTAAGACAGTCACATTGGCCATGTCGGGTGTGCCACGGATTGAGTGGCGAGGTGTGACTGATTATGTTCCTAGTAGAGTGATCTCTTTCTTGAAGGCCCAGCGTATGGTTGGGAAGGGTTTTCTTTCACATATAGCATTTGTGAGGGATGTCGAAGCTGAGACTCCCAATACTGATTCTGTTCCAGTTGTGAGGGATTTTCCCGATGTGTTTCCTACAGACCTGCCGGGCATGCCACCAGACAGGGATATTGATTTTGGTATTGACCTGGTGCCGGGAACTCAGCCCATTTCTATTCCGCCGTATCATATGGCACCAGCGAAATTGAAAGAGTTAAAGGAGCAGCTTTAAGAATTCCTAGATAAGGGGTTCATTCGGCCTAGTGCGTCACCTTGGGGTGCGCCAGTTTTATTTGTGAAGAAGAAGGTTGGCACAATGAGAATGTACATTGACTATAGGCAATTGAACAAGGTAACAATTAAGAACAAGTATCTTTTGCCTCGCATTAATGATTTATTCGACCAGCTTCAGGGACCGAGGGTGTTCTCCAAGATTGATCTTCGTTCGGGTTATCACCAGTTGAAGATAGGGATTCAGATATCCTAAAGATGGCTTTCAGGACCCGATATGGTCATTATGAGTTCTTGGTGATGTCTTTTGGGCTGACCAATTGTGAGCACGTGATTTTTGCCTCACATGGGTTACTCCTACAGAATTATAATAATCAGGTTTCTTCTTTTAATTATTTGTTATTTTAGGGATTTTCGTAGGATTTTTATTCAATTATTTGCATTTTTGTGCATGTTTAAGTTTATTTAAATTATGAAAATACCAAAAATATCATGCATTGCATTTAGGATTTATTTTTATAGGATTAATTGATTAATTATTTGCTTTATTAAAAATAAAAATCACAAAATGGTCGATTTCTACATTTTTCTTTTTTATTGATTTTTCTCTTTTAATTTAGGATTAAAGTAGCTTTTATAATTTTGTAATTAATTAATTTGTTTTTTTTTTTTTTCATATTCTAGGTAATTTAGAATTTTTAATTATTAAGATTTTTAATTAAAAATAATTTAGAAAAAAAGGGGAAAAAGAGAGAAAAGAATTTTGAAAGAAATTGGAGAAATTAGATTTTTTGGGTCAAATTGATTGAAATTGCCCAAGCCCAATTGAATTCCCCAAAATACCCGGCCAAACCCATCAAAATTCCTTGTCCGAATCCCCATCATAACCAAACATCCCCATCGAGGCTGGGCCAGCAACAAGGCCGGATAAGCTTTAGTGCTACCGGTACGTTGCCCCTTCTTCGGCCCCAGTTGTCCGCTCGGGTAACCCAAGTCTAGACCACAAACCCTAGGTTTTAAACTTAGAATAACGCAACCTCATGTCGGATCTCTAGTAGGAACGATTATTTGCAACACGTGCATTGGACCTTGGGGACTCAACACAGGGGTTGGGTCCGTCTAGGGCAGGTGTACCCAAAATAAAGACCATCGTGATGCATCCTACGTGCTATGTGAATATTTATTTGTTTTGGCTTGCATGTTGACCGGTTAATAAAGAGAAAAACCAAGAGTGGGGTAGGATAGAGAATTTACCCAGTTTCTAAAAATCCCGGTATTTGACATATCCCAAAACTCTGCCGAATTTTTAAAAAAGAAAAGGAAAAGGAAAACGTATTTCAAAAGAGTGAGTCAAATATCATATTTTTATGACAAAACTGATCGAACTACGCAGTTCTGATTCTCACCAGATGTGGGATACGTAGGCAACCCACATAAGGTTCGGCCTTATTTTTACCAAATAATAAAATAAAAGGTGTTTCAGGGCTTTGGTTAAAACTATAAAGCCAACCCAGCTTCGGTTTGTTTTTAAGTCATTTCTTACTGGAATAGCCTTAAATTACATTCCAATTGTCAAAAGGCTATTTTTCGGGAGAAACAGGAAAGTTTGTGTAAAAGGTGTCTTTTTCTTTTAAAATACTTACCCCCGGCCTCAAAATTCATTTGGAATCGTGAAGGGGCTACGTTTTCAAAAACGACCATTTTGCTAACATAGCAATAAAAGGGGTCCTTGTCCGCTGATTTCTCTTAAAAAGAAAACTTGTTTTGCAAATAAAGTCCACAAGAGTCAACCCTAACCTTAACCCTCCACAAGTACAAATTAATACCGTCCAGGAACCATCGCAAATTGTCATAGAGAGGGCTCGGATGCAGCTATGTAAGTGGTGGGGTGATTTAGATGAAGAAGGCCAAGTTTGGGTAAAAGAGCAGTTGGGTCCCCTGGTAGACATCATGTACATCAAGCCACGAGAGGATTTAATTAAGGCTTTGGTGACCTTTTAGGATCCCGTTCATAATGTGTTCCGTTTCTAGGATTTCGATCTCACACCCACTCTGGAAGAAATAGCCGGGTACATCGATTTCGGCAAGGAGTTAAGAAAGCAGCAACTCATATTCCCCAGGGCTCCCTCAGTACACAAATTCTTCGTTCTTTTGAAAATTAGCAAACAAATGAGCAAGGACCGCGCAGGCAAAGGGAGTTGTTCGTTCTACTTCCTGTATTTCAGGTTTGGGCACTCAGCCGGGTTTGAAACAAATGAGAAGGCGTTGAGTAACAAACAGGACAAGAGCATATGGAAAATTCATTGACGGTTTGCTTTCATTGTGGCATTTTTGGGAATCACTGTATTTTCGAATTCTGAGGGTACAATAGACCTTCGTATGGACAGAATCGCACAGGTCCTTGTCGATTAAAAAAGATCACACACTTGTCCCATTAGTACTGGCGGACATTTATCTGGCATTAACATTGTGCAAATCTGGGGGTCAATTTTTTGAAGGCTGCAATATTCTTCTTCAGATGTGGATGATCGAACACCTTCGCCGTCATCCTAAGTTCATGAGATATGCTTAAGACGGGAACAATTTCATCAAAAAGTATGAGGAAAGGGTGGAGGATTACAAAACACCGGAAGGGTTTGAAGCATGGGTTTCCTATTTGAGAAATTGAGAGCAGATCAAATTGAATGGACCATAGGATGGCTCCCAGTAACAAAAATCATCTACATGACCTCTTCAAAGGGCTACTTGATGATGATGGGAGCAACAAGTATACAACCATATGCACCACAAAGAGTTCTGAGACAACTAGAAAGATATCAGGTGATACCCGAAAAGGTAGACCTAAGCACTCAAGTCATTAAACTGCACCCAGAAGCAATGATTCCCGAGGCTTTAGTTCAAAGAGACTGAAATTGTTGTCGGTATCTAAAAAGTAATACCCAGGTGCCAGACCCAGCTAAGGGCGAAGTTGATCCAAATTATGTTGCTTGGTTCGAAAAGGGTTTTTATGTGTACAATAAGCCGGAGCCCGAACCTGTGAGGCCCGCCAAAAGGCCCCATGTTCAAGCTTTTGATGACAAAATTCAGGAAAGGTTAGACTGGGGAGAAAAGGAAAAGGAATATTAGGCCACCATCCATGATCTGCGAGAAGAGTTGAGAAATGTCACCTTCAATAATGATTTACAGGCACAAGAGGCCGAGGGTGAGAGGAGAAGATTGGTTCGAGAAAATGAAACTCTTAGAGCCCAGGTTCGACAGTTGAAAATAGCAGCCGAGAATCCGGGCCGAAGCAGGAAAGATGAAAGGCTCATTTATAACCTTACTCAAAAGGTGCGTGACTATGAAGATGACCTGCAGAAAGCTGAGTCTGAACTAGCAAAAGCACGAACGAGGTTGGCTAAAAATGCCGAAGGGCGTGCAGCTTTCGTTCAACAGATGAAAGAAAGATATAAAAGAGGGGTCACAAGTTGGGAAAAAACGATTGGCAACCTCGAAGGTGAAATGGCTAAACAAGCCATAAAATTTAAGGCCGAGAGAGAACATTGTTACGCCTTAATGGCACGGTTGGAAGAGGACTTACAGCACTTGCAAGAGCAAAATCACACTGCCACTCAGGTCTTAGAGGCTAGATCCCGTCAGATATGTCGTTTGTTGCAAGAGAAGGGCATCATAAGAGAGAGGGTTCGAAGGATTGCTGACTACATCACCATGAAATGCAGTGCGTGTGAGGATATGACAAGATCCATGTTTTTCGCCACTATAATGATCTTCGTCCGTCAGATAATGGAAGAACTCTATCGGCTCCAAGATGACATGGCAAGTAGGCCCGCTGCAAGACCGGCTGGTGTTCCTAGGGCAGGGTTGGAGGCACTGATGTTTTCTTGATTGTATTTTCTTCCTTTTTCCGAGTCTGTATTTTCATATTTCGAGTCTATTTTCAATTCCTAGAAAAGGCATGTCCTAAGTCTTAAAGTCCTAGTAAAGGTGTGTTTCGAGTCTTTTTGTAATTCAGTAAAGTTGTATTAATGAAAATTTGAAAAAGAAAACCACAAAAATTGTCTCTTTATTTTTCGCATTTACTTCTTGAACTACGTTATGATCTGATTTGCGCGGCGTCGTGATACGTAGGCAATCCTCATCGGATTCGGTCATGTTTTTTGTAAACAATCTAAAAGAAAAAAAACCATAAGAAAAACCAAAAAGAAAGAAAAGAGAGTCAAAGAAAAACCAAAAACAGAAAAAGGAGAGAAGGAAAGAGAAGAGAGGAAAATAAGGAATAACCGATGAGGCAAGAAGAGAAAATTAGGGAAAATAAGCAAAACTGGGATGAAACATGCAACCGTTGTGAAACATGTAGAAACACATTTAACTGTATAGGTGCATCACACCCCAACGTGCGATTTCCTATGTGTTATTTGTTTCAAACTAACCAAGTTGGTTGTCTACTGTCAAGTCCAGGTTCTATAGTAAGGTGGTTGGTTTTGTAGTAGTCTGGCTTCACATCCATACTTCACGAGGTCGAAGGGTAGCATTGAAATGACTTCAGAAATCACTCTGCCAACAGTTCCTATCAAGGATGAGAGTCCGATCTTGGGCATCCTGACTTCGGAATCGATGGTTGCCGAGGAAAATAGGTTACTACATCTCCGCATGATGGAAATATGGGACGCCTGGTCAAACGGAAGAAAGCCACCAAGTGTAATCCTCGGATTTCCCGAGCTTTTTCCTAGGGTAGGTGGAACCTCCAATATCCCGATCAGTCACCCCAATACCCTACTCGGATATCCTACCATCTAGGCTCACTTTGTTGGAACACCTTCTGAGGTTCGCCCCAGGTGTTAGCTTTAGGAGCGGCTTCAAATATTTTCACTGCTCCGCCATGCTCAGCTTCTACACAGCCTACACTGCCTAGGCCCAGCTTTGACCCATCATCCTTCACCTTCCAAACACCATCTTTCCCACTGGAACATGTATAGTTTCCCACCTATACTTACTCTCAACCATCCCGATATGAGTTCACTGCGGGGCAAGAAAAGATCACCAAAACCCCTGAGCAAAAAGAGATTGCGAGGAAAATGAGGAGTATGGAACAGAGTCTCAAAAGCATACAAGGCTTGAGTGGACAGAAAAGTGTATCCTATGTTGACTTATGTATGTTCCCTCATCTGCATCTACCATTGGGATTCAAAACCCCAAAATTTGAGAAGTATGATGGGCACGGTGATCCTATTGCTCATCTCAACAGATATTGCAACCAGCTGCGAGGAGCCAGTGGAAAGGAAGAACTCCTCATGGCCTATTTCGGAGAAAGTCTGGTTGGCATCGCATCTGAGTTGTACATGGACCAAGATATATCCCGCTGGCACATCTGGGATGATCTTGCTAGAGATTTCATCGGGCAGTTCCAATACAACATTGATATTGCTCCATATAGGAACTCATTGACAAACTTGAAGAAGAAATCCTCGAAAAGCTTTCGAGAGTACGCAGTTAAATGGCGTGAGCAGGCCTCCAGGGTAAAGCCTCCGATGAACGAGATTGAAATGGTCACAGATTTCCTCCAAGCCCAGAAAGTTGATTACTTCCAAAATATGATGTCTGCAATGGGGTAAACCGTTCGCTGAAGCCATCAAGATTGGTGAAATGGTTGAAAATGGTTTGATAACAGGTAGAATTCTAAGCTAATGCACTATCAGAGCTACCTCCCAAGCCATTCAGGGTAGGTCTGGAGGAGTAGCAAAGGGCAAGAAAAAGGAAGAAACATCCATGACAGCATCAGGTGTAAGAAAACACCATACTTCTAGATCCCTTTTCTCAGAAAGGACCCCGCAGCACTATTACCCCCACCAAGATGTAGCCTATGCTCCTCAGCCATACACGGTCATGAATGCTCAACCTTATGTCCGGCCACAACAACAAGCCAACCGGAATCAAGCTCCATTTCCTAGAAACTAGCCTCCTTACCAAACCCACTACAACCCCCGGCCTCCACAAAACAATTTACACCCTCGTGAACCACCCAAGAGGGTAAAATTCACACCCATTGGTGAATCCTATTCCAGCTTATTCCCCAAACTTGTTCAGATGGGTTTGTTGCAGCCCGTTCCCCAAACCAGATAGAACCCAGCATCACCCGCTTACAAAGCTGGTACCCGATGCGCCTATCACTCAGGGGCAGAAGGGCACAACACGGATGATTGCTGGACTCTGAAGAGGGCCGTGGAGAACTTGATAGAACAAAGGAATATAGTGCTAATGGATGAAGATATTCCCAATGTGACTAACAACCCACTACCGGCCCACAACAACGGACCGGTAATCAGAATGATTTGTGAGGATAAGGTATTTGACCCAGTGTTGAAGGCCATCATTGCCATCGCTGATGTAGAAAAGATATCAAAAGCTGCCCCGAAGTAAGAAAAAGGGGAGAAAAAGAACAAAACGAACCCTCCAAAGTCAGAGAAGAAAATTGAAGTTGAAACTGGGGCAACGCCTCCCAAAGATGATGTTCTCTATGTCCCTCGAGGCCGCAAAGAAAAGCAGATGACTTTGAGTCCTCCCAGGAGGTTCGAGCTGAACAAAACAACCCAAATATATGTGCCCAAGGGAGCTTATGTGATGCGGGGACTAATTAATCCACCAAGGCTGAGTGAGCCCGTGGTTATTGGCCGCGCGCCATAGAAACCCATGACAGATCCTGCCGCTGTGCCATGGAATTACAACAAATCGGTGGTGACCTATAAGGGAAAATAAATCTCAGGAGAAGTTCAAGAAAATAACCCGGTTGAAAAGTATTTCAATTTGGAATAAATGAACAATGCCACTAGAAAGCTTTTCCCATCTAAGAAGCCCGTGAGTGCCGAAAAAGCGGAGGCCTTCTCTCAAAAGATGAAAATGGCGGATTATGAGTTGATCGACCAGCTTCAAAAATTTCCCGCACAAGTCTCCTTGTTATCTCTGTTGATGAACTCCACCGAACATCAAAAGGTATTGATCAAGACCCTTAACAAAGAATATGTGCCTGTTGAGACTTCTGTAGAGTAGTTGGAGAGAATGGCCGAAAGATTTTTCGCAATCAACCAGATCTCTTCAGCAAAAATGACTTGCCCCCAGAAGGGGCCGCACATATCAAAGCCCTGCACCTGGCAGTCAAATGCGAAGGGTGCTATGTGAAAAGGGTTATGTTGGACCGAAGCTCTGGGGTAGATATTTGCCCACTCTCAACTCTGCCGCGTATGTAAATCGGTACCGAAAGAATCCGACCCAACAACGTCTGTGTACGTGCCTTCGATGGTATCAAAAGGGACATAATTGGAGAGATTGATCTAATTCTGACCATCGGCCCAGTAGACTTTGAAGTAACCTTCCAGGTTCTAGACATGGACACATCCTACAACTTCCTTTCGGGGAGGCTATGGATCCACGCAGCGGGGGATGTACCCTCTACTCTTCACCAGATGGTGAAGTTCGAGCACGAGGATCAAGAGATTGTGGTTCACGGGGAAGATGAGCAATCAATTTATCGGGACCCATCAGCCCCGTGTCTTGAAGCAAGAGAGGGGAGTGAACACATAGTCTATCGACCTTTCAAATCGTGGTCGCTGATCAGTGCGAAGAAGGAAAACCTTGCCCCAACCCTTCCATTCTAATGCATCAATCATAGTGGTCAAAGAAATGATCAGGATACAAACCTGGGAAAAGTCTCGGGAGATCGTTGCAAGGAATAGCTGAACCTATCACCCTGACCGCCAATGAAAAGTTCTTTAGGGTAGGCTTCCGACCTACTCCAGCTGATGTAAGATGGGCAGATGATAGAAAGAGTGATGGTTGGGTCTTGCCTCAGCCGGTGCTGCATCTGTACAGAACATTTGTCAAGCTGAAATACAATAAGAAAGAGGAAGATAAGGCCTTTACAGCCGAAGAAATCGAAGAAATCTGTGGGGCCATGAGGAAGATACTGTATGAAGCCCACATGGTTCAACCAGGGGAAGGCTCAAGCACCGCTGAGGTGTTGTATATAGGACCTAATGCCAAACTGCAGAATTGGAAGGCTACACCATTCCCAATCAGGTGGGAGTCTTGGTAGACCTATCCTGCCAGTTTTTCTGCATCACGAGTTATTCAAGGCGTAACTCGGATGTTTTCTTTAGTTTTCTGTCTTTTAATTTCCATTGTAAACCCTGTTATCTTCAAATCCAATGAAATGAAATCAATATTTCATCATTCATCGTTCTTTATTCTTTCTGATTTTTGTGATGTTTCTCTTTATTTCTTCTTTCAGTTCTAATGATGCAGGTTTAAATAACATGACATGCTTGTGAACTTCATGCCCAGATCCAAACATGCTGTATAACTATGAAATAATGAACCAAGAACCAGACTATGATGAAGAAGAGGCTTTTAAGGAAATAAATCAAGAATTAGAGCAATTTGAGAATAAACTTAAGCCAAACTTAAATGATACTGAGCCGGTAAATTTGGGTAATTCAGAAGAGGTCCAAGAGACCATGATAAGCATTCACGCAAATGAAAGAACCAGGGATGCTTTGGTCCAACTTTTGTTTGAGTTCAAATATGTGTTTGCTTGGTCATATGACGACATGTCAGGACTGTTGATTTGGTGGTTCATAAGTTGCCAACCTACCCTGATTATCCCCCTGTTCAGCAAAAGCAGAGAAAGTTTAAAACTGTTATCAGTGACAAGATTAAAGAAGAGGTCACAAAACAGTTGAAAGCGGGGGTGATCCGAGTGGTTCGATACACCACTTGGTTAGCCAATGTAGTTCCAGTGTCAAAGAAAAACGGGAAAACTCGAGTGTGTGTGGATTACAGAGATCTGAACAAAGCGAGTCCTAAGGACAACTTCCCTTTGCCAAACATCCACATCCTCGTTGACAATTGTGCCAAACATGAGATATAGTCTTTTGTGGATTGTTATGTTGGGTATCATCAGGTCTTGATGGACGAGGAAGATGCGGAGAAGACAACATTTACAACACCTTGGGGAACCTATTGCTACAGGGTTATGCTTTTTGGTCTGAAGAATGCCGGGGCAACCTACATGAGGGGCATGACCACCATTTTTCATGATATGATGCACCAAGAGATAGAGGTGTATGTGGACAACGTGATCATCAAGTCCAAGACCCAGGATGACCATGTTCGGGATTTAAGAAAATTCTTCGAGCGGCTGCGTTAATATGATCTGAAGCTAAACCCAGCTAAATGTGCATTCGGGGTTCCATCTGGAAAACCTTTGGGAATCATAGTCAGTCGGAGGGGCATCGAGTTAGACCCAACAAAGATAAAGTCCATTCGAGATCTGCCTTCTCCAAGAACCAAGAAAGATGTTATGAGTCTGCTCGGAAGATTGAACTACATCAGCTGATTCATTGCCCAGTTGACATCTACATGTGAACCCATTTTCAAGCCATTAAAGAAAGACGCAGCAATTAAATAGAAAGGCGAGTGCGAAGAAGATTTTAACAAAATCAAAGAATACTTGTCGAACTCGCCAGTATTGGTCCCGCCTGAACCGGAAAGGCCCCTTTTCTTTTATATGATAGTCTTGGAGAACTCTTTTGGATGTGTCCTCAGATAACATGATGTGACCAGGAGGAAGGAACATGCAATCTACTATTTGAGCAAAAAGTTCACAAGCTGCGAGACCAAATATACCTTGTTGGAGAGAACTTGTTGCGCTTTAACTTGGGTTCCTCAGAAGCTGAGGCATTACTTGCTAGCCTACACCACCTACCTTATTACCATGTTGGACCCTTTAAAGTACATATTCCAGAAACCAATGCCCATTGGGAGGTTAGCAAAGTGGCAGATCTTGCTCACTAAATTAGACATAGTCTATGTCACTCGCACGGCAATGAAAGCCCAGGCATTAGCAGATCACTTGGCTGAAAACCCAATTGATGATGAATACCAACCTTTGGATACCTACTTCCCTGATGAAGAGGTGAATTTAGTTGAGGCAATATCCAAAGACACCAATGCTTGGAAAATATTCTTTGATGGAGTGGTAAACGTAAAAGGCGTTGGAATTGGGGCAATTTTGATCTCACCCACTGGCCAACATTATCCAGCCACAGCCAGGCTTTGGTTTTTCTGCACAAACAACACTGCCAAGTATAAAGCTTGCATTATGGGTATGAACATGGCAATCGACCTAGATGTCGAAGAACTGTTAATCATGAGAGACTCAGATTTGATTATCCGACAAGCTCAAGGAGAATGGAAAACCTGAGATGTCAAGCTTATTCCTTATAAGCAACATGTGGAAGAACTTGGCAAGCGATTCAAGTCGATAGAGTTCAGGTACATCCCTCGTTGCCACAATGAACTAGCTGATGCACTTGCCACTTTGGCCTCGATGCTGCCATACCCAGGCAATGCCCACATTGATTCCTTGGAAATCCAAATCAGGGAAAGGCATGGCTACTGTAATACGGTTGAGGCAGAACCAAATGTTCAGCCCTGGTATCATGACATCAAAAGATTTTTGAAAACCAAAGAATACCCCGAGCAAGCCAGTGGAGACCAAAAGAGAACCATTAGATGGCACGCAAGTGGTTTCTTCTTGAGCGGTTATGTCTTGTACAAAAGGACTTCAGATCTCAACTTGTTAAGATGTGTTGATGCCGTAAAAGGCTAGAAGAATCATGTATGAAGTGCACGTAGGGGTGTGCGGACCCCACATGAACAAGTATGTTTTGACAAAGAAAATCCTTCGAGCGGGCTATTACTGGATGACCATGGAAAAAGACTGCTTCAGTTTTGTTCGGAAATGTCATCAGTGTTAGGTGCACGGTGATTTGATTCATGCACCTCCCACAGAACTGCATCCCATGTCAGCGCCTTGGCCATTTGTTGCTTGGTGCATTGACGTTATTGGGCCAATCGATCCAAAAGCCTCAAATGGGCACAGATTCATATTGGTTGCCATCGACTATTTCACGAAATGGGTTGAAGCAATCACTCTCAAATCTGTCACTAAGAAAGTTGTGGTAGATTTCGTGCACTCCAATCTTATCTGTCGTTTTGTCATTCCTGCAACTATTATCATAGATAATGTTGCAAACTTGAATAGTCATTTGATGGGGGAGATATGCGAACAATTCAAGATAACGCATCGGAATTCTACTCCCTATCACCCTAAAGCCAATGGTGCCGTCGAAGCAGCAAACAAGAACATCAAAAAAAAATTGAGAAAGATGATCCAAAGTTCCAGGCAGTGGCATGAAAAGTTGCCTTTTGCATTGTTGGGATATAGCACTACGGTGTGCACATCGATCGGAGCAACCCTGTATCTTTTGGTTTATGGAACTGAAGTTGTAATATCCATGGAGGTTGAAATCCCTTCTCTCCGGATCATTGTGGAAGCTGAAATTGAAGACAGTGAGTGGGTCAAAACCCGTTTGGAACAACTGACCCTGATCGATGAAAAGCGGATGGCCGCAGCTTGCCACGGGTAGTTGTATCAACAAAGAATGGCCTGTGCTTACAACAAGAAAGTGAGGCCTAGAAATTTTGAAGTGGGACAACTCGTTCTAAGGTGTATTCTTCCCCATCATCAGGAAGCAAAAGGGAAATTTGCTCCCAATTAGAAAGGCCCATACATCATCAGGAAGATATTGCCCAGAGGAGCATTGTATATGGGAGACATTGAAAGAAATGATCCCGAAGTAGCTATAAATGCAGATGCAGTCAAAAGGTACTATGTCTAATCTTTCTGCGGTGACAACATTGCCCTATCGGGATGACGAAGGCTTTCATTCTCGCTAAACACTCCAATCCTTTGCTAACCCATTGAGTTGTTTACTTTTCTTTCATTACCCTCTTTGGAACTCGAAGATATTTGATTAAAAAAACAAAATGTTTTACTGAACTACGTTCGACTTGATTCCGAAAGGATACGTAGGCAGCCTCTCTCTGGGGTTCAGTCACACCAAAATAAAAATTCAAAGTTCCCCAAAAAGTGAAATTGGGGCAGATTTTATAATGGTTCGGTGATGATCCCGCCTGAACGGTTCCAAAGTTGTAATTTAATCCAAATTCTTTTACCCCAAACCTTGTTCAAGTCCTTCCGATCAGTCGGCAAAGGGTTTTCAAAATCGGAGAATGCAGTTGTTTGGATCCGATGCAATCAAAATGAGAGAAATAAAATGAGAGAGTCTTATTGGTGAAAACCCACCCGGGCACCATGAGGCGATGGTAAGCAGAGAAATGAAAAACGAGAGAGTCTTGTTAGTGAAAACTCGTAAAGAGCACTATAAGGCGACGGTGAGAAGAGAAATGAAAGAGGTCGATTGACGAAAACCCACAAAGGGCGCCGTTGATAGAAAATAAAGAACCTCTCACCACCACTGATACTGAAAGGGTCCTTGCAAGGTTCCTCGGTTTAAAAATACGAGTCGCAATGGGTATGCAAGAAGTCGGATTAGTTGCGCGGATCAGGTATCTAGTCCTAGAAGCATGTCATGTCTATTGAAGTCTGCATGCACCCCAGATAAGTCCGTTTCTTATTCCCCGAAAGGGACACTTCTCCTCAAATTCATTTTCCTGTCCTTTGTTTACTTTTCCTTGAATCCCTTTCGGTCTAACTTTGTTCCAAAGCTAATGGAAAGAAAAGGTGGCAATATTGGTTTTACAGGGTTCTGCTTAATAAAAACCAAGTCCAAATAAAAGTACCCAGCCTCAGCGGGTACATCAAGTCGATTCTGACTGGCCATGATAACTGATGCTTTAAAATCGGAGTCTATTCAAAATGAAAAGAAATCCCAAGTCAAAGCCCCTAGAGGCAGAATAAAATGAAAGGCCAAAGCCTATAAGCCGTCATTAGAAATTTTGAAAAGCTGAGCTCCTAGGTTTTAGGATAGATATCAATCTTCAGAAAAGCCAACAAGAAGTAGAGGTTCCAACCAAAAGAGTTGAGCCAAGATCAAGTGATCAAAAACGATAAAGGCCACAAAACCAACCACCGTTTCAGACTAACAATTGTTCTTTGTTTGAAAAGTTGAAACAGGTGCAACCCAAAGCAACCGTGCGAGAAGCAGGTGCAACCGAAAGGGAAAAGATGCGCAAGAGCTAGAAACAGCTTACCGCAACAACCACTTCAAATAAGGGAAGTTCACTCCAAGTTTCTTTCCCGCATTATATTAAAAATGAAAATTAAAAAACAAATGTTAGCTTGGGACTTCCAACCTCAATCTTTTACGCTTTTACCAACATTAGGGCTCCAATCCCTGAGTTGAGATTTTTTTAGACATAGGGCCTCCATTCCCTAGTCGCATTTTACCAACATTAGGGCTCCGATCCCTGAGTTGAGAGTTTTTAGACATAGAGCCTCCATTCCCTAGTTGCCTTCTACCAACATTAGGGCTCCAATCCCTAAGTTGAGATTTTTAGACATAGGGTCCCCATTCCCTAGTCACCTTTTTGCCAACATTAGGGATCCAATCCCTGAGTAGAGATTTTTAGACATAGGGCCTCCATTCCCTAGTTGCCTTTTTTCCAACATTAGGGCTCCAATCCCTGAGTTGAGATTTTTAGACATAGGGCCTACATTCCCTAGTCGCCTTTTCTTTGCCAACATTAGGGCTCCAATCCCTGAGTTGAGATTTTTAGACATGGCCTCCATTCCCTAGTCGCATTTTCTTTGCCAACATTAGGGCTCCAATCCCTGAGTTGAGATTTTTAGACATAGGGCCTCCATTCCCTAGTCGCCTTTTGCTAATATTAGGGCTCCAATCCGTAAGTTGAGATTTTTAGACATAGGATCCCCATTCCCTAGTCGCCTTTTGACAACATTAGGGCTCCAATCCCTGAGTTGAGATTTTTAGACATAGGGCCTCCATTCCCTAGTCGTCTTTCTTCCAACATTCGGGCTCCAACCCTGAGTTGAGAATTTTAGACATGGGGCCTCCATTCCCTAGTCGCCTTTTTGCCAACATAGGGCTCCAATACCTAAGTTCAGATTATAGACATAGGGCCTCCATTCCCTAGTCGCCTTTTGCCAACATTAGGGCTCCAATCCCTAAGTCGAGATTTTTAGACATAGGATCCACATTCCCTAGTCGCCTTTTGCTAATATTAGGGCTCCAATCCCTGAGTTGAGAATTTTTTTGATATAGGGCTTTATTCCCTAATCTCTTCCTCCTGAAGGCACACAATCCTTACGTTATCGCTTTCCAAAAAACAAGTTAGTTACAAATAACTCACGAAATTTTCCTAGTGTAAACTGGGGCAGAATATTTCGTTCGTCTGTTTGTTTTGGTGTTTGAGCAGGTTTTACCTTGAGGAACGGGGTTCGAGATGACCAACAGAATGAGTCTCAATCCAGAACAAAGAAAAGAAGAAAAAGAACAAAAAAATAAAGAAGTAAACTCAAAGGTTGAAACGGAGAGGGATGCGAACTGCTCAAGATATGATTGAAGTCACAAGCCTCGCATGTCCCGCCTTGATCCAGAGCTGAAGAAAGAACTAGTGCCTACAGCTGACAAGCATCAAGATTCAAATCGGAGTCCACAGCGAAAACCATCCAAGACTCAAGATCAAGCTTCGAAAGATTTATAGATAGGAATTTTGTAGCTCGTAGTTGATAGGCTTAGCTAGTTTAGCTTTTTACTTTCCATTTTGGTGTAATAAGGAGTTCAGCAAGCAGTAGCAGCAGCAACAACAACAGTGAGATCACAGCTTCCCGGTAGTCCCAGCTACCAAAACTTCCAGAACTATACTGACCTGATTCCTTTATAGCCAAGGATATGTAGGCAACCTTTGAAGTAAGGTTCGGTCAGATTCTTTTCAAAAAATGCTTCTCATGGAGTTTCAAACGGGCAAAAATCCCTCATAATTGCTCATTTTATCTTTTCCCAAAAACCCTTCGTTCTCCGAACAAAGAGGGGCAGCTGTGAGCACGTGATTTTTGCCCCACATGGGTTACTCTTACAGAATTCCAATAATCAGGTTTCTTCTTTTAATTATTTGTTATTTTAGGGATTTTCGTAGGATTTTTATTCAATTATTTGCATTTTTGTGCATGTTTAAGTTTATTTAAATTATGAAAATATCAAAAATATCATGCATTGCATTTAAGATTTATTTTTATAGGATTAATTAATTAATTATTTGTTTTATTAAAAATAAAAACCACAAAAATGGCTGATTTCTACATTTTTCCTTTTTATTGATTTTTCTTTTTTAATTTAGGATTAAAGTAGCTTTTACAATTTTGTAATTAATTAATTTGTTTAATTTTTTTTCATATTCTAGGTAATTTAGAATTTTTAATTGTTAGGATTTTTAATTAAAAAAATTAGAAAAAAAGGGAAAAAGAGAGAAAAGAATTTTGAAAGAAATTGGAGAAATTAGATTTTTGGGCCAAATTGATTGAAATTGCCCAAGCCCAATTGAATTCCCCAAAATACCCGGCCAAACCCATCAAAATACTTGGCCCAAACTGACTAACCCGGTCCAAATCCCTACCATAACCAAACGACCCCGTTTTGGTATTATCTCATCACAGTCGTTAGATTCTCATCATCCAACGGCTCGGAACTACTTTGTACTTAGCTATATTAGTGTCCGAAAAGACTGATCACCCCCCCCCATCAGACCCCTCTCACTTCGTCTCCCCCTCTCTCCACGACCAAACCCTAGCCGCCATGAAACCCTTTTCATCTTCGCCACAAACCACCTATCGGAAATCGCCTCACGGCGGTTCCGGTGGTCCAAACACCCTGAAAATAACACCATAGACTCCCCTCCATCTCCTCCTCCCAAATCTCCAATCCTTTTTCCTCGAATCCCCGCCGAGTTTCTCGAATCTTGAATCAAAGAAAGCCGACCGAAACCCTAACTGCTCCAAATCTCCCCAAATTCACACCCTGAGATGCTTATCCCTATCTGAATCCCAAACCACCATTAGCCCCTTTCGAATCAGCCCCGAGTCCCTCGAATTTCAAATCTCAAGACCCCGGAAGAACCTTAAGTTTCTTTCTTCACTTTTTTTGGGGGGGGGGGGTTATATTTGGTCGGATGGACTTAAAACCTTCATTAATCGACTGTTTTGGTTAAAAACAGTCGATTAATGTTGGTCAAAGTCCATATTACACTTCAAAATAGTTGGACAAACTCGTGTTTTGATTCAGCTTTGATTTCAATCAGGTAAAATCCTTTTCTGTTCTTTTGATTGCTTAATTTTGGTTTTTGTTTCTTCTATGCATGTTTTTATTTTTCATTTATGTTTTAGCAGCATGTTAGGTTTCTTCTCTTTTCCCTCTGATTTGTTAATTATTCTGTCCATCCGTTTGGTTAAAGCATGTTTAGGCTCGTTTAGGATTCCTATTGAATTTTTGCCTTATTTTTATTGCATTGATCCCTCTTTGCATGTCTGAATATTTTTTTCCTTTGCTTTGGCAGCATGTTTTAGGAACTTTTAGTCTTGGTTTTTCCTTTCTTCCACCTAGTTTGTTAATTACTTCTTAATCAAATCATGTTTAAGTCAGCAAAAATGCATAATTTCTGGTTAGGTTAGTTGTCGTTACATTATCATGTCTGCTTCCTCAATTCATACCACTACTGCTATCAGTGTTGGTCCAAGTTTAGCTCTCATTTAGGTTTAATTAAATTAACTTTTTCATTTTAATGATTAATTAGTTTTGGATTATATGGTCATGCTCGATAGTTTTTGTCATTTCAATTCAAATCCTTGGGTCATTTCTTTGTGTTTCTGCTTCTATTGGTTTGGATCTGGAAATCAATAGAACCTTAGGGGCCTTAGTTGAACTAGAAAGTCTAGGTAACACCTGAAATAATTGATAACCTAAGGGGTAAAATTGGACTTTCACTTAGGCTGAAATCAGAAAGTTCTAGAACTTAGAACAGTTGTCCCTATCCTTAGCAAAAATGTTGATATTGGATAAGAAAAAGGACATACAGTTGTCAAAAGATGTTGTACTATTCTGAAATTTCAAAAATTAGATCAGAATATTCCTTTTGAGATGCTTTTTTTTACACTTTATAAAAGGGAAATATCCCCTCACTCACAGACAGATTTTTTGGATCATCAAAAATTACGGCAAAAAACACTTCCTGCTCTAAAAGTTCAGATTCCAGAAAATTCTGAAAAACTCAAAAAATCTTCTCCCATTTTTCTGATTCTGTGCAAGTCAATACATGGTTTGAATAGAAAATTTTCCCTAGTTCCCTAGCTAGATTTTCTGGTTTGAAGCTGGTTTTGGTCTTATTTTGAGTCCCTCGGCTATTTTGGTTTTGTTGTAGCTGTTGTGCTGCTGATATCCTTGAGATTCTCCAGAATCCGTTCTTCTACCTTTCTTTGTTGAGTCCTTACTATTCCAAGTACTACTTAGATCCCAATGTAGTTTCCTTGTACATGAATTTATGAAAAAATGGCAAACTTTTGCAAATGAATGTGCAATGAATGGTTCTTTGAATATTGTTTGATTAGTCTTTGCTTTTAGATAGTGTAACGGCCAGTATTAACATGAGCAATGTTTTTATTCAATAACTTGCTTTATATTGTATTGAAATAGTGTGAAAAAATGATATTAAGGCTGAATATCAGTAGCTTTGATTCATACTAGAACATTTAGTCAAGAATGTTGACCATGTTTCTGTAGGTAACATTTCTTTTTTTCTCCATCTAATCTCCTTACTTGAAACCCTTTTTTTTTCTTTTCACTTGGTAATGAGCTATAACCTGTTGGTTCACCCACCACTTGGCTGGATCAATTGGATTTCAAAGCTTTAAGGTGGGATCTACATGTTAAGGAAAGAAGATGAGGCTGCTATGGACAAGTCATGTTCAAAAGGAGCAAAGGTCTTTCTGTTAATATACAAATTTGTAATAGCTTAGTATTAGATTAGTTTTACCCTTTTACATACTTGTTTCAGCCAATGGCATGAATTTTAACAGTAAAGAAAGGCTTTCTTTTTTTATGTAAAGTTTGTCATTCAATGCTAAGGATTATGTAACATTGGGACTGTCTAGACATTGAATCGAAACTTATGTTTCACAGGCTAAGCTGCAATTAATGAGCTTAAGTGTGTGTTTTTAGTAAGTTTAATGTACAGTTCTGAAAATGGTTGTCCTTGAAATTAATTTGCTTTCTGTTGTAATTTTGGGGATCCGAATGTTTGGTTTAGGCTTGGATAAGTTCAAGCTGAAGCAGCCTTTTGAAAGTCACATTTGGGGCTACCCTTGGTCTGAAGCTCACTCTTTGCCTTTAGGGCCAATTCAGGCCCAAGTGGTTCTGTGAGCTTAAGTCCCATTTCCTCAAGCTTTAATGAATGTTCCTTTGTTTAGGGTTGGGCTAGGTTTGGTTTTAGCAAGCTATGTCTTTTAATTTCTTATTGTATGTTCTCATGAATAAGCAGTTATACCTTTTGAGTCTAGCCATGAATAGCTTATGAATGCAAACAACATCATTATGATTTGTCTTTAATTGTATGGTTATAAATTTGAATCTTTTAATCTGGGCAAAGAAGCTCATTGTAGTTCTTGGTTCATGCATACCAAGGTATAAAAAATGCAACGAAGTAGACTGGCCAGCCTGTGTCAATGCACAATTGGGCTCGTTTAAAATCCAAGCCCAACGTGAGGTTTTCTTCCATCAGTGCCTATTTTGAGTCCTAGGATTTCTGATTTCTGGGCCATTTCGCGTGCCCCCAAATTAGTTTAAGATTGTCGAATTCCCTAGCTGAATGACCAATGGGCCATCCTTGGCTCAATCCCTTCAAGAGAATTAATTTTGAGCCCAACCTTTTTCCTTTTTTTAGGTTTCCTTAACTTGGATTCCAATTGATCTCCTTAGTTTCAACTTAGTAAAATGCAAACCCCTTGAAGTAAAAATAGTTTGGGGTGTGCCATATACAGTTATAATCCTTTAATTATGGCCCTCATGTAAATAAATTAATTTAGAAATGCCTTGAATAATCGTAGTTTGCTTTATGCTCGATTTAGGCTAGTATTGTGAGTATGTATATGTTCGCGTAACATAATTGTAATTTTAATTCTAAAATAAATCGAGGTATGCGTTCGCGCAACATCGACGAAACTTTCTTAATAAATCAAGAAAAGCATTATTAATCATGGACACGTTCGCGTGACATGATTTTGACGCGCTAAAAGAAAAGAGTATACGTACGCGTAACTCAATTCTTTAATTACGAATAATTCAAGTGATTTAAAAGTGGTAAAGAGATAAATGTACATAGGTCCTAAAATGAGTAGTTAAATAATTTAAGACAAGTATAAATTTCTAAGCGACCGTGCTAGAACCACGGAACCCGGGAATGCCTAACACCTTCTCCCGGGTTAAAAAAATTCCTTTCTTAGAATTTCTAATTTGCCGACTTCGAAAAGGAAAGTCGAAATTTCCTCGATTTGGGATTTAAAATAAACCGGTGACTTGAGACACCAAATAAAATATTCCAAGTGGCGACTCTGAAATAAATTAAATAATACCATATCGAATAATGTCACTTTCGGGTGTGTAAAAAGGAGGTGTGACACCAATTCCCCAATAGTGTTCATGCATTTGATGAACAGCGTGTTCCGACCTTATCTTGATTCGTTTGTCATAGTCTTCATTGATGATATTCTGGTGTATTCGCATAGTCAGGAGGAGCACGCGGAGCATTTGAGAGTTGTGTTGTAGAGATTGAGGGAGGAGAAGCTTTATGAAAAATTATCCAAGTGTGAGTTTTGGCTCCGTTCAGTGGCTTTCTTGGGACACGTGGTGTCTAGCGATGGTATTAAGGTTGATCCGAAGAAGATAGAGGCGGTTCAGAGTTGGCCTAGACCGTCCTCAGCCACAGAGATTCGCAGCTTTCTTGTTTGGGAGGCTATTATCGCCGGTTTGTTCAGGGATTCTCATCTATCGCATCACCCTTGACCAAGTTGACTCAGAAGGGTGCTTCATTCGTATGGTTGGACGAGTGTGGGGAGAGCTTTCAGAAGCTCAAGACAGCTTTGACCACAACTCCAATGTTAGTTTTGCCATCAGCTTCAGGTTCATATACCGTGTATTGTGATGCTTTAAGAGTTGTTATTGGTTGTGTATTGATGCAGGAGGGTAGAGTTATTGCTTATGCTTCTCGTTAGTTAAATCCCCATGAGAAGAATTACCCTATTCATGATTTGCAGTTGGTTGCCATAGTTCACGCGTTGAAGATTTGGAGGCATTACCTGTATGGCGTATCTTGTGAGGTGTTCACTGATCATCGCAGTCTTCAGCATTTGTTCAAGCAAAAAGATCTTAATTTGAGGCAGCGGAGATGGTTGGAGTTGCTTAAGGATTATGATATCACTATATTATACCATCCGGGAAAGGCCAATGTAGTGGCCGATGCCTTGAGCCGAAAGGCGGTGAGTATGGGGAGTTTGGCATATGTTCCAGTTGAGGAGAGACCTCTTGCAGTTGATGTTCATGCCTTGGCCAATCGGTTCGTAAGGTTAGATATTTCGGACCCTAGTCGGGTATTGGCTTGTGTGGTTTCTCGGTCTTTCTTATATAATCGCATCAGAGAGTGCCAGTGTGATGATCCGCATTTGTTTGTCCTTAAGGACAGAGTTCAGCATGATGATGCTAGAGATATGACCATTGGAGATGATGGGGTGTTGAGGATGCAGGGCCGGATTTGTGTGCCCAATGTGGATGGGCTTCGGGAGTTGATTTTGGAGGAGGCCCATAGCTCGCGGTATTCTATTTATCCGAGTGCCGCGAAGATGTATCAGGATTTGGGGTAGCACTATTGGTGGAGAAGAATGAAGAAAGACATTGTGGGATTTATAGCTCGGTGTCTCAATTATCAACAGGTGAAATATGAGCATCAGAGATCGGGTGGCTTGCTTCAACATATGGTTATTCCCGAGTGGAAGTGGGAGAGGATCACTATGGACTTTGTTGTTGGACTTCCACGGACTTTGAGAAAGTTCGATGCTATTTGGGTGATAGTGGATCGGCTGACCAAGTCCGCGCACTTTATTCCTGTATGTACTACCTATTCTTCAGAGTGGTTGGTAGAGATCTATATTCGGGAGATTGTTCGTTTGCATGGTGTCCCAGTTTCCATCATTTCAGATAAGGGCACTCAGTTTACTTCGCAATTTTGGAGATCTGTGGAGCGAGAGTTGGGTACTCAGGTTGAGTTGAGCATAGTTTTTCATCCTCAGACGGGCAGGCAGTCTAAGCATGTTATTCAGATATTGGAGGACATGTTGCATGCTTGTTGTCACACCTCCTTTTTTACTTACACTCCATAAAGGGCGTAAATATAAGGTAGTTTTTCCAATTAAAGGACAATCGAAATGGGATTGTTTATTTATTAAAAATCAAAGTCGCCATTTGGGATAATTTATGATGTCCCAAGTCACCAGTTTAAATCCCGAATCGAGGAAAACTGACTCTATTTACGGTTTGCGAACATGAAAATCCGAGTAAGAAATTCTGTTAACCCGGGAGAAGGTGTTAGGCACTCGCGAGTTCCGTAGTTCTAGCACGGTCGCTTTGATCATACTTGGCTTATTAAATTGTTTAATTACTCATTTTAGATCCTATGTGCATTTACCCTAACCGCTTTTAAAATTAAGAAAATTATCTTGAAACGAGTCACGCGTACGTGTACCCATATGTTTGGCGCGTCAAAAATCATGTCACGCAAAGGTGTCCACAATTAAGAACGCTTTGTTATTATTAAGAAGCGTTTGGCCGAAGTTGCGCGAACGCATACTCCGATTTATTTTCTGGGGAATCATAACTATGTCACGCGAACATGTCCACAACCACGATAATAGATTTAGTCGCCCATAGAGCATTTTCTATGATGTTCATAATTTATTCAACTTTTAAACCCAAACCAACTATTATCTTGTTCAAGTCATTGGAGTCTTTAATCCAACAAACTAATTCAAAGAACCATTCAAGCGACATTACGAAACAAACAACTTCAAACAAATAAACAGTCAAGTCTCATTAGAGAATTCAACAAATGAACTAATTTTCGAAAGCAAGTATAGACTAATGAACCATGTATTTCACTCAAATCTTCACTCAAAGGTTCAGGGGCAGATTCAACAAAATTCCAACATATATTAGTTTGACTAACGAATCACAGTCATCCAAATACCACAAAGATCAAGTAAAGTAAGCTTTAAACTAAACTTTATATTAATTGGAACAAATTCTGAATAAACTAATCACTATTTATACCTTTTTTCTCAATATGATAATATATTTTACTTATTCATTTTTAACTGTTCAACGTCCAAAGTTAACGTACCACTTATTTGCCACAGTGCCATATATACTAGGAAAATTGACTCCTAAAATTCTTTGATATCATGTGGAAACTTCTTTTCATTTGAGGCCACCATAAGTCACCAATTGGAATTTTTGCACAATAATTCAAGTATTATTATAACGTTTTGAAGACGTACCAAACAGAAACAATGTTTATTGTTTTGTCACTGCCGCTGACGGTAGGGCACTGCACCATTTCCATTTTTGTCACCTTTCTCCTACAACTAATGGACTTCCAAGCAGAGACCAAATAGAATTGTCGAATTCTAATACAGAATCGTGAAGCTCCACGGAAACCTCAGGCTACGACCTCTGATGAACTCGGAACTCGCCGGAAAACTTGAATCACACCAAAACTCGCCGCGACCCGGATCTCTTGCCTTTCATTTCATTTCGTTTCTAGCTTTTACGTTGTGTATTCTATTTCTTTTTCCAAACTTCCAGAAATCTGTCCATCTATGTCCGTGTGTGCGTGTGTTTGGGCGTTGGAAGGACAGCAAAGTGAGGGAGAGAGAAATGGGAACGAGGTGAGAACAATAGTCGCCGGTGGAGCCGGCTAACGTTGGTTGTTGCTGGTTTTGTTTTTTGAGAGGGAGGTCTTGTATGTAACGGCTGATAGTTGCTGCTCTTGTTTCTGGTCTAGATTTTTTAGAGCTTCATGAAGAAGAAGCTCATGGGGGTCTGTCCCTTATGCGGCTGTAAGGTTTGTAGGGTTTTTTATTTTTTGTTCAAGAAGAGGGACTTCATGTACCGGGGGGTCGTTTTTGTTCAGCAGCTCATTCCCAAACTTAAGCATTGGGTCCCCTTTGAAGAAGATGACAGAAGCTCTTCTGTATTCTCTAAAATCAGAAAAACAACGGATTTATCTCTTAGGGGTCCAGGGTCTTAGAGTCTAGGGTGTATTTATATACATAGGAAGGGATTTTAGGTTAAGGGGGTATGGACTTGATATTATTGGGCCTTAAAATTAGGCCAAAGAAATAAACAAAATGGATTACTAGATTAAAATGGGATAAATTAACCCTAGACTAACTCTTCCTTCTAAATATAATTTATAATATAAAAATTTAAAACTAGTCTTAACTATGTTAAAACATGAAACTATTTTTTGTGTTTTCAAGATTATATATAAAAATAAAGATAAGGTACTATTTTTGTATATTTTTATATTTAATTTTATGAAGGACACACAAACTAAAATATTTTTGTAATTTTTAATTTTTGGTGACGAAATAAAGTAAAAGAAGTAAAAAATAGTTGAAATAGCTATATTAGGCCTAAATTAAATATTTACATGCTTAAATATAAAAATTATTTGGGAGGGTCAAAAATCACATGTCTACAGCTGCCCTCTTTGACTGGAAATGCGAAGAGTTTTCAGACAAAGAATGACTAGACAGGTTTTTTGACCCGACCCTTATTTGGAGGGACTAAAACTAAGAAAAGGGGAATGTAACCGAGCTCTGGTATCTACATATCCTTGACTATAAAGGAATCAGGCCATGTGTAGTTCCTAAATGAGTGAGATGACGGAGTATGCCGAGGTGGAGATCCGGTCGAGGTGCCGTTCCGCCAAGGTTCCGGTCCGCGGTCCCTGTTATTACATCAAAAATCAAATGAAAAAGACTAACTAAACCTGTCAACTACGAGTTACAAGATTCCTATTTATAAGTCTTCTGAAGCTTGATCTTGAGTCTTGAGTGGTTCTTCATGCAGACTTTAGATTTGAACCTTGACGCTTGCTAGTTGCAGGTGCTAGCTCGTTCTTTTTCAGATTTTCGGACCAAGACCGGACATGTAGTGCTTGTGACCTTGGCCATGTCTTGAGCAGCTCACATCCTTCATCAACTTCTGCATTTGGATTAACTTGTTGCATTTCTCTCTTTTCCTTTATTGATTAACTTTTGTTGATCATCTAGGACTGCTGACTCGCATTCTTGATGCGAGTTTCTTTCGTTACTGACTTGAATTGCATTCTGAATTGAATTCCCTTTTTTCCAGTTGGGCACCTGATTGCTGAACTTGAACTGTCTTATCTTGTTACTTGACACTGTTTTCCCTTGCACCTTGAACCATTTTCCCCTGAAACTTAAATTGTCGTCCTTCGAAACTGCTTTCCCTTGAAACTCGATTTGTCTTCCTTCGACACTGCTTTCCCTAGAAACTTGAGTTGTCTCCCCTTGTTCTCCAGGTGGGCGCCCTATTCTCCAAACGGGGCTCCCTGACTACTAACTTGAAATGTATTCCCTGCTCTCCAGGCGGGGCTCCTGACTCCAAAACGTGAATATATTCCCATGCTATCCAGGCGGGCTCCAAATATCAATAAGAACTTGAAAGCTAAAACTTGAATTGTACTCCCTTGTTCTCCAGGCGGGCTCCTGATTGCTAACTTGATAGTATTCCCTGCTTTCCAGGTGGGCTCCTGACTTCAACTTGAAAGGGCTCCCTGCTCTCCAGGCGGGCTCCTGACTTCAAGATTGACAAAACAAAGAATTTGAAAGCTAAAATTTAAATTGTACTCCCTTGTTCTCCAGGCGGGCTCCTGACTGCTAACTTGAAAGTATTCCCTGCTCTCCAGGCGGGCTCCTGACTTCAACTTGAAATGTATTCCCTGCTCTCCAGGTGGGCTCCTGATTGCTGGACTTGAAATGTATTCTCTGCTCTCCAGGCGGGCTCCTGACTGCTGACTTGAAATGTATTCCCTGCTCTCCAGGCGGGCTCATGACTTCAACATAGACAAAACAAAGAATTTGAAAGCTAAAATTTAAATTGTACTCCCTTGTTCTCCAGGCGGGCTCCTGACTGCTAACTTGAAATGTATTCCCTGCTCTCCAGGCGGGATCCTAACTGCTGCGCTTGAAAGTATTCCCTGCTATCCAGGCGGGCTCCTGACTGCTGACTTGAAATGTATTCCCTGCTCTCCAGGCGGGCTCCTGACTTCAACATAGACAAAACAAAGAATTTGAAAGCTAAAATTTAAATTATAGTCCCTTGTTCTCCAGGCGGGCTCCTGACTGTTAATTTGAAATGTATTCCCTGCTCTCCAGGCGGGCTCCTGACTGCTGCACTTGAAAGTATTCCCTGCTCTCTAGGCGGGCTCCTGACTGCTGACTTGAAATGTATTCCTTGCTCTCCAGGAGGGATCCTGACTTCAACATAGACAAAACAAAGAATTTGAAAGCTAAAATTTAAATTGTACTCCCTTGTTCTCCAGGCGGGCTCCTGACTGCTAACTTGAAATGTTTTCCCTGCTCTCCAGGCGGGCTTCTGACTGCTGACTTGAAAGTATTCCCTGCTCTCCAGGCGGGCTCCTGACTACTGACTTGAAATGTATTCCCTGCTCTCCAGGCGGGCTCCTGACTTCAACATAGACAAAACAAAGAATTTGAAAGCTAAAATTTAAATTGTACTCCCTTGTTCTCCAGGCGGGCTCCTGACTGCTAACTTGAAATGTATTCCCTGCTCTCCAGGTGGGCTCATGACTGCTGACTTGAAAGTATTCCTTGCTATCCAGGCGGGCTTCTGACTTCTGACTTGAAAGTATTCCCTGCTCTCCAGGCGGGCTCCTGACTTCTGACTTGAAATGTATTCCCTACTCTCCAGGCAGGCTCCTGAGTTCAACAAAACATACAAAAACAAAGAAAATTTTCTGCCCCAGTTGGGTGGCTGGGGACAGATGTTATTGTAAAATTAAATCATATTACCAAGTATTACTAATTATTTGAAAGCTAGGTGTCATTATTCAGGGGGGTCCTGACAACTCTTAACTAAATGACAATTTAAAATCTAAGTTATATCTTCTGCATGTGTGACTTCTGCTAAATCTTGCTATCTAAGAGGATCTTTAAACTACTCCCCATTATCCAGGAGGGTCCTGAAAATCAAATGTCAAATTTTTCTTAAGGATGACAACTTTCATGTTTGAATTATACTACCCTAAAGCAGAGTTTACGCTAAATGTTGTTATCTAATCAAAATCTTAAAGCTAAGTCCCATTATTCAGGAGGGTCCTGGAAACTCCTAATTGAATCATATCTCGAACATGTAAACTTCTAATCCAACTTATATTCCTTTGGGATACATTTATGCTAGATTATGCTATTTCTGGACTTTAAACTAGGTCCCATTTTCCCGGAGGGTCCTGAGAGTTTACGGTCAAACCTGTTTGGTGCTTGCTTTTCCTTGCGGAGGGTTTCTCCGAAACAAACGAAATTTTCTGCCGCTACTTCAATCAAAGAAAAATATTGTCAGTTTAAAATGTGGTGGTTGGTTTGTGGCCTTGACTTTGAGGGCGATTGCTCCTTCACTTCCCATGATAACTAATTTCCACTCGAGGACCTTGCTTGCTTATGGACTAACCACTTTCTCTGTCATCCTTATCACAGAGAATACCCCTTCTCCGTTCAGACCCAATTCCCTTTATCTGTTGCATTGCTCATGAACTAACATTTACCAACCTTTGTGTTTCACCGAAAATACTTTTTTATTCGTCCACCTAACACCCTCCATCTGTTGCATCGTGCTCTTGTGTTGACATGAATCCCAAAGCACGTCAATTACCGTCCACTCAATGTGCATGTTGTTCTTTCCTGACTTAACCCACTGGCATTAGCCTTGAGGTCTATTGCTCCTTCACTTACCACGATAACTTTAATTTCTACTTGGAAGACCTTGCTTGTTACTGGTTAACCACTTTCTTTGTTAATCTTACCACAGAAAATACCTTTGATCTGTTCACCCTACACCCTCCATTTGTTGCATTGTTCATGAATTGATATGTACCAAACCTTTGTATTTCACAAGTATCCCAAAGCATGTTGATTATTACTAGCTCAATGCGCTTGTTGTTCTTTCCTAACTTATGCCACTTTGATGTGCTGGCCAGATCCCGTTTTGTGAAATTGGAAATTTGGTGGCAAATTTTGAAGTCATTTCTCACTTGTTCTGACCAAACAGACTCAGGAAGAGAAAGTAAACAAGACGAAAGGAATAGAGTAAAGGACAAAGGAAATAGGTGATTCCTAACAAGAAAACTACAAAATAGAAACCTACCAGATGTGGATACCAACCCTAATGACCATGACATGCACCTGTAGCCTATTTTGTGGAGCAATTCTGATGTTCAACTTCTATTATACCTCTAAACCGTGAAACTGGGCTTCAATGCCCCGATCATCCAGTCCGATTCACAATCCTTATTTGACTTGTAGTGCCCGAAGGATTTTCACCATCGAGCCTCTCTTATTTTGTTCTTTCTCTCAACTTACCGTCGCCTTACGGAGCCCGCGAGGGTTTTCACTAATAAGACTCTCTCATTTTTAACTTCTCTCAACTCTCGTCGCCTTACGATGCCTATGAAGGTTTTCACCAATAAGACTCTTCTCATTTTTCTTTTTCCTGCTTGAACCAGAGTTTTGCCCCTGACATGAATTACCTGTACCTGCTCGACTTGGCATTTCTCAAAGACTGATCAGAAGGTCTTTCTTTGGACCGTAATGTGGGCTTTTGGACAGGGTTAGAAGGAAAGGGTATAAAAGGCTCAAAACAATTCAAATGGGTTAAAGTTACAACTTTCGGAATCAGGTTTCTCATACCAAACACAACTTCTACCCCAGTTTCTTGCATGGGGGACTTTTGGATTTTTATTTTGATGAGACCGAACCGTGAGGCTGCCTACGTATCCTTAAAAGGAATCAGGTCGAACGTAGTTCATGTCATAGAAATTACTTTGTTGTTGTGTTTTTTTCTTTTCTCTTTCTTCTCTTTTTTTTTCTCTTTTGCTTTTCTCTTTTCTTTTTATTGTTTTTCTTCTTCTTTTCTCTTTTCTTCTTTTTTCTCTTTTTCTTTCTTTCTTTCTCTTTCCTTTTCTTTCTCTTTTTCTTTCTTCCTTTACTTATCTTTCATGCTTGTGTTTCTGATATTCGTTACTGATTCCAAAAGAGGGGTATGAAAGAAAATAAATACGGCTCAAAAGGGGTGACGAGGGATAAAATGTTTAGATAGCAGAACAAAATATCTTCGTCATTCCAACCTTCAAAGCATGTCAAGTACAAACAACACAATTAAACAAACCAAGGAAAACATTTGTAACATCTTTTGGTTGCGCCAGACTTAATGACCGTACCCACACATTCGCCTTCTACATTTGTTATATACAAAGCACCATTGGACAACACTCTCACTCTCATTACCACGAACGCCCCCCTACAAATTTGGGGCAAACTTGATTTTATCTTCAAATTGATGCGGCATGATGCATTTTAATAGGGGTTCTTTATGTTCTTTCTGCCCCAGTTTCACACAATTCGGGCTTGAAGTGATCTCAAAATGTCTTTACTTATTTCCCTCAAATGTCCCTACATCTTCAACATTGTTTCATTGCTTCGTGATTAAACTGACTTTTAAAACCGGGCTGAGAATTACGCGTGCATGTCACGTCACTAGAGTCAATAGGAAAAGGACTATAAAAGGAAAAGAGAACTAAACAAAAATGACTAGAAATAACAGAAAACAAAAACTTGCATTAGACAGATGGTGAAAGGGTTTGGACAATAAAACAGACAAACTAGACTGGGGTTACAAACCTAGAACAAACATAGAAAACACTAAGTGAGATGATACGACTAAAGGAACTAGACAAAATAAAGGATAGAAGGATTTGAGTCACAAGACGATGTCCGGATTACAACCCTGCAATAACCCGGACAACAAAAATAACAACAAACTAAACCACCAAAAGCTCCTCTCCAGCTGACCAAGAACTGGAGCATCTTTCCAATTACCAAGCATGGTATCTTAGCCATTGAATTCTGCATCAGCAATACTAGGACCTCCACAAGTCTTCATCACATTATTCTTAACAAATTGCTTTTGGGTTCCTTTTGCCGGCTCGTTCTTAAGATCAACCCCTAATAGCGCTAAAAGCTTAGTAGCACGTGGACCTCCGAGGATCTCAGAAGAATTTTCATATTCCTTTTCAAAACAAATCATACTCACCATATACGTCTCAGGCGATGGACTTTGGCTAGTGTCTGCTGCATCTGGATTTTGCACGACAATGTCACCTGCATCAATAAGCTTCTGAATTGCTTTCTTCAGATTCCAACACTTCTCTATGTCATGCCCTGGGGAATCTGAGCAATATATGCACCTTTGAGAAAAATCAAACTTCTTTGGAAGAGGGTTTGGCATTTTTATCTGGATCGGCTTCAACATGTCCAATTGCTTCAACTTTTGGAACAAACTGGCGTATGACATTCCCAATGGGGTGAAAGCCTTTTCTTTTTTCAGCAACCTCTCATTATTAAATGCTTGATTGGGCCGGAAACCTGATCCAGGGGATTTTTGGCAGGCTCGTAGGTTGCCTACGTATCATGACCCTACATGAATCAGATCTTTGCGTAGTTCTGAAAGATCGGAAATAAAGTAAACAAACCAACGTTCTCTCTCTCTTTTTTTTTGACAATCTGATGAGAAAGAGAAATAAAAGAAGCAAACCCCTTTTTTTTGAATTTTTCTTCTTTTTGAAACAAATACTCTACGGAAATTATTAAGGAACAAACCCTAGAAGAGAATCTTTTTTTTGAATTTGCATTTGATATCTCTGAAGAAGGATTTCGAAGCGAGAAATGAACAAGATAAAAGATATTTTTGGATTTCAGTTTTTGATTACCTAAAGGGGAAATTCTAATGATAAACAAAAGATAAAGTATTTTTTCTATGTACAATATCCTAAAGTTCTAATGAAAATAAAAGAATTTTTTTCCTCATTTTTCACTAATTTCCCAAAGAAACACCTCAAAAGAAAATCTTTTTGGATTTTGGAATTAACACCTTAAAGAAAGCTTTTAAAGAAGTAACAAAATAAAATTCTTTTTTTTTTTTGAATTTTGGTCCTAATATACTAAAGGAATCATAAAAACAATTCATTTTAAGTCCTAGTTATTAATTTCCTAAAGGAAAAACAACCTCAATTTTTTTTTTCATTTCTAGACTTAGCATTCTAAAGAAAACTTATAACGGAAATATAAATGCAACATCTCTTTTTTTGGATTTTGTGTTACAACACATTTTTTTCAAATATAAAGCAGAAAATACAATAACAAAAGACT
Organism: Nicotiana sylvestris; assembly: GCF_000393655.2. Classification (NCBI taxonomy): domain Eukaryota; kingdom Viridiplantae; phylum Streptophyta; class Magnoliopsida; order Solanales; family Solanaceae; genus Nicotiana; species Nicotiana sylvestris. The sequence goes on from NC_091066.1 coordinate 63,915,631, forward strand.
TGACATTACTGTACAAAACTAGAAAGCAAAAGACGACATAAAATGAAGAACAGACTCAAAACATAAAAATAAAACAAATTTCCTTAAGCAACTCCTGACTGAGCAACCATGACCGGATGGTCATGGGGTGTCTGCCATGCTCAAACTTCGGTAAATAAATCCACACATGTATGAGAAAACTTTAACCAGCACTATGTGAGATAATAACACTCCCTATTAAACACATGCAAGACATAATTGGGACTATTTTTGCAAGATGACTTATTTGGCCAAAAGGTGGCTAGAAGTGCAAAATTTGGCTATGACCCCGCAAAGCCAAGAACCTAAGATTTACTAAGAAGACCGGACCCTATGTGGTTGCCTACGTATCCCGCCCCGAGAGGCGAGAATCAAGTTCGTGTAGTTCGGGCAAATTGGATACGGGCGAGAATAATAAAAAACCCACTAATTCATAGAAATCACATTTTTTCTTGCTTTTCTTGAAAAATGACGAAACATGCAAAATCTTTTTGGATTTTCTTCTTCTCTCTTTTTTTGATTTTGATTTTTGAAAAATGATGAAAGAGTGCAAATCTTTTTATTTAAATTTTTCATATTTTATTTTTGTCTTTTTTCTTAAAATGTACCAAAAAACATAACTTGACCCTACTTGCATTATTTTCACACTTCCCCTTCTCTTTTTTTCTTTTTTTTTCTTTCTTCTTTCATTGTTTCTTTTTTCCTTTTTCTCTTTTTTTTTCACTTCTTCATTTACCCTCAGTTGTCATTGGCCCGCCAAATGACCCTTTTACCCTTGAATAAATGCAACATGTAGCACATAAGATGCATCAAGATGGTCTTTATTTTGGGTACACCTGTCCTAGACGGACCCAACCCCTGTGTTGAGTCCGCAAAGTCAAATGTGATACAGGCAAACGTTCCTACTAGGGATCCGGCATGAGGCTGTGTTTTTCTAGGTTTGAATCCTGGGGTTTTGTTCTAGACTTGGGGTACCCGAGCGGACAACTGGGGCCGAGGAGGGGGCGACGTACCGGTAGCACTGAAGTCTACCCGGCCTTGTTGTTTGCCCAACCTCGTTCTATTTGGTATAATTTCTACAGAAAAAATGGGCCACGCGAACGTGTGCACCATTTTTAGAAGACTCAGATGGGTGGCATAACAAGACAGTTATATACAATTCAAATAATATTAAAGCGGTAAACAGATAGCATTTAGCACAAAAGGTTCACATAATACAGTAATATCAACAATAAATAAAGCCAAGTAAAAATCATGTTAACAAGCTCGAATTCTTGAACCCTGAACCAGAGATTCTGGGTTCGGTCCCCAGCAGAGTCGCCAGAGCTATCACACCTCCTTTTTTACTTACACCCCGTAAAGGGCGTAAATATAAGGGAGTTTTTCCAATTAAAGGACAATCGAAACGGGATTGTTTATTTATTAAAAATCAGAGTCGCCACTTTGGATAATTTATGGTGTCCCAAGTCACCAGTTTAAATCCCGAATCGAGGAAAACTGACTCTATTTACGGTCTGCGAACACAGAAATCCGGGTAAGGAATTCTGTTAACCCGTGAGAAGGTGTTAGGCACTTCCGAGTTCCGTGGTTCTAGCACGGTCGCTTTGATCATACTTGGCTTATTAAATTGTTTAATTACTCATTTTAGATCCTATGTGCATTTACCCGAAAGGCTTTTAAAATTAAGAAAATTATCTTGAAACAGGTCACGCGTACGTGTACCCATTTGTTTGGCGCGTCACAAATCATGTCACGCGAACGTGTCCACAATTAAGAACGCTTTGTTATTATTAAGAAGAGTTTGGCCGAAGTTGCGCGAACGCATACTCCGATTTATTTTCTGGGGAATCATAACTATGTCACACGAACGTGTCCACAACCACGGTGATAGATTTAGTCGCCCATAGAGCATTTTCTACGATGTTCATAATTTATTCAACTTTTAAACCCAACTATTATCTTGTTCAAGTCATTGGAGTCTTTAATCCAACAAACTAATTCAAAGAACCATTCAAGCGACATTACGAAACAAACAACTTCAAACAAATGAACAGTCAAGTCTCATTAGAGAATTCAACAAATGAACTAATTTTGGGAAGAAAGCATAGACTAATGAACCCTGTATTTCACTCAAATCTTCACTCAAAGGTTCAGGGGCAGATTCAACAAAATTCCAAAATATACTAGTTTGACTAACGAATCACAGTCGTCCAAATACCACAAAGATCAAGTAAAGCAAACTTTAAACTAAACCTTATATTAATTGGAACAAATTTTGAATAAACTAATCACTATTTATACCTTTTTTCTCAATATGATAATATATTTTACTTATTCATTTTTAACTGTTCAACGTCCAAAGTTAACGTACCACTTATTTAGCACAGTGCTATACATACTAGGAAAATTGACTCCTAAAATTTTTTGATATCATGGGGAAACATCTTTTCATTAGAGGCCACCATAAGTCACCAATTGGAATTTTTGTACAATAATTAAAGTATTATTATAACGTATTGAAAATGTACCAAACAGAAATAATGTTTATTGTTTCATCACTACCGCTGACGGTAGGGCACTACACCATTTTCATTTTTGTCACCTTTCTCCTACAACTAATGGACTTCCAAGCAGAGACCAAATAGAATTGTCTAATTCTAATACGGAACCGTGAAGCTCCCCGGAAACTTCAGGCTACGACCTCTGACGAACTCGGAACTCGCCAGAAAACTTGAATCACACCAAAACTCGCCGCGACCCGGATCTCTCGCCTTTCATTTCATTTAGTTTCTAGCTTTTACATTATGTATTCTGTTTCTTTTTCCAAACTTCCAGAAATCTGTCCACTTATGTCCGTGTGTGTGTGTGTTTGGGTGTTGGAAGGACAACAAAGTGAGGGAGAGAGAAACAAGAAAGAGGTGAGAACAATAGTCGCCGGTGGAGCTGGTTAACGTTGGTTGTTGTTGGTTTTGTTTTTGAGAGGGAGGTCTTGTATGTAACGGCTGATAGCTGCTACTCTTGTTTCTGGTCTAGGTTTTTTAGAGCTTCGTGAAGAAGAAGCTCATGGGGGTCTGTCCCTTATGCAGCTGTAAGGTCTGTAGGGTTTTTTACTTTTTGTTCAAGAAGAGGGCCTTCATGTACCGGGGGGGTCACTTTTGTTCAGCAGCTCATTCCCAAACTTAAGCGTTAGGTCCCCTTTGAAGAAGAAGACTGAAGCTCTTCTGTATTCTCTAAAATCAGAAAAATGACGGATTTATCTCTTAGGGGTCCAGGGTCTTAGAGTCTAGGGTGTATTTATATACATAGGAAGGGATTTTAGGTTAAGGGGGTATGGACTTGGTATTATTGGGCCAAAGAAAGAAACAAAATGGACTACTAGATTAAAATGGGACAAATTAACCCTAGACTAACTCTTCCTTCTAAATATAATTTATAATATAAAAATTTAAAACTAGTCTTAACTATGTTAAAACATGAAACTATTTTTTGTGTTTTCAAGATTATATAAAAAAATAAAGATAAGATACTATTTTTGTATAGTTTTATATTTAATTTTATGAAGGACACGCAAACTAAAATATTTTTGTAATTTTTATTTTCTGGTGACGAAATAAAGTAAAAGAAGTCAAAAATAGTTGAAATAGCTATATTTGGCCTAAATTAAATATTTACATGCTCAAATATAAAAATTATTCGAGAGGGTCAAAAATCACATGTCTACACTTGTGTCATTGATTTCGGAGGGTTATGGGACCAGTTTCTACTGCTTGCGAAGTTTGCTTATAACAACAACTACCAGTCAAGTATTCAGATGGCGCCATATGAGGCTTTGTATGGGAGGCGGTGTAGATCTCCTGTTGGTTGGTTCGAGCCCGGTGAGGCTACGCTATTGGGAACAAATTTGGTGCAAGATGCTTTGGAGAAAGTGAAGGTGATTCAGGAGAGGCTTCATACAGCGCAATCGAGGCAAAAGAGTTATACTGACAAGAAGGTTCAAGATGTGTCCTACATGGTTGGCGAAAAAGTTCTATTGAAGGTTTCACCCATGAAGGGTGTTATGAGATTCGGGAAGAAAGGGAAATTGAGTCCGCGGTTCATTGGACCTTTTAAGGTGCTTCGGAGGATTGGGGAGGTGGCTTATGAGCTTGCTTTGCCACCCAGCTTGTCGAGTGTGCATCCAGTATTTCATGTTTCTATGCTTCGAAAGTATATTAGGGATCCATCTCATGTTTTGAATTTCAGCACGGTTCAGTTGGATGATGATTTGACTTATGATGTGGAGCCAGTAGCTATTTTGGGTCGTCAGGTTCGAAAGTTGAGGTCAAAGGATATAGCTTCAGTGAAAGCATAGTGGAGAGGTCGGCCCATGGAAGAGGCTACCTGGGAGACCGAGCGGGAGTTGCGGAACAGATATCCTCACTTGTTTGAGGCTTCAGGTATATTTCTTTATTCGTTTGCGGACGAACTTTTGTTTAAGTTGGGGAGGATGTGACGACTCGGCCAGTCGTCTCATGAGTTACCGCTCCGTTTTCCCCATTTCTGCTTATTTATGCTTTGTTTATGCTTGTTATGTGATATTGGGTTGGCCGGATCGAATCCGGAAGGAATTTGGTAAGGTTTGAGACACTTAGTCTCTTTTGAGAGAGCTTAAGTTGGAAAAGTCAACCGGATGTTGACTTATGTGTTAGAGGGATCAGAAGTGAATTCTGATGGTTCGGTTAGCTTCGGGAGGTGATTTGTGGCTTAGGGGTGTGATCGGAATGAATTTTGGAGGTTCGGAGTAGATTTAAGCTTGAATTGGTGAAGTTGATATTTTGGCGATTTCCGGTCGATAGATGAGATTTTGATATAGGGTTCGGAATGGAATTACGAGAGTTGCAGTAGTTCCATTGTGCTATTTGGGATGTGTGTGCAAAATTTTAGGTCATTCGGACGTGGCTTGGCTGGGTTTTTTATCAAAAGCGTAATTCTGAAGATTTTAGAAAGTTTGGCTTGACTCCGATGTGTTTTGGGTGGTTTGATGTCGTTTGAGGTGTTTTGGTGATTGGAACAAGTTTGAATAAGGTTTTAGAATATGTTGGTGCCTTTGGTTGAGGTCCCGGGGGCCTCGAGTGAGTTTCGGGTGGTCAATCGGAGCATTTTAAAGTTGGAAAAATTGCAGAAGTTGCAGGTTCAGCTGTTGCAGGCTTTTACTATTCGCGCGAGTGGAACCTCGCATTCGCGAAGAGTCAGTGAGGGTCAATGGAAGTTTAGCCTTCGTGTTCGTGAGGGAGGCTCCGCGTTCGCGAAGGGCTGGAGGCTCGTGCATCGCGTTCGCGAGATGTAAGCCGCGTTCGCGTAAGGTCTTTTTGGTCAGCTGGTCTGAGGTCTGTTTGTTCTTCACGTTCGCGAGAGAGGGTGTGCGTTCGCGAAGGGTAAGGTTGAGGAACCATTGCATTCACGATGGCCATGTCGCGTTCGCATAGAGGAAAAATTGGTCAAAGTAAGATTGTGCTTCGCGAACGCGAGAGTTTGACCGCATTCGCGAAGAAGGAAATAAGGCCTGGGCAGAACTCGTCTTGTCCGCGAGGAATGGGTTTATTTCCTCCATAGTTGGTCATTTTGGGAGATTTTTGAAGGAGATTGAAGAGGGATTCAAGAGGAATCATTGGGAGGTAAGATTCTTGGACTTAAAACTCGATTATTATGTGAATTCCACCTAGAAAATTATGGAAATTAAGCTAAAAATTGAAGAACTAGGGCTTGAAAATTTTGGACTTTTGATTAGGGATTTGGAGGACCATTTGGGGTCGGATTTGAGAACTTTTAATTTGTATGAACTCGTGGGAAGATAAGGAATTTTTTGGTGTAAAAATTTCTGATTTTCCAGGCATAGGCCCGGGGGTCGAGTTTTGGTAATTTCGGGATTTGTGCCCTTTGTTGATTGTTTTCGCTTGGGCTTTGTTCCCTTAGCATATTTTGATGTTCTTGTTCTGATTTTGGATAGATTTGATGCGCGTGGATGCCGATTTGAGGGGCAAAGGCGTCGCGAGCTAGAGATTTAGCCGGTTCGAGGTGAGTAATGATTGTAAATGATGTTCTGAGGGTTTGAAACCCAAGATTGCACAACGTAGTGCTATATCGAGGTGAGACACACGCTTGATGACGGGCGTGGGGTCGTACACTATTAGGGATTGTGACTTGGTCCGTCCCGGTTGATGATTTTACCGCGTATTTGACTGAAATTATTTGTTATCATCTTGATTTGGGCTTCATGCCATATTTGGGCTTCGTGCCAACTATTTGAACCCTTCGGGAATTTTTATTACTATTTCCTCACTGTTTTGACTTTATACTTGAGCTCAGTCATGTTAATTTCCACTGTTTTACTACTCAGCCATGTTTACTCAGTTTTTAAGACTTAAATGATATTTTAAATGATGTTTAGGCTGAGAAACACTGTTTTTCTATTGCCTGAGAGGCTTGTGATGATTTTTGACTGAGTAAGGCCAGGGACCTACATTGTGAGGAAATACTGATACTGATTTGAGGCCGAGGGCCTGAGATATGTACGCCACGAGGTGGCTTGATTGATATGAGGTCGAGGGCCTAGTTTGATGCTACGAGTTGGCTTGATATTGCGTTTGGGCCGTAAGGGGCCCCTCCAGGAGTCTGCACACCCCCAGTGAGCGCGGGTACCCATTGTGATGTGAGATTGAGCCCGAGGGGCTGGTATTGTTCTGAGATATTGCCTGAGGGACGGAATTGTTGATACTGTGCCCGAGGGGCGAACTTCTATTTGCTTACTTTCCATTAATTACCTGTCAATTACTTGTTTACTTGTTGAAAGGAGGATTTTACTTGATTTTTCACTAGTTTACTGTTTTTAAATGATCTTACTGCTTCATTATAGAATGCCTTGTGCCCTACGTATTTTCTTACTTCCAGTCGTTATTTACATTTGTTACTCACTGAGTTGGAGTACTCACTTTACTCCCTGAACTCCGTGTGCAGATTCAGGCGTAGCTGGTCCCACTCCCGAGTGATGATTCATTCCAGCTTCAGGCGGATCTTCGAGGAGTCTTTAGGTAGTTGTTGGCGTTCGCAGCCTGGAGCTCCTCCCTATCTATTTCTTTTATGTTCTTAGTTCAGTATTTAAAAATCTGTAGTTACATTTAAGGATTCAGTATTGTTAGATGCTCGTGACTTGTGACACCCCGGTTAGGGCTGTGTCGGGTTGAATTTCCGCTACTTATTATCATTAAAGCATGTTTTAGACTACTTTTATATTGTTTAACTGCTTTAACAAGTAAATTGGGTTTAGTTGGCTGGCCTTGTCTTCACGAGAGGCGTCATCACGACCGGGTCCGGGTTAGGGTCGTGACATGCATCATAATAAAATGATATTTATTGATAGTATTGAGCTTTTTTTTTAGATGTATATATACTTTATGTGCTTTAAATCTTTTTGCGCCTATGTTAATTTCTTCTTTAAAATTGTAAAGAGATTAGTTCGAATGTATTATGCAACAAATCGGACAAAAATTTATCATTCATCAATAAACACACTTCTTTATACGCAAATAAATATATACTCCAATAATATTTTATAGACATTTAAAAGTTAGAAGGAACTATGCTATTTAAAGAAAGAGGTTTAATTCACCTTCTGCATAGTGATGTGTCTACAGTTAAAATCAAATAGTACAATAAAAATTAATTTTGGAAAAAAGACACAACAAAATTTGCCCCAGAAAGGGATGAATGTAGACAATTTGTGGGTGATATAGATTGCATCCCATTATGACATTTACATATATTAATTCTAATTTACTTAACAAAATAAAGTTCTTATTAGTCTAAGCAATCTCATAATTCGGCACTTGGCAAAAATAAAATTTCTCCATTAATTAGAGATTCTGAAAAAACAAGATAGCAATATCTGAAAAAAGCAACATAAAAATAACTTAGTGAGAATCGTATCTGAAGAAATGTCACGTCAACAAACAAATATAGAAGTGTCGAGACTCAATCTAAAGAAATGTCTCTAAGCAAGAGAAATTAACTACAAACATACATATGAAGTCCAGAATTAAAACTAAAAAATATATAGATCAGAAATCTAAATAGATCCAAAATCATACCTGCAGATTTTAATTCTTTTTTGGTACCAATAAACAAAACAAAACTACAAAATAGATTGAAAATCAAGTAAATTTAATTTATAAGTACTTATCTTGACCTTAGGTGCGTGAATTCTACTGTGTACGTGACCTTAGTGTACGTGCGTTTACAACTGAAAGTCCTGTGTTTGCAACCACAAACAAGTAAAAGACGTAGATCAATTGGAAAAAAAAAACTCTCATAAATCGATAACAAAAACATGCAAGCAAATAATTTTAGTACCCAATCTGTTAAGCAAAAGTAATTCCTAGTTCATAGATTATGAATACCACATGGATCATATCATATGAATAAATTTCTAGCATTGGGTTCACTCGTAGAATTTGCAGTGCAAAACAACATATATCGTTACGAACCAATGCAACTCGACCAAAAATAATCAAAACAATGAGTCTTGCAAAAACATATTTTCTTTTTATAACTTGTTTCTACTTTCTAGTTCGTTAGTCAACTATTAAGAGCAAGAGATCTTGACTTGCGTAGGAATCAAATAATTTCCTTGTACAAAACTTAGAAGTGTTAATTAATTAATTAATGAGCCCCGCAGAAGCAAATTTTCTTTATATAACTTGTTTCTTCTTTGTTAGACAATTATTAGGAGTAGGAAATTTGACTTTGGTAAAAATTAATTAATTTTCTTGTATAAAACTTAGAAATATTAATTAAATTAATAAATTTAAGGAAATAATAATAAAGTTTTTATAAATTAAAGACGCAATGTATGCGAAAAATTAGGACTCATACGTAGTTAAAATAGGGTAAAGTATTTATAGTCAATATTTTAGTTGATTTCAAACTCTTAAATATTAGAAAAATAATTAAATTACTATTTTATCTAGTGTGAAATCTATTTTTAAAGGGCAAGAAAAGCGAACAACATTTCACTAAGGGGTTTCTTGCTTTTAATATATAGATAGATGTTACATTCCTAGATATACTGGAACAAAAACTGACTATTAAATTTAGATTATATATTTGGCATATATCATATGGAATGTGACAAATAGAGTAAGCTTAATACATGACTAACCCTCTGAGAACTTGCACAAAAGTTCCTCTTACACAGCTTAACTTTAAAGGCATTCTTTTAGACAACTTAACTTGCAAATTTTGTAGCTATGCTCCCTAAATTTCCAGTTGCCGAAAAATAAAGCGCGTTAAAGGGCTAAAAGTATACCAGACCCCATCTTTTACCATTCTTCCGATGGTTAAATTTGTCTAACATGTTTTCCTATTCTTTCTTTTTTTTTTTGGAGAAATTCAAAAATAGACAGATTTACAAGCGGTCATTTAAAAATAGTCACAGTTTCAAAAGTAATCGAAATTTAGCCATTTTTCATGTAAAAATAAATCTAAACGAAAACACTAGAGTTACAGTATAATGGAGTTCCAGTAAATTATACTGGAACTCCAGTATAATAAACTGGAGTTCCAGTATAATATACCGATCCAGCATAATATACTAGAGATTGAAGCACTGGTGCTCCATTCTCCAGTATATTATACTAGAACTTTCCGCGTGTTGGAATTCCAGCATAATATGCTGGAAGTTCATACACATGTGCACCGATCTTCAGTATATTATGCTGGAACCTTCCGTGTTGTAGCAAAATAGTGGCTATTTTTCAATGACTTTGCAAACGCTGGCTATTTTTGAATGACCAGTCCAAAAACTGGCTAGTCCGTGCTATTTTTACATTTTTCTTCTCTACCGTTTCAACTGCATGAAAGGATAAGAGCAAAACATACACATGACTCATTTACTAAAACAAAAGGAAGGAACAAATTTAGGGTGTATTTGGTATGAAGAAAAATATTCTCCTTGGAAAATATATTTTTTTTGAAAATAGTGGTTTCTTACTAATTTTCAATTGTTTAGTTAGGTAGCAAAAAAAATATATAATTCACGCAAACACTATGGGCGACGAAAGGGGTAAGGGCGAGAGAAGCTGGTAGGCTGGGGTCTAGGAGCCTGAGTGGCGGGGTAGGGGTTGGGTGGGTGGGTGGGGGAAATGAGGGTGGGGGTAGGTATGGTGGGGTGCTAGGGGTGGGGGTGGGAGTAGGGGTGAGAAATATGATGGGGAAGGTTGAAAAAGAATTTTAAAAAATATTTTTCGAAGTCATTTTCATCCAATTAGAAGAAAATAAGTTCACGGGAAAAATATTTTCTAAAACATTTAATCCAATCAATTATGAGAAAATTAAAAGTATTTTCCTTCAAAGCAAACACACTGTTAATCTATATATCTATATTATATTAAAAGCACGAATGTCCTTAGTGAAATGTCGTTCCCCTTTTATATCCTTTAAAAATATATTTTACATTGGATAAAATTATAAAATAATAAAACTTACCTAATATTTGGGAGTTCGTAATCAAATAAGTTTTTTCCCAATATAATTTTGTATTAGAGATGTTTTCTTAATAAGGCTGCACAAAATGTTAAGAAAATAAAAACGAATGCAAAAAATTAGGAGAAAATTTTCTTTACCAGCAAGGAACTCGCCGATTTTTTTTATTTTTTTTTATTTTTTTTTTTATTTTTTGTGTGTGTTCTTTGTCCTTGTATTGGTTTATACCGGACTAGTTTTGCCTCTAAATCCATTTATTTTCTACTCTTAGAATCTACCACGACATACAAAGAATATCTACCATTAGGTTTTAAAATAGTAACTATTGTTGAAAAAAATAGTAATCATTCAGTTGTGATAAAATTTTAATTATCATTTGTTGAGGAGGAAACATAACCAAGTTAGAAATATCATTTAAAATTTAATGCATATTCGTTAAATGGATGGAAAAGGACTTTGTCTTTTGGTAAAAAAGAAATTAATATTTACTAAGAAAGTTTATTACATAATTTTACTAAAAAAAAATAGGAATTAACTACAAAATTCATCTTGGCTGATAGGAATTAGATAATATTTCATTATCGTCACCAAATAGGGTTGGCGATGGATTTTATTATGCAAGTATAAAATTTGTTCGACGCTAATTTTTTTGTCTTTGTTTATAGTTGATGTCTCTAGAGTACATAGTACCTAGACAATCATATTGATACAAAACTAAAACAAGAGAAGAGAATACATAATAGACCATCACTGAGCTTTCAAATATGTCTTGGTTAAGTTGTTAGCATGCTTAGTTACGGATCCGCTACTTTATTGATTAAGTAGGATTAATTTTTGTCATTTTCAAGAGCTTATATTTTAAATTTTATTTTATAATTCAAATATATTTTTAATAATATTTTATGTAATTTTTAAAATTTTATATACTAATATATGGTACACGCGCATCGCGCGTACCGTAAAACTAGTATATCTAAAAGGATGTCTCGCAAAGTTAAAGTGGGTGTGAAGTATTTTAATGCAAGTTAGGATGGCAATCATGTATTAAAAGGGTGTTTGAATTGGCTTATTTTAAGTGTTTATTGGCTTTTTAGCACTTTTCTAGTTTTTGTGATGTCTGGCAATGATAAAAAGTGCGAAAAAACTTATTGTATAGGGTAAAATTGGTTTATAATAGATGATCAAATGATAGCATGACACGTGTAACCGAAGACAAGTAAAAGGCAAATCAATTAATTACCAGTACCGGAAACAACAGCTGTAATTGATATCGGATAAACCCTGAAGGGAGCATGATCAATAGGAGCAGATCGAGTATTTGTCATCAGATAAAATTCAATAAAGATATTTTCTTACATTAAATGGGCAGCCGTTGTAGAGAATATTTGCGTTCATGGCCTGCCGTTACATATTCGTCAATGACTCCTTTATTATCATTTATAGGATCTTGTTTTTCTATGTAGAGTTATAAATAGCAAGCTCAGTAGCAATTGTAAGGCACTAAATTCTTGGCATAATATATGCTGTATTTCATTTTCACTCTCAATTAAACAAATTTATTTGCTTTTTTATATTGCTCTTATTTATGTTTTCGGAGATATTGCGCTCGGAGCCAGACTTGTCATCTTCTTCTAATTTAATTGCTACGTCTTACTTTTAGTCTTATTTCATTATCGTTTTTGGGTTAAATCAGTTCGCTTGTCTATAAATCACGTAACAAATTTAACTATACCATTTTACGGAAAAACAGTTTGGCGCAAGCTGTGGGCTTAGACAACTGCGTAATTGCTTTGATCCTTACGTTATTACTAACTTGTTTGACTTTTTTCTTAGCAAGAAATCGAAAATGGTAGCTAATGATGTCAACATAACGCACAACGTTGAGGAACACGAGAATTTTCCTCAACATGAATATTTAATCAGCGACACTCGTAACAAGGAGGATGAAGCAACCCCGATTTGTAAAGGTCTGTACCCCCGGTATGTGCGGAAGACAACTCCTGATAACGCAAGGAGGAACATGTTGTAGAAACAATGAAAATCTTGAGGGAGAAGCAGAAAGCCATCATGAGCCACTTCTCAAGGCAGGATAGGAGTCGTGACAGAGTTGAAACAAGCATTGTCAAGCGCTTCCAACAATGCAAACGGAAGGGGCCCGATTCCTCCCAGCGTTCCTGCACATCAAACGACTCAAAGAGTTGATAACAACACACCAAGGGGTAAGGTCGATTTCGACGGTGCCGAAGGAGCCGGTAGCGGATCTGGTAACTATAACGAGAGTGGCCCCTTCAAAACTGATCTCATGAGATTTATGAGGGAAATGAACGAACGGATGGATCAAAATGCGAAGGATTTTCACGCACGAATGGATCAGATTCCGGGCGCAACACCAATTTTGAAATACATGCAATTGCCATTTAAGTCGAGCGCGGTTGTCACGACCCGATTTCTAATCAAGTTGTAATCTGCACTCGATGCCTTAATTTGACCGAGCAAACCATCTAAGCTTTTCTATTCTGTTATATTTCTATTATGCAATGCATCTTAACACAATTCGATACTATTTAAAGTAAATTCTTTTCTGAAACTTCAAATGAAATAATATTTTGAAAAGAAATTCAGTCTGTTATCTTAAATACATTGACAAACCAATGTAATGCAAAGTGGACAATCATGACTCTGTCTATAAAGTCTCTAATAAATACTGAATAATAAGATAAAATTCTGGAATTAACGAACTCCACGAACTAAAATGGAGCTCCCCAAATCTTCTGGTAATGGGAGGAGAGTATCGTAGTTCGTGGCCTACTTACCTGCAAAATTTGTGCCTCCATTGACATAGGTCAATGTAGAGAATATCAGTACACCACAGCGGTACTCAGCAAATAAAATAATTCTCCCACTAAAGCTGGAACGAGACTCTAAAATAAGTATGTATGCATGATATCAGAAAATTCTAAAAGCTTCTCATAAATAGTTGAAACAGACAACTCATATATCTATTGTAAAATTCTTATTGATGTCATTCATGAAAATTCTCTTTCTTTTCTTTTTTCTTCTTTTCTGAAAAAAATATAAAATTCAAATAGATACATATATAAACTTTCTCGAAACAATATGATCACGCCCAACTCTAGTCCTAAAAAGGATAAACGGTCATTGCACATATAATCCGGTTTAAAAATCAGTAGTCGAATCTCATAGAGAGCTAAGGCTTAGCTACAATTGTTCAATATCGCTAAGAAACAAGAGTCCAAATAATTTCCTAATTATAAAGATTATAATATTTATTTCTATATAATTAACTAACAAATCTAAAAAGCAGTAAAATTATCAATTAACAAGGATAATGATTGGAGATAAATTAAGGAGGTCTAGAGTTATGATTTTCCCAATTATCGGAATCCTTCCCGCTACGTCTCCTATAATTTTGCCTAATTATTCTCTATTGATCGTGAGCAATTCGGGTGTCTTAATTCTCCCCCAAGCAACTACAACAATTTACTATACATATTCTCCCGAACTATGCTAGCTGGCACAATCTTACCGCTCACTATGACCACGTCAAGGCTTTATTATTCCTAAACTCACCTTTAAACCTGCCGTATTGATTCATCATATACGTTAGGAGTGACTTTGTTCAACAACTACCTAATATGTACCCTTTCCCGAGCAATATATAATAAATAGGCACTGTCAATTGATGACCATTCAATCAACAAAAATAAACACGTAGTTGAACAAGTAAAGAAATTCAAAGGTTAAATTATATTCAAACTTAACAAGAATTCATCCTTCAAAAGGTTCCATCAAAACCCTAAATAATAAAGTAGCTACTCATAGTAGTATGTGAAAATATAATACTAAAATTCATAACCAACAATAGAAACAAGATGAAGAAAGGAAAAACTCGTGGTTGAATCATCCTCCTTGCTCCTCGTGCATTCTTGTCTCCTAAGGTGTTAAGTAACCCTAAAGTAGTATCTCCTCCTCTCCAATTTGTGTTTTAGGATGTATTTATATCACTTAGGGTTGATGAGGGGCAGAATTTTTCTATCCAACTTCGGATGGGAGACGCTGGAATCCGCATTTGCCTTCGCGCAACGCGCGAATTTTGATGCGGATTCAGCTTTTGAAATTCTTCCATTTCGCGAAGCGATCTATGCCTTTTCTTAGCTTCGCTGTTTTGTGCCTTCACTTTTCTCTTTTTTTGTGTCCGTTTTCGTGCCACGTACGAGAATAGACGGGCTTCCTATTCTTTCCATCTCTTCCTTTTTTGTGTCAAATTGTCATATTTTGATCGTTTATCATTCAAACGCATTCCTACACATAAGAAATACATAATGAGCATATTTCACTTCAAAAGCCACGTAAACCCTCGCAACTCACACAGGAATTAATATGCAAATATACACAATTATATGTACTTTTCATCATTTATCACAATACTTGTAAATTTTCTAAAGCATTTTCTTTTCTTTTCTTTTCTATTAATTCTGACATTCTTTCTAATTCTGATTCTGATTTTAATTCTAAAAATGTCACCATATGATCAGTATGATGGACGATCCCAGCCCAATCGCCTGGACCCCACTCTTGTGGTGCATCACAATTCAAGGTTCTAGCATGTTCGCGTTCTTGTGCCTTAATAGGCAACTTCTATCATAGTGCCCAAACCAACGGTACACTAATCTCCTACTTTGGCACGAGTAGTTTTGGGATACCATAAACCACTAGAGGCTATGAACCCTTCTCAAAGATCTATGAAAACTCCCAAAATATTCTTCTATGTAATTCTTGTATCACAAAATCTAAAATAATGATATATCTCCATAATTCATCAAAATAGTTCCATAAAATCATATAAAAGAAATTTCAATTTTATACATTAAAGAAATATATGCAAGTCACGGATGCATGAGACACATGATTTACGGAACAACATGCTATTCTTGAGTTATTAACCATGATAATCATCTAAGATCTTTTCTACAATTCTAATGTATAATGTGAGTCCATTCATTCCATTCAGAGCCCACATTAACGTCCTATACAGTCTAACAATAACTTATGATATGATCTTTATGAGAAGACAACTTTAGTAAAAGCATTGTCTCTACTCATTTTGATTCCTTGCTTTTGAATACCTTCGTTTGCTCCAATCCAATGGGTTCAACTCACCAAACAAATCTATACATAGTTAATTTAAAAATCAATACCAAAATATAAAAACCCTAGGTTTGGTTCTTCTCTCCTTCTGGGGTTCGTCATTAATCTAAGTTTTTGTAGTAGTTTCTAGGAATAAATATCAACCATAAACCTCTCTAAAAATTATGGTTTAAAACGGTTACGAAACTGTCACGACCCAAACCGATGGGCCGCGACGGGCACCTGGTACCTTACTCAATCGAGTACCAACATAACGTATCTTTCATATCATTCTATCATAGGTAAATGAACCATAGTAAAGCATGAGGGAATACAAACTTATAAATATGAAGTACAGCCTATAAGACCAAAATAGCTACTTTTGTACTGAACATGGGCCAACAAGGCCATACAATCTTTTACGTACATGACATCTGTCTACAAGCCTCTAAGAATACATAATTTTCATAAAGGTCGGAACAGAGTCCCGCCATACCAAATAATACACATCTAAATTATACTAACCAATCAAGCAACTTCAAAGCAAATGGAGCGCACCAACATCTTTCGCTAAGCTGATAGCATACTTGGAGGGCTCTCGACCTGTCTATCGGGACCTGCGGGCATGAAACGCAGCATCCCCAGGCAAAAAGGGACGTCAGTACGAATAATGTACCGAGTATGTAAGGCACATAAATAAGTACATAACAAACATGGAAGAAACATAGAGTAAATGACTCAACCTGTAAGTTTGGATAACTTTGTAAATCATAAAATACTTATAGTGTCATGCATATACGTATGAATGTCATGTCATGCATAAGTACATGTATTCATAACATCATCAAGCCTCTAAGGGCATCCCATCATATCATTTCGGTCACTGTGGACAAAATTATCATGTATACCAGCTGATCAGGTGGTGGTGCGTATATAACGCCATAACCTTTCCCATATCCCATGTATATATATATATATATATATATATATATATATATATATATATATATATGCATATATAACGCCATCTGGTCATGGGTCAATGTACATGAATGTAATGCATGAAAAGTACGTTAATAAAACCCTTTGGAATATCATAAGACCATTTTGCCTTTGAGTAATATCATAAAGTAAACTCTTTTCAACTTTCGTATTTTTCTAAGACCCATGAACAGATGATAGAATATTATGACACACAAAAATTCAAGAACATAGATATCTCTAATACTTCTATGAATAGAGTCATTTATGAAATTTGTGCATTTGCTCATTTCGTTTGTGTCGTATAGATCATGCCAAAAGAAACAAGGGATAGCCTTAACATACCTGGAGTAGGGAAAAATCCGTATAATATTCTTTGTAGGAGCTCGAATCGTCACTGTTCTAACGTTTTAATTGTTGAAAGCTTTGAAGTAGCTAATGTTCTTTGGATTGTAAAATGCTAATGCCCTTTGGAATTGTAAAAGTCCTAAGGTTCTGATTGATGAATGTTTTTGAAATAGCTAAAGAAAACTAATGTCTTCAAGACATGAACAAGAAGGCTAACGTTTTTGGGTTTTTGCCAAACTTTAATGTCTTTGAATTGTGTAATAATTCACAAGACATGTAGTGTCCTTTCCTTTGTTATTTAATTGCCACCTATCAAAGAAATGATTTAGTCATTTCTTTACAATGTGGCTAGCTGCCACGTTAGAGGGGGTGAGATTTATTAAACTTTATCCACTTATTAGTTAATTAGGTAATGTCTCGTTACCCGATAATTAATCAATTACCCATATAATTAAGAATTATTTCCACTTACTTAAAATATTACATACCTTACTATTATGGCCATGTGGTACCTTGTATGGTACTAGTCCATAAATACTGAACATTTTAGCTTGGGCAGTATTTTATCCCAAAATGCCAAATTTCAACGAAATTCATTTTTCTTCGACTTGCTTCCCCTCTCATCTTCACGAATTTACTTATCACTCGTAATCATTATAATCTACAAATAATATTTTCCTTAGAATGATGCCAATTACCTTACGAAAAATTCAACGTACAATACTAAAGGGTGCAACATCGTCGTAACTTAATACTGCGAAGCATAACATCACCGTAATGTAATACTGCAAGGTATAACATCATCATAATATAATACTTCAAGGCATAACATCATAGTAATGTAATACTGCAAGGTTTAATGTCATTGTAATATAATACTCCAGGATGTAACATCATCGTAATATTGTGGGGTATAACATCATTTTCCCCTTTGGAACATTCGTCCTCGAATATTGACTGATGCTCTTATCATTTTCATAACTTATAGCTCTTGTGAATACCTTAATACTCTCCTTGCCATTTAAGCAGTTTCTCTGTGAATGAATCCAAAGTCTAGGGTATTCCCCCGTTTAGTCTTCTTGCTCATATCATAACTTGTGGTCGAAATCTTTCTAATCTTGCAACTGCTGCTACCTCTTGTCATGTGGCATGTATGACCCTGGCTTTGTAAGTGTGCTTATGTGATTCATCTTTCCTTTTTCCTTTTAGCTTTTAGTCAATCTCTAGGCCTTACTTTGTAAACATATACAAGGCTTAATAGGATGCCTCTTTGGGCATCTATAGGTATACTGAAGTTCTTCGCTCGATACTTTGTAGAACTTGCGAATATGGCCATATCTTATTTCATAGATCTGGTTATCCATTCTTATGGATTTAATACATCAACATGGGTCATATTATACCATAATTTTTACTTCAATTTATCGGTACTGAGGTATGCTTACCAAACTCCCCGTTATTTTTGTTGCCCATCCTTTAGGCATAAATCTCAGTCCTTTAATGCTCTTTCATTACCGTTCATCTTAAGAAGGATAGCATAATCTTATGTCATACTTTGTAACTTGTATCTGTCCATTGTTGATTCACCTCAATGTTGATCTACAATCCTCCACTTGAAGACTTGAAACTTCTTACGTAATACATTGCTGCTAGGGCTTACGTTGCATTGAGGAATATTTGAAGTGATTTCCATAATCATATTTCATAGTGTCTCAATGTGATTCACCTTATGGGGGTATCCTAATCTCGTGTCGTCAGTGAAATCTTTTCTCCTTCTATTCTTCTTCTTTTTTTCAAATCATTATTTAAATGAAATCCCAAACGTCATCCTTTATCTGTCACAATTACGCCCTCATTTTATTACCAGGTCAGCATTTCATTCTTTCTAAATGCTATTAATCTTAGACTCATTTGAGTTCATTTAGGCTATACTGAACTTTCAATAACTTAGAGAAACCATTATCTCTTTTGTTTTTATGGACATAATCTTGAGGACTTATCCATTCTCATCACCTTTTCACTTGCCTTTCCTTATCCTTACTCGTGTTTTCTTAAAACTTTGTCGCTATACCATACTTTAGCTTGCGACCTATACATATCCATTTATACTACTCGTAATTTTCCTTCAGTTTGCTTGCACCATAGATTTCCTTATGTTATTCTGGAATGTCAAACGAGACATCACATCGTCTCTAACCCTTCTCTACTCTCTTAACTAGATTTCTCAGTACTTATAAACCATAGGCTGGAAGACATGTCGCTGACGATGTCTCTATCATTCCCGGTTATTGGATCCCCGCGCTTTTAGCCTTCTATCCGAAGTATGGACTATTCACAACTTTTTGCATTTGAGTATCTCGTACGTTGTTCACCTTTACCTTACTTACTTAAAATCTCGCATCATATCTTCTATCTCTTTCATAACCTCCCTTCCATATAGGTATGATTCACACCACCACTTGAAGCTCTATTATAATACTACAATCCGGTGGGAGCTTTATACTGACTTCATATGAGGCTATTACTTTTTTTTAACTGGCTTTATCATAGAGCCGTTATAGACTATGATTGTTATACTATCTCTCTCGTACCTCTGATTTTAAGGGAGATCCTGCAATGTTCTCGATCACGATATTTCTATTTTTCTAGGTCCAATAATCAAATTCCTGATTTACTTGGGTGGTGTAACTCTTTAGTTTCCTCCTTTTTCTGATCGGCCTATACATTGGCTTAAGCTATCTTCCGATCTGTGGTTCTTGGTATTATTTATTCTATTTAGCCTTTCATGGGCGCTGAGGAATATGCGTGATACAATCCTTTAATAATTTAATCTTTTGTTTATGACCTGGGCTCAAATTTTTTTTAACGTATACCAGAATCTTCTACGGCTGTATATGCTGCATGTATAAAACTCTAAACCCTTAAGTGTGTTCATAACATAACCAACTTTGGATCATTGATCGAATAATTTCTTTCGTTCTATTTTAGCCTTCTTTCAACGTAAGCTATTACTTTTCCTTGTCTTTCTACCCCCTTATTGCATCCATACTTAGCTCATCTTAGTGCTTACATATACCAGAGTTTTCGTGCAACTCATATGATCTCGAATATTACTTTTAATTTTACTTCCCGTTCATTAACCACGGTAGGTGCCACTTTCTTTGGAGTGCTTACAATGTTGTTGCGAGACTGTTGTTACACGACCATTTTCCTTTTTAGGTCGTAGTGCTTAAGTTGAAACCTTCTTCTTTATTTCCTCAGCTAGTCTTTCGTTGTAGTACTTAGGGAGAACCCTTGACCCTCATAAAGCTGTGAGCTTATTTCGAACCCTTTTGATGTCCTTCCTTGCCTATAATTATCCGTAGTTGCTTACCTTCGTGCCCTTGTGCTTGTAGGGTTGCTTCTAAACTGACATTTTGACTGCCTTCCCAGTGACACTTTCTTTTATCCCCATAACACCCACACGGTACCTTTAACTACCCCGACTCCTATTTGAATATATCTCAAGTATTATAATGACATTACTGCAAGGCTGAATTCTCCATGTTGAGGTTTACTACATTTATCTTGCATGATCTGCTGATTTGTCTGTAACTTCTTGTCTAGTCATGACTAGGCTCTTCCTGAATCAACTACTAATTACTCGTCAGCCCATTCTCATATCCATATTCTGCGTAATCTTTCTTGGATTGTGTTCCTTGTCTTAACTTACCTCACGTATTGGCTCCTTATCTATCAATAATATCCCGAGCAGGAACCCTTACTTCCCTTTTTTTTGACTTTGTGCTTACATAAGGTCCTAGAATCATAGCATATCTGTAACATTTGGATAAGTGCAATCTCATCCCTTTCTCATTTTTATCCCATTCTTCCTTTATCATTCCATATTCTCCCTTTAGGGGAGTACTAAGACTTGGAGCTATGACAACCTACCTATAGATGTTTTTCCTCTTCATCTTTGGCGTCCTTTCACATCATCGATAACCCTTACTCACTTACGGTAATACTTTTGTACCAAGGATAACAAAATTCCTCACTCGCAATGGTGACATTTAGTGTAACTGGCACATACAGTCGTTTAAGCTTAACTTTACTCACATTGCTTGCTTTAGGAAAGTGTCTTTCTGAATGACCATTCTTTGAGTTTCTCATGAATCTTCTTCTTTTATCCATTTTATTATCGCTAGAAAACAATCTAAAGTTCTCATGATGCCGACCGTTATCAAATCACTCAGTCCCCAATTCATGTTTAGTTTATCTTGTTCACTAACCTATACTGATTTCTATTATTCTGGGGTTTAATTCTCCCTTCTGGTAATCACGTTAGAGTCACGAACTTATTCCTTGAGATGATGATATGACTTTATGGCATATACTCTTTTGTTGTCCTAAAACATGTCACCTCTCGTCTCTTTATTCACTTGACTAGACTCTGTGATACTGACATTTCTTCTTGTTGTTTTTTTTCCTACCGTTGTTATCCATGTATCACACCTTATTCATAATGCTTCCTTATCTCTCTTCTCATTACTCTACTAATATTTTTGCATATCCCTTTTCTTGTGAAAATTTCAACACGACATTCTTTCGCTTTTAGCTTTCCTTGCTTCATTCATCGGCTCTTCGGGTTGCTCAATGTCCCCGCTCTACTAGGGACGAGAGTCACGCTAAGGTAATATTTATCCTTTCCAGGCTTTCAGTGCCTATCATCTGAATTTTTTTTTTGATCATGCTAGTATTCACATCTAATTGTAATATTCTAGAGCGCACCATCTGGGTGTCTCACAAGGAGATCTATTAGCGCATTTGCAATATCCTTCGGCAATGCTAATTGATACAAGTAATCCATTCACAAATTTGGGCTACCCTAACCCCAGTCGGATCTTGATATCACGTCCTTCTCTTAACTATACTTGTTAACACCCATAGGGCATAACTGAAATGGGTGTGACCAATTGTACATACCTCTTGTTACTGTTGAATATAACTCAAAAAGCTTATGTTCCTCTGCCTGAATTATAAACATTGTTAACCTTCATTAACTGGGCGCCTCGTACCCTTCTTCATCTTGCTTCTTTTGCTTGTTGAAACTTGTATTTATCTTCTTAATCTCTCATTGTCTTTCACCATAAAGGTGGATAGGCATTCTTGCCTTAAGGTTTCTTATCCGAAAGTTTACACCTTTCAGTATACCCATGATCTACTAAAGACCTCACATTTACTTATCATAAGCATCATACAAAAATTGAATTCCTCTAACTCAGCTTTTCCACAACTATCTCACTTTCCAACCTTCTTTCCAGATGTAGGTATCATCTTATTACGAATAAAATAGAATTTCAAAATTTGAATTCTTATAAGTGAGCTCTACCACACAATCTAGAGTAAGAATAAAGAGTGATAGTCCTAAATGCCTTCTAGCCTCCTGTTTATAAGTGTGGTGCACGACACACCCATAAATAAGACTCTACTAGACACGGCTTGTAGACTCCTCAGGATAGAACTACTCTGATACCACTTTTGTCACGACCCAAATCGACGACCCGCGATGGGCACCCGGTACCTTACTCAATCGAGTACCAACGTAACGTATCTTTCATATCATTCTATCATAGGTAAATGAACTGGAGTAAAGCATGAGGGAATACAAACTTATACATATGAAGTACGGCCTATAAGACCAAAATAGCCACTCGTGTACTGAACATGGGCCGACAAGGTCATACAATCTTTTACATACATGACATCTGTCTACAAGCCTCTAAGAATACATAATTTTCATAAAGGTTAGAATAGAGTCCCGCCATACCAAACAATACATGTCTAAATCATACTAACCAATCAAGCAACTCCAAAGCAAATGGAGCGCACCAACATCTTCCGCTAAGCTGATAGCATATTTGGAGGGCTCTTGACTTGTCTATCGGGACCTGCGGGCATGAAACGTAGCATCCCCAGGCAAAAAGGGATGTCAGTATGAATAATGTACCGAGTATGTAAGGCACATAAATAAGTACATAACAGACATGGAAGAAACATAGAGTAAATGACTTAACCTGTAAGTCTGGATAACTCTCTAAATCATGAAATACTTATAGTGTCATGCATATTCATATGAATGTCATGTCGTGCATAGGTACATGTATTGATAATATCATCAAGCCTCTGAAGTCATCCTATCAAATCATTTCGGCCATTGTAGGCAAAATCATCAACGTATACCAGCTGATCAGGTGGTGGTGCGTATATAACACCATAACCTTTCCCATATACATATATATACATATATACATACATATATATATATATATATATATATATATATATATATATATATATATATATATATATATATATATATATATATATATACGCGTATATAACGCCATCTAGCCATGGGTCAATGTACATGAATGCAATGCATGAAAAGTACGTTAATAAAACCTTTGGGAATGTCATAAGACCAATTTGCTTTTGAGTAATTTCATAAAGTAAACGCTTTTGAACTTTCGTATTTTTCTGAGACCCATGAACAAGTGATAGAATCTTATGACACATGGAAATTCAAGAACATAGATATCTCTAATACTTCTGTGAATAGAGTCATTTATGGAATTTGTGCATTTGCTCATTTCGTTGTGTCGTATAGATCATGCCAAAAAAAAAATAAGGGATAACCTTAACATACCTGGAGTAGAAAAAAATCTATATAATATTCTTTATAGGAGCTCGAATCATCACTGTTCTAACGTTTTAATTGTTGAAAGCTTTGAAGTAGCTAATGTTTTTGGATTGTAAAACGCTAATGCCCTTTGGAATTGTAAAAGTCCTAAGGTTCTGATTGATGAATGTTTTTGAAATAGCTAAAGAAAACTAATCTCTTGAAGACATGAACAAAAAGGCTAACGTTTTTGGGTTTTTGCCAAACTTTAAGGTCTTTGAACTGTGTAATAATTCACAAGACATGTAGTTTCCTTTCCTTTGTTATTTAATTGCCACCTATCAAAGAAATGATTTAGTCATTTTTTTACAATGTGGTTAGCTGCCACATTAGAGGGGGTGGAATTTATTAAACTTTATCCACTTATTAGTTAATTAGGTAATGTCCCGTTATCCAGTAATTAACCAATTACCTGTATAATTAAGAATTATTTTCACTTACTTAAAATATTACTCACTTTTCACATACCTTACTATCATGGCCATGTGGTACCTTGTATGGTACTAGTCCATAAATACCGGGCATTTTAACTCGGGCCGTATTTTATCCCAAAATGCTAAATTTCGGCGAAATTCATTTTCTTCGACTTGCTTCCCCGCTCACCTTCACGAATTTACTCATCACTTATAATCCTTATAATCTCCAAATAATCTTTTCCTTGGACTGATGTCAATTACCTTACAAAAAATTCAACGTACAATACTACAGGGTGCAACATCGTCATAACTTAATACTGCGAAGCATAACACACTGTGATGTAATGCTGCAAGGCGTAACATTATCATAATGTAATACTGCAAGGCTTAATATCATCGTAATATAATACTGCAGAATGTAACATCATTGTAATATTGTGGGGTGTAACAGAAACTTACCTTGAATCATGAAGCCCTAAGTTAGCGGAGAGACTATGCTCTTGAGTTCTTGTTGAGAATCTAGCAATTTTTTGATGGAATATTGTTAGAATTGATGTTAGAAAGTAGTATTCTAACGTTAATCGCATTGAAAACTCACCTTTGGTAGTATGAGAACCATTGGATGACTTGAGGATGAGAGGGGAGATTTAATCTTTAAAGAATGAGGCTATTTTCTCTCTCCCCGTCCCTTTTGTTTCAAATTCATGCCTTCGACATCACGGTCCGCGCCTAGCACCACCCAAAACTCTCAAAATAAAATTACTTCTGATTTTGGCGTTTTGATTCACATCTGGCGCACCCCTGGGCGCCCAAAATGCGGCCCATTTTTCTGACAGGATAGTTTTTAGTAAAATACTTATAACTTTTAATAGGAATATCCAAATGACGAACGATTTGAAGTGTTAGGAACTAGACTTCAAGGTATTTCTTTTGATATATATCTAAAATCTCAATTCATCATATATAGATAGATATGCTCATTGAAATTTAGGTCACGTGCGGCTAAGTCCATTTTCATCCCTTAAACATCTCCAATGTATTCCAATTTACTTTTCTACTCTTATAACCATCCATTCAATCGTCTAAACATAATATTTATGTATCTTATACCTTCATAACTTTTCACACACCTTTGTGTCCAACTTAGAGATTGAGCGAGAACATAATAGTTAGTAAAAAAAATTTGGGGCTTTACAGCGGTGCCAAAATTAATTTCGAAGAGATTCACTATGCCGGACATACCATAATACGATGGGACTTCAGATCTACAGGAGCACATCACAACTTATACCATGACTGTGAATGGGAACAATTTGGCCAAACATGAGATCGAATCAGTCCTACTGAAGAAGTTTGGTGAAACCCTCACAAAGGGGCCCTGACATGATGTTCACTCTTACCCGAATATTTAATTGACTCTTTCGAAATGCTTACAGATTCATTCATTATGGCCCATGCCGGGCAAGAAATGTCCAAGTCAGAAAGACGAACAAATTTAGGATCACACACGATGAGTCCGAATTGCTGCAGGAGTTCATAATTAGATTCTAGAAAGAGAGGATGTTGCTGCCGGTTGTACCAGATGAGTAGGCAGCGGAGGCCACAAAGGGTTTAAATCCAAGGAGTTCTGATGCCTCTTAAGAGCTAAAGGAAAGCCTTCTTGAATTCCAAGCGACCACATGGGCGGATGTCCATAACCGTTATGAGTCAAAAATAAGGATAGAAGACGATCAACTCGGGTTCCCAGCATCAACCAAGGGACGAGATCGAGACAAGAACTAGGATAACTTCAGAGGCAATTTCAATGCGGATCGCCGATCTTCTAAAGATCATTTCCTTCCATACGAGAGAACCAAAGAACGGGCAGCAAAGGGTTCTAATCCTCGGATAGGTTTGCTCCCAATAGAAGAACTGGTCGTGGCTGGAAACAACAGGTTGTTACAAGAAGATGAGGTATTGGGGGCCTGGTATTCCATATATCCCAGGTTATCAGATTACAACTTCAACATTAGCATAGTGGAGTTGGTATCGGTGATGAGGAATATCAAAGAAGCACGATCCCTGAAGCCAATCAGATCTAATCCTAGACATAGGGATCCTAACTTATGGTACAAATATCATGGGACTCGCAGCCACAGAACTGGAACTGGCGGCATTTGTGTGAAAAGGTGGCGACGTTGTTGTAGAATGGCCATCTCAGGGAGTTCTTGAGTGACCGAGCCAAGAACAATTACGGTTGTAGACGGGCAATACGGAGCCTTCGAAGACAACAGAAGACTCCCCTCAGTTGACTATCAACATGATTTCGAAGGAAATGAAATTAATGGTGTAACCTTCTCGGAGGTCAAGAAAATAAAGATATTAGTGACCCACAAGAAGAGACTCTAGGAAGTCGCAAAAGATGACATCACATTCACGGAAGAAGATGCCAATGGACTTCTTCTGCCATATAATGATGCACTAGTAATTTCTCTCAATGTCTTAGATTTCAATATTAAGCGTATTTTGGTTGACCCAAGAAGCTCGGCCAACATCATTCAATGGAGAGTGTTGGAAAAATCAAACTTAACCCGAAGTATCATTCCGGTAAAAAAGCTCCTCGTTGGGTTTAACTTGGCAAGTGCAACAGCCCGAGGAGAGATCCTACTGCCCACGAATGCCGAAGGGATAATGAAGACCACCTTAACCAAAGTGGTAGATGGCAACATGGGTTACAACATAATCCTCGGAAGGCCGTGGATACATGAGATGAAGGTTCTGCCCTCAACATATCATCAATTGTTAAAATTCCCAACCTTGGAAAGAATCAAGCAGATAAAAAGAGATCAACCGGCATCAAGAGAGATGAACGCATTGTCGGTTTCCAGCAACAAAGGGAAGAAGCCCAACAAATAGCAATTACAGGAACTGATGCCTTCTCCCTAGCCAAACGAAGATGATAAAGCCGAGGAGTCATCGGAATCCCACCAGATACCGAGATACTTTCAGGTAGTGGAGCAAACAGATGCAACCAAGTCCACTGCAAAAGAACTCGAACAAGTGGCTTTATTTAAAGAATTCTTGGAAAGGAAGTTTCACTTGAGAACAGGACCTATTCCTGAACTCAGGCCAGGATTTATTAATTTCCTTAAAGCTATCATAGATTGTTTTGCATGGTCACACTCAGATATGATAGGTATCCCATTATAGGTGGTCGTGCACAAGCTAAGCTGGATCCGAACTTCCCACCGATAAGGTAAAAGAAACACCCATTAGCCGAGGCCAGAAACATGTTTATTAAGGAAGAGGTAACTCGACTACTCGACATCGGTTCAATCCCGGAGGTAAAATATCCGTAATGGTTAGCTAATGAAGTTGTATTTCCAAAGAAGAATAACAATTTTAGAATGTGCTATATTATAAGAACTTGAATAAGGAATGCCCTAAATACTCGTTCCCATTGCCAAACATTGATCAAATGATTGATGCAACAACCGAGCATGAGTTAATGTGTTTCCTTGATGTCTGCTCTGGTTACAATCAAATCAAGATGAACCCAAAGGATCAGGAGAAAACATCTTTCATAACGAATTTTGGCATATATTGTTACAATGTTATGGCATTTGGGCTTAAGAACGTCGGAGCCACTTATCACAGGCTCGTTAATAAGATGTTTGAGAAATAAATAGGCAAAACAATGGAAGTTTATATTGATGACATGTTAGTAAAGTCTTTGAATGCAGGTTATCATTTGAAACACCTCAAATAAACCTTCGATATCTTGAGGAATCATAACATGAAACTCAACCCGGAAAAATGTGCTTTCGGGGCTGGCTCTGGTAAGTTCTTGGGGTTCTTGGTCTCATAAAGAGGGATTGAGGCAAATTCTGATAAAATCAAAGCCATCATAGACATCCCGGACTAGTTAACTAGCGTAAAAGAAGTGCAAAGGTTAACCAAGATTGGCCGATTTAAGCAGGTTCATCTTATGATCCTTGGAAAAATGTCATCACTTCTTCTCACTTCTGAAAAAGAAGAATAATTTGGAATGGACTCCGGAATGCCAGCAGGCCTTCAAAGACTTGAAACGGTACCTATCATGGCCCTCGTTACTATCAAAATCGGGGGAAGACGAACAATTGCTAATATATCCAGTGGTCTTGAAAGTAGCGGTAAGTGTCGTTTTAGTCCGAGAGGCAGAAGGTACACAATTTCCTATCTATTATGTTAGTAAAATATTGTCGGGTGCGGAGACTCACTATCCACACCTCGAAAAACTGGCTTAGCTCTCATACTTGTCTCTTGAAAGCTTAGGCCTTAATTTCAATGCCATATGATAGTCGTTGTGACAACCTTTCCCTTGAAGAATGTTCTTCACAAGCCTGAGTTGTCAGGCCGTTTGGCTAAATGGGCAATCGAAATTAGTTAGTTTGACATTGAGTACACGCCTAGGACTGCGATCAAGTGATAGGTTTTGGCTGACTTCATAGCTGATTTTAGTCCCGATTTAATGCCCCTAGCTGCTAAAGAGGCAATACTGGTGTCAGAAACGACACAAGACTTTGGACCTTGTTTGCAGATGGAGCTTCCATTGTAAAAGGGTCCGAGCTTGAGGTAGTTCTAGTCACACCCTCGGGAGAAACCCTGAGGCAGGCCATTGAGATTGTACTATAAACTAGCAATGAAAGCGAGTATGATGCTTTAGTTGCAGGACTTGAACTGGCCCGGAGACTTGGCTCCGAGGTCATCGAGATCAAATGTGATTCCCAGCTGGTAGTAAACCAAGTGTACAGGATTTTTGATACAAAGGAGGAACATATGCAACAGTATGTGAACAAGGTTCAGGCACTACTTGCACGATTCAGGGAATGGTCGATCATACACATTCCAAGAGAAGAGCACGTGGAAGCAGAATCATTTGCTAATTTGGGGTCGTCTATGGAGATGAAAGGATCTAACTTCGGAACCGTCGTTCAACTTATATATTCGATACTGGATGTGGATGGTTATTGTGAAGTCAATTCAACCAACCTAGTCTGGGACTTGAGGAATAAGTTTGTCACACATATGCGGCATAACAAATTGCCCGAAGACCCGAAGGCGTCCCGGGCACTACGCACCAAAGCGACTTGTTACTGCCTCATGGATGGGCAATTATACAGAAGATTGTACCATGGTCCATTGGCTCGATGTTTGGGAGCCTCGAAGGCAGACTACGTGATGAGAGAAGTCCATGAAGGATTTTGCGAAAACCATTTCGGTGCAGATTCGTTGGTACTAAAGCTGGTTAGGGCAGGATACTATTGATCCTGGATGGAACAACATGCAAAGATGTTCGTTTAGAAATGCGATAAATGTCAGGGCTATACATAGTTGGTACACCAACCGGCAAGATGGATATAGTTGGTCTACCGCCATTGGGTCCTAGAAATGAGTTGAAGCAGGTCCTTACCAAATGACCGGTGAGCGCGAATTGGTCGACTTCTTATGGGACCATATAATCTGCCGATTCAGAATCCTGAAGGAGATTGCCTGCGACAAAGAACCATAATTCAAAGGCTCAAAAGTCACAAAATTTCTGAATATTTGAAAATCAAGAGGATTACATCTTCACGTATCATCCGAGCGCCAATAGACATGCGGATTCAACCATTAAGGTGATTTTCCAAAATCTCAAAAAGAGGTTAGAAGTTCCTAAAGGCAAATGCCCAAAGATGGGCATATCAGATGGCGGCAAAATCGAGCACGTGAGAGACTCCTTTCTCTCTCGTATATGGCGCAGAAGCTTTGGTACCAGTAGAAGCAGGGGAGCCAACTTTAAGGTTTTCCTAAGCAAATGAAGAAGCAAAAAATGAGGCATTGCTGGTAGGGGTGTTCAAAACCGATCCGAGACCAAAAAATCTAACTGAAACCAAAGCTTAATGGCATATTGGTATTGGGTTAACGGTTTAACAGACGGGGAACAGATTGAAATTTTTTTATTAACGGCTTATCGTTTGGGGGCGGATTATTCAATTTTCTTAATGAATAATCCGTTATATATATATATATATATATATATATATATATATATATATATATATATATATATATATATATATATATATACATATAAAATTTATTTTTATCCATATATATATTAAATATCAAAAACACATACACTTTAGTCTTCCACTCTTCCAGTACTCTATCTCTAAGTTCTAACACCTAATTCCTAAATAATCAGAACAGAAACCCTACGCCTACTCCATCTCGCCCTCTCGCCACTGTCTACCTCTCCCTCTCGCCTAGCCATCGTCTCCCTCTCGCCGACTCGCCTCTCTATCTTTTCGACTCCCTCTCGCTAACTCGCCTAGCATAAACACTTGGAGCATTCTAATCAAGAGCTTAAGTGAATGAGGACAACTTGAAGAGGCAGAAAAACAACTTGATTCAATGATTCAGCTAGGTGAAATCCCTAGCAGGGAAACGTGTTCATTGCTGATCAACATGTATCGCTCCCAGAATAATCTTAACAAGGCATCTGAGCTCCTACGTTCCATGCAACAATGTGTATATGAACCTGATTTTGAGACTGACTGGTCTCTGATAAGCAATTTGCGGGATTCAAGTGATAATTTAAATAATGGCAAGCAGAATGGGGGGATTTTTGTCCATATTTCTTTCTGCAGTTGGATTTGCTAGGAAGAATAAAAGGGGATGAAATATCGTGTACCATCGTTTGTGAATGTCTAAGCTTGTTTTTTTCTTTTAGCTATATGTATCTTTTGTTATATTTGGTCTGAGTATAGTTGCCTCTGTCATTTAAGGTAGTGAACTTTTCTTCCTGAGTAACATAGGGGTTCTCTGGAATCTGTGTAGTCTGCTCAATATTGTTGATTTAACATAGTGGATGTAATGTAGGCGTTAATAGACATATGTATATTTGGACTCATCTGTAATTTCCTATTCTGAATTTGTATGCTAGGCAATCAGCAAATAATTAATGCACGCAATATAGATTGAATTAGGTCGATAAACCGCCCGATAAGAGCTAAACCGATACTAATCTGCCTGATATCTTATCGGGTGGCTAGCAAATTAATATATTTAAAAGCTGATAATCAATAAGCCAAACCATTAAGAGTAAATAACCGCCCAATCCGCCCGATAAGCAGCCCTAACTGCTGGTGAAGCTAGATTTGCTCGATGAACGTAGGGACTTGGCATATGTGAGGATGGTGGCTCAAAAGCAAATGATGGAAAGATATTATAATCGGAGGGCCAATATTTGTTGCTTCAAAGTAGGAGACTTGATTTTGAGAAAGGTGATTCAGAGCACTCGGAAAATCAACTCTGGGAAGCTGGGTCCAACATGGGAAGGTCCTTGTCGGGTTTCAGCTGTCACCGATAAAGGGTCGTACGAGTTGGAAAATTAAGATAGAGATAAATTGTCCAACAATTGGAATGTGACTCACCTCAAAAGGTATTACTGCTGACAGATTATATCAATACAGAAATATATGCTGCACTATTTTCCCTTAATGACCAATTTTTTCCCAACCGGGTTTTTCTAGCGAGGTTTTTAACGAGGAGGCAACAGAAAGCATACTTGGAAAAAGCGACATCGGGAAGATTAAGAACTTTAAATGATACGGTATTGAAATGATAAATCGCTATGAGATGGTTAAATAATCTTTGGCTCGATGGCAAGTTCCTAATGGGAAGCAAAACTTGCCAAACCAAAAGCTATTTAACCGTTCACGAGTTGTTTTCACAAATGAAACAAGACCTCCAATGTTACAATTCACATGCTTCGCATTCCAACACTGGAGGGGTAAAAGTATAAGATACAACAACAAAAATTCCATGAAAATTGAGGACTACAAGAATTGAGAATAATAATATCTTATCGAGACCAGGGACTGCATGACCAACCCCGTAAAAATAAGTTGTATAAGTTGGCCACATGTATTGGTAGTTTCTTTTTTCCTTTAGAAAATGAATAGAAGATGTCACACATCGCATTGGAGCGGGATAGATGAAGTGGAGGCTCGATTACGGTGTTTTGTGTGATAGGAATGTGATGCTAAGATTTAAAGGTAAGTTTTATCGAGTGGTGGTTCGACCAGCTATGCTGTATGAGGCTGAGTGTTGGCCAAACAATAACTCCCACCTGCAGAAGATGAGAGTAGCAGAGATGAGAACGTTGAGATGGATGTGTGGGTGTACGAGGAGAGATAGGATTAAGAATGAAGCTATCCGGGATAAAGTGGGAGTAGCCTCCATAGAGGACAAGATGCGGGAGTCGAGGCTGAGATGGTTCGGACATGTTAAGAGAATAAGCATTAATGCTCCTGTCAGGAGGTATGAGAGGTTGGCTATGGAGAGTTTGGGAAGAGGTCGAGGTAGGCCTAAAAAGTACTGGGGAGAGGTAATTAGACATGACATGACGCTGCTTCAGCTCACTGAGGACATGACCCTTGATAGGAGGGTGTGAAGGTCGAGGATTAAGGTAGAAGGTTAGTAGGTAGTTTATAGTTGTTCACTGATAGTCTTAGTAGCATGCATGTCCCTTCATATTTTTAGATTTCTATTACGTTATGTGGTCGTGTTCGCCTTAGGTTATTGTATTCCATGCTGCTATTATTTGGTACTACTTATCCTTTATTCCCCCTTTCTTTTCTCGTCCTTCCTTGATTTCCAGTTCTTCTTCTTGTCCTTCCTGAGCCGAGGGTCTATTGAAAACAGCCTCTCTACCTGCATTAGGTAGGGATAAGGTCTGCGTACAAACTACCCTCCCAGACCCCACCTGTTGGGATCAAACTGGGTTTATTGTTGTTGTTGTTGTTATTTTTTTCTTGTTTCTTGTCCAAACGATGATTTGATTTTATCATTTGAAAGTTAACAGAAAACTTCAAATGCTTGTGCCAGAATGAACATGAGACGTCCTCTTCAAGAGCACCATAAGCATAAGAAGGCCCTCTCTTATGAAACCCTCATAGTAAAAGGTTGATTTCGGAAGACTTTATGTCCGGAATTAGAAGCTATCGGATGAAAGTATGCCCGAAGCTTTAACTAATTCAATGCAAAAAGAATGTATTTTGCACAACACTTAAGAAAAATTCTTCTTTATTTATCAAAGTGCCAAACTTGGTGAAAAGTTTGGCATAATTACAAAGTACAAAAATAAAAATAAAAACAAAAGGGAAGGAAGAAAAAATCTAAGCATTATCGCCACCGGAACCCGAAGGGAGAGGGGGGTCTTTACCCACCCCCTCCCCATGAAAGAAGGCGGATCAGCTGCTGTTCAGGGCCTGGAACTTCATCATCACCTTCTTCAACCTACCCTTCAGTTCCAGAATACTCAAAACTGGTGCTCGAAGAGTCAGTTGCAACATGCCAAGCAGGAAGACATTCTTAAGCAGTTAGCTCTAGTTCTCGGGCCTTGACGATGCCCGCTTTAGCCTCTTCCAAGGATTTCCTCCTCATATGATACATAGCGTACGTATTCTTAAATACGAGGGAATCTTCTTGATACTGGAGCTTTGCCTTAAGTCTATCAGCCTCAGCTTGAAGGTCGTCCCTCTCGGATCTTATAGCACCGAGGCTAGAATCAAGATCACGAGTTGTAGATAGATGAATCTGATTTTGCTCCATGATCTTATTAAATCTCTATTCTATTTTGGCCCTCTTCTCCTTGGTGGCATTGGCCTCCTCGGTTTTGGATCTCAAGGCTACTTTCAAGTTATTCACTTGTTCCTCGGAGGCAGACTCGCGCTCGGCAGCAGCAAGCACAATATCTTGTAGCTCAACCCACTTAGCCTTAGCTTCTTGAAGTTGTGCATATAATTAAGTGGCTTCTTGGCTATGTGCCATCACTTCTTATTTACTTTGCTGCAATAGGTCCCATTCACCCGCCTCAACACCTTTTGCCTCCAACACCGGGAGGCACACAACAAGGTCGTCCTTTTAGGCCAATAGTTGATCCCGTTCGGAGGCGAGTCCTTGCTTATCAAGGATCAATTTCTACACGCCCTCAGAAGCAAGTAAATCGGCCTGTAAAGAAGAATATCAAGGTTAGAAATCCCGTTACAGCAGATAAATAGAAAATAAGTGATAAGAAAGTACGTACAGTACCGCTACCGCATTATGCATAGCATTATTCAACAAGCACTCTGCCGAAAGGGAGTGTATTTTCTTCCTATCTTTCTCTGAAGCCAGTGGCTTCAGGTAGTTCGAAAGCTCCACCGTCTTGGACAGCAGATGACACTTCTTCAAAACCGAAAGAGTAGCACTCCTTCTCCCTCGAGAATCTGAGGAAGGCGATGAGTAATTGTACCCCAAATTCCCATGGTGGGAGGACTGGGAAAGAGAAACACCCTCCTCTCGAACGTTTGTTGCCGGTTGAGGAGATGTATTGGGTGCTGGTGGCGAAGGTATAGCTGGTGTTGAGGGGCGTGAAGTTGTTAGTGTTGAAGATTAAAAAGTAGCTATGGAAGGAACAACGCTGATTACTGGTTGCTCAGTGTTCGAAGGCAAAAGAGGCCCGGGGTCCAAGCTCCTTTGACCAGAAATAGCAACAGGGGTTGGAAAGCGAGAATCAACATCCTCTACTATATCCATCTCACCCCAAAGTGCTTGGACCTCATCTGTGGTCGGATTTTGAAGCTCTCCTGGCTAAGAGTCCGGTTGAGTTGATGAAGCCATTTTTCTCCTTTGGACGGGAGCCAAGCCACTTCATCACTAGCTTCTTCATCTTTCACAACAACCACTGTGGCCAGCTCGGTCGTTGTTGTCTTTATTTTTTTATTTTGAGCCCCTGCCGAGGAAGAACGTAATCTTTTTGGTTGCTTGTTCTCTGGATGGGGACTCAGAGAAGAAGCACCTTCACCGAAAGTAGGTCTGTGTGCACTGCTTCAAGCAAAGGCACTTTATAGCACCCTCACGGATTCCTCGGGGTCGGTTAAAATGTCGACCTTGGGGCAGGTGACAGAGCCCTACCGGAGTCCTGAACTAAGCAAAAAATAAAGTTAGCAAAAGTTATTTATGTTCATAAAAAGATAAAAGGAAGTAGGACTCGGTTTACCATGGTTCTTGGCCTTCCACCCATATTTGGGAGCTATCTCCTTCCATCATCAGGATTCTGGTGTTGTAATTTCCAGAATCTTTTGAACCCACTGGTCCAGGCCTTGAACTCGTGGTGGTTCCCATCGGGTATCTGAAACAAAAAAAAAGGAAGAGGTTAACAATAACAGAAAACAATCTTTTCACGAAGGAATGAAATGAATCAGAAACTTATGAAAACGATTCCACTACTCAGGAAAAGGCATAGCGGTGGTTGGGACGATGTTCCTGGCCGCGATGATGACAAATCGCACCATCCACCCGCGATCATTGTCATTGTCCACGCTGGTGAGAAGAGCGTGATGACCATGTTTGCTGAAGTTTATTACTCCCCAACGAAAATTTTAGGGGGAGTAGAGATTCATCATGTGTGTCAGGGTTAGGGTTTTCCTAGTCTCTGTGCACAATTGACGTAGACAATACATCATTCTCCATATAGATGGGCTTACTGTGCCAAGCAGACCCGGTACCGGTGGCAAAACTCCAAAATTACGGGGTCGAGCCGTTCACTCATCCCTAAGGAAAACGAAGACGTACGAAAAATCCTCCTTGATGAAGGTAACTCACTCTATCATATCGGGGGCGAGGATATTGAGGTTAGGGCAGTTGTACTCCTCCTTTACGGTGGGGATACTGAAAGGTCGAATAGAGGAGGGGTACCTACTAACGGCCCAAGTCTGTAGCGATGCTAATGGGAACTTCTCTTTGAAGTCGTTAGCAGTACTCAAGTGTTTGGGTATGATGGTATTCACAATGTGAGGCTCATAATCAACATCATCTTCTTTGTCTTTGTTTCTCTTCAGGCCTCCGCTGAAGAGAAGTTCAGAGTTTCTAAAAGATGCAGTAGAAGAAGCCATGGTAGTAAAAGGCAGTAAGATTTTTAGGAAAAGTTAGAGAAGATGAAAGTTCTCGAAGCAAGAGGACATTGAGAGAGAAGATGATAAACTTATGGGAATCTTGGAAGTGAAAGAGGTAAACTAATGAGTGTAAAGTAGAAATATAGACGACAAAAATTGTGGTCATGATTACATCGAGAACCAGCGAAAATATTGCTGAATCGTGGGGCAACACGTGTTCGGGGTATTAAATGCAAGAATACGTGCGTCCTTTCAAGCGTCAGAGACTGTTCTTGAGATTTTCCGCCAAGAAAGGGATCTTCACCAACTTTCCGGTGACACAATGATATGTCACCAGAAAGCAGGGGGACTATCTGCATATGATAAAATCGGTTTATAATAAATGATCGAATGATAGCATGACACATGGAATCGAAGACAGGCAAAAGGCGAATCAAGTAACAACCAGTACTGGGAACAACAACTGCAATTAACATAGGATAAACCCCAAAGGGAGCATGATCAATAGGAGCAGATCGAGTATTTGCCATCGGATAACATTCAATGAAGAATATTCTCTAACATTAAATGGGCAGACGTTGTAGAGAATATTTGCATTTATGACCTGCCATTACATATTCATCAATGACTCCTCTATTATAATTTAAGCGGGGCTTGATCCTAGGATCTTGTTTTCCTAAGTAAAGCTATAAATAGCAGGCTCAACAGCCATTGTAAGGCACGGAATTCTTGGCAAAATATATGTTGTATTTCATTTTCACTCTCAATTAAATAACTTTATTTTCTTTTTTATATTGCTCTTATTTCTGTCCTCGGAGACATTGCGCTCGAAGCTAGGCTTGTCGTCTTCTTCAATTCCAATTGCTAAGTCTTACTTTTAATCTTATTTCATTATTATATTTGGATCAAATCAGTTTGCTTGTCTTTAAACCACGCAACAAATTTAGTTGTACCGTTTTACGACTAAATACTTACTTTTAGGCATAAAAGTACAAAAATAAGCCAAAAACTAAAAGTTGAATATTACCAACTTATTATTATTGACTTTTAGCTTATAAATTAGTAATTTTTAAAAGCCAATCCAAACAACCTTAGCCAGAATAAAGTAACTACTATCAAAACTCAACCTTGGCAAATTACTCCTAGGATAATCTCTTAGCTGGCATGGCATTAATGATAAACCGCGGTGCCCGGATTATTTTCATATTTCAAATTTTCAAATAGTAACCACGGTAAGTTTCATTTCACCTCAGATTTTTTCTTTTTTTTCCAGTCCCTAGATTTTTTTTCGGAGAGCCATTTCTGGCATTCCTATATAAACTTCCCTCAGTTCAGCAGATACCCAGATCTGAAAATTTTCGGAAGGCGTCTTGATAAACGCCGTTTCCTATTCCAATCTCCTTCTACACTTTCTCTGTCTGAATTCAAAACAAAAACAAAGTGTGAAAATGAGAGAGTGCATTTCAATCCACATTGGCCAGGCCGGTATTCAGGTCGGAAATGCATGCTGGGAACTTTACTGCCTCGAACATGGCATTCAGGTATTTTTATAGTTCTGTTTGAATTTAAGCATACGAATTGAAAATTGTTTATATATGCGTGCACATTTTAGATCCATTGTGAAATTTAGTTTTTTTATATATATTATATTTCTATTTTAATATATGCATATTCTGGCGGTTAGAACTATTTGAAGACGTTTTTTGTATAGATCTAGGTTGATTCAGAATAGATATTCATGAAAAGTATGATATCATCTTATAGATCTAGTTGAGGAAAAATTTTGCTTGGTTTCCTTTACGTTCTTATCGCTATTGTTCTTTCTGCAAATAGGTACATTAATGCCGATAAATCTGTCAGTGAAATTGATTTTGGTAATTGTTTGATCCTGCTGTTTTATGTAGATCTGTTTGTTCCTGAATATATCAGAATAATAATTACTTGTATATTTTTTGCTCATGGCATTGTTATGTCTGTACGTGTTTACAGAGCACTAGATGTGCGTTGTTATCTCCCTAAATCTATTGGAACTGAAAAATGGCGACTATAAATCTAGTTGCTTTTAGATAGATCGGAATGAAATTCATTTTTTTCCTTATAGATCCACTTGAAATTGCAAATTCTATGCCTATTTCTTTACATTTTAGAACTAATTCTGTTTCTTATTTCTTTATGTCCTATTTGCTGGTTACAGATAGGTTGATGTATCAATTGGTATTTAAAAGGGCCAGAAATACGTAATTTCTTTTTGTGAAATCATCCTTAACCTTGTCGAATGCTAGGGGGTAACTTGTGTTCTTTCAAAGATGAAAGACCTTTATTACATTTTATTTCAAATTTCTGTATAATTGCTGATAATGTACGATGTATCATTTAGTCTGCCAACATATATGATTCACTGATAGTTGAAATATATATTGAAGTATTGTGTAGATTCAATTTAATTCTCTGCATTCTATAGTGCTTGTGTACAAGTTTCCATTTTGAAGTCCTGTTTATTCTGCATTACTGAAAATCTTGTCTTTCACTTCTCCCGTAGCCTGATGGCCAGATGCCGGGTGACAAGACTATTGGAGGTGGTGATGATGCATTCAACACCTTCTTCAGTGAAACTGGAGCTGGAAAGCATGTTCCACGTGCTGTTTTTGTAGATCTTGAGCCTACTGTCATTGATGAAGTCAGGACGGGAACATACAGACAGCTCTTTCACCCTGAGCAGCTCATCAGTGGCAAAGAAGATGCAGCCAACAACTTCGCCCGTGGCCACTATACAAGTAAACGTTATTCCTTGATGCAATGTTACCTATTTTTTTTTAGCTCAATAATGTGCTGGTAGTTATCTTTTTGTCATGTTTGCAGTTGGGAAAGAAATAGTTGATCTTTGTTTGGACCGCATTAGGAAGCTTGCAGACAACTGCACTGGCCTTCAAGGTTTTCTGGTTTTCAATGCTGTTGGTGGTGGCACTGGTTCTGGCCTTGGGTCACTTCTACTGGAACGTCTCTCAGTTGACTATGGCAAGAAATCAAAACTTGGATTCACAATTTATCCCTCACCACAGGTCTCAACGTCTGTTGTGGAGCCTTACAACAGTGTGCTTTCAACTCACTCGCTGCTTGAGCACACAGATGTTGCAATTCTTCTTGACAATGAGGCCATTTATGACATTTGCAGGCGGTCACTGGACATTGAGCGCCCCACTTACACCAACCTTAACCGCCTTATTTCACAAGTATAATTGAGTGCATATCATTCTGGGCTGTGTTGTACACACTATATTCTTCTTCAATTGTAGATAGTAATTTCTGTGCTTCCAATGCAGGTCATTTCTTCTCTGACTGCTTCTTTGAGGTTCGATGGAGCCTTGAATGTTGATGTGAATGAATTCCAGACCAACCTTGTACCATATCCCAGAATCCATTTTATGCTTTCCTCCTATGCTCCAGTCATTTCAGCTGAGAAGGCTTACCATGAGCAGCTCTCAGTAGCAGAGATCACAAACAGTGCCTTTGAACCCTCTTCTATGATGGTTAAGTGTGATCCTCGCCACGGTAAGTACATGGCTTGCTGCCTGATGTTCCGTGGTGATGTTGTGCCAAAGGATGTCAATGCTGCTGTGGCCACCATCAAGACCAAGCGTACTATCCAATTTGTTGACTGGTGCCCTACTGGATTCAAGTGTGGTATCAACTACCAACCACCAACTGTTGTCCCTGGAGGTGACCTTGCCAAGGTGCAAAGAGCTGTGTGCATGATCTCTAACTCAACCAGTGTTGCTGAGGTCTTCTCGCGCATTGATCACAAGTTTGATCTGATGTACGCCAAGCGTGCTTTTGTGCATTGGTACGTGGGTGAGGGTATGGAGGAAGGCGAGTTCAGTGAAGCACGTGAGGACCTTGCTGCTCTGGAAAAGGATTATGAGGAGGTTGGTGCTGAAGTTGACGATGAAGAAGGGGGTGATGAAGGAGATGAGTATTGAGGGACTATTGTGGTCTAACGTGTTTGTTTTCTGTTTGGTTGATGGTTTTCTGTTGCTCTCCTAGCAATTAGTATTTCCTATTGTGTCTTGTAAACTGAAATATGCTGTTGTTGAAGTCAAAATATGTTCGTTTGACTGGTTACTTTACATTTCGTGCATGGTCTATATGATTTCTTATGGCTGCTTTTGTGATTCCTGATGAAATTGCCCAGTCAACCAATTTTTGCTGCTGTTGGGTCCCTTTCCATCTTAAAGAAAGAGACATACTTCCATTAAAACATTTTAATTAGCACATAACTAAACTGAAAGTTAGTCTTTCCTTGGTGAGGCATATTGAAGATTTTTTGAATTTAAAACCTAGTATTGATTGATTTCTTTGTTGGGCCATGATATACTTCTAATCGTTGAAA
This sequence comes from Nicotiana sylvestris, assembly GCF_000393655.2. Taxonomy (NCBI): domain Eukaryota; kingdom Viridiplantae; phylum Streptophyta; class Magnoliopsida; order Solanales; family Solanaceae; genus Nicotiana; species Nicotiana sylvestris. Next base: position 63,956,107 of record NC_091066.1, read on the forward strand.
AGAAGTCGCAAGCTTTCACTTCAGCCAGCAACTTAACAATAAAAAAGTTACTCCCCGATCCATAATAAGTGGCCAATTTGCTTTTTAATTTTGATTCAAAATAAGTGTCAATTTATATAATTAAGAAAAAATTCAATTTGTTTTTACAAAATTATCCTTATGTACATATCCCTCAAAAAGTTTTTTTACTTTTCCCATTAAATATTTAATTAAGGGTAGTTTAGTCATACTAGGTATTTTTGTATAAAATTTAATATTTTTTTAATGGGCGTGCCAAAAATAAATTGGTCACTTATTGTGAACCGGAGGGAGTACTATTTTGTAGCCGAAAGAAGTAAAATACAACAACAAGCATAAGTACAAAATAAGAAAATTACGTAGACTTACTCTAGTTGGTTGAATTTAGTATCAGATGGAGGGTTAGACTATATAGTTGTAGTTGTTGCCAATATCGTGTGAACATTGAAAAATTGTGATTCTTGGAGCAAATCATGAAGCAAAAACTAAGGTGGAAGTATTAATTAGAGATTTTTACCATGATTGAGTCATAAGTATGTATGTAAAAAGGAATTTATAGGATCTCTTTTTATTGGTTTGGTGTAATGTAAACAGTAAGTAAGGAATCAGTATTTTACTACTCTCTCCATTTCATTATATGTATAAATCTGTTTCTATTGGGCAGAGAGTTAATGTAAAAGGGTGTCACATAAAATAGAGCAAATGAACAGTATTATGTACAATACTTTCATATTGTATGTAGTAGTATAACAGTTTCACTTGTTAACGGAACTTAGTCCAAATTAGGTAGTTCTGTCTCATATGATATTTGACAAAATGAAATACTAATTAAAACAAATCATTGGTAGAGAAGGATTAAAAGTAGATGTGCATGGTCAAAGAGGAAGTAATATTAATTGCCTTCAGTAAGGGCCTGAGCTGCTAAATTACAAAGTTTTTTTTTTTCTTTTTCTAAAACACTCAAATCCAAAAGATGTTTCCTTGGTTTTCAGAGACATCATCTTTGAGAAAGTTTATGAAAACATAAGAGTCGCTATTTTGCGGCAGCTCGTGTGCGTTGTAATCATCTTTGACTGATGGCAAATAACAACCTTAAACTTTTGCAGCAAAATGGTCTAGGAGCTATTTGCTAATGTGAACGCATAGATAGTCTCTAAGGGTGGTTTGATTTGAAAAGTAATGAAAATTAATCTTGATATAAAATTCTGCATTGTTTATATTTTTATTGAGAAGTGTTTGGTTTTTATATGTGTTTACCCCTAAAACGGATAACAACTGAATTTATACGTGATTTTAAGGATACATGGATTGATTCAATATAAGTAATTAAGAATGCTAGACAAACGAATTAAATATAAAATGAATAACCAAACCAGTTGAGACGTTAAGGCCGGGCTTAGACTTGAGCTGAACAATAGTTTTGTCCTCGACCGAGCCCTCGATACAAAGCCAAATATATATAAAGAACAGTGATTAAAATAAGAACTTTTCAATAGCTAGAAAAGCAAAGAATACGTTTGTATTGCCTTGATATGTGTGTTACAATGTGTCTATTGAATAAAAAATTCTCCTTTATATAGTAGGAGAGTTTCATCCCTAGTACAATTCTAAAAAAGGTAAAAATCCTCCTTGAACGTCAACCACTGATACACTACTAACATCGGGCGAGATCTGCACCATGATATCCGGTTGGATGCTGATATCACGGCCCCCAATAGTTGTGCGCAATCATTTGTAGTGCTTTCCGAGGTCTTGGAGCTCGTTCCAGGTTCGGAGAGTGTTGTCTTTTCAGGCCCGGTGGCGAGGAACCCATTCCAGCCTCGATTCAAAGAGTTCTCAGATTTAGTCTCTATCTCATACATTCATATTTCTTACTCGTTTGACTTATCGGGAACTCGGGGTGTGCACTAACCCTGAGTTCACCCGTATACAGATAGTCCCCTCGTTTCTTAGAGAGTAGGTTCGCCGAAACAATGGAAAATGATAGGTGAACCCCGGTTCCTTCCTTCGTACGTTACAACCGAGATGATGAACCGAAACATCCCATCAGTCGCGTCGTTCTGACTTCGGACACGTGTCAGTCATCGGCCGCTCGCCTCCGAATGTGAAACGTCATGTATTGATTACATTTTATCCTATAAAAGCTTAGACCTTTTGTACTTCTTCTACTTTCCGGTCCTAGATTTTACCTTCGAGTTCTCTAGCGGCTATCAATGCTTTCAAATCTTCATATCTTTATCTTTTATCTTCAATCTTCATAATTGTTCTTAGGTTTCTACCTAGATCTTCATCCTACCTGCAACCTTCATACTCTTTTCTTCAAACCCTCATACTTTTCCTTCAAACCTTCATACCTTTCCTTCAAATCTTCATATCTTTCCTTCAAATCTTCATACTTTTCGGATATGGCTAAGACTTCCAAATTTGTTCCTCAACAGGCTATCTCTTCATCTTCCCACCCGGCCGCAGATACCGAGGCGGCTATTCCTGAGGTGGTCTCTCTCGAGGCGCTACTCCCGAGATGGTTGCTCCCAAAGTGAGTGCTCCCAAAGCGACTACAAAGCCTTCCATGAAAAGCTTTATACCCGGGGGCTATTCAATCGGTGACGTCTTCAAGGTCTAGAAGGCCTCAGCCAAACAAGATCGAGGTGAAGGGGTATTGAGATATATATGCTCCATTATCAAAGATACCCTTCCCATAGTCCGATGGGACTGCAAATGGGAAGGCAAGGACGTGGTAGTCCCCGGGCCTAAGGATGATATTGCTACCCATGTGGAGGGGTATTTAAGTATTTACACTTACCCCTTTACACTGGGCCCGGTAGACTCAGTAGTTTTGGCCGTCTGCAAGAGATACGAGGTGTGCCTCGAGCGAATCCACCCGTCTATTTGGAGGATCATGATCCTCCTACGTTATTTTCTGAACAACACCGAATCTCCTCGGTTTACCCTTGACCACCTACTCTGTCTGTACAATCTATAAATTTTTTGAGGGTGACTAATCAAGCTCGTTCGTCGGGCCAACAAGTCTCCCTTTTCGAGCACCAACAAGGATCAAGATCGAGACTGGAAGGGGTACTTTATTCGGGTAAAAACTAAAGATTTGATCCCTCCCCAGTTCCTGCCATTTCCCGAGAAGTGGAATGCATCTCATAAGTGTAGTCTTTCCATAAGTGTCAAGTCTCCTTTGTTTCCTTTCTCACTATCAGTATTTGTGGTTGTGCAGCTGTTGCCCGGGTTCCCAATGCGGTCCCCCGGCTCAAGGAGGGGATCGAAGGCATCTACAAGCAGATGTCATACTTCGAGCACTCGTGGCGCAACCTTTCAAAGGGCATATGTGAGGCTCATTCTCATGGTAAGTCTCTCCTCTGAATAGTTATTACTATACTCCAAACTTTCGTAAAATGACCTTTTCTCTTTCCTTCGTAGTTTTGCCTATGACCACCGAACTTAGGTTGCTGGAAGGGGACAAGGATGCGTCCTTATCCGTTAATCCCTATGTTACGGGACAGCTCGGGGCTGCCACGGGGGATAAGAAGAGGAAAAGAAAGTCCTCAGGCTCCCCAGGTCCCGAGGTGAAGCAAAAAAAGAGGGCGACTTCCTGGGCTTGTAAGACCAAGAAGAATACCAACTCTCGGGTACCGGACTCTGACTCACTTTGTCGACTGAGGGATGAGTCTGAAGAAAATGACATCTTTGTCGCTCACGGATCGACCCCTGTCGGGGAGTAGGGGAAATCGAGGAAAGGAGCCACGAGGCCGATCTCTTTCCGACTCGAGAGGCCAAAGTGGAGACAGGGGATGAAACCTCTCGAGAAGCCGCTTTTGTTCCAAAGGAGGTGACCGGTGTGACAGAAGTCATCGAGACACCCTCTTATATCGAGTTCATGCTTGAAGAGGCCCAAGCGGGTAAGGAAAATTCAAGTGAAGGAGTTCGCGCAGACGACCCTCTCCACTCCTTCTTCGATGGCGTGGACATGTCCACTTTGGAAGAAATTTCCTGGCTGGGCGACCTAGAGATCCCAAAAAAGGGCGCACATTCGGAAGCTAGTGGTCCGAGTTCGAGCCCAAAACTAGTGAAGCAGTTTCCTGCTCTGAGTGTGGACCCCGGCCGTAAGGGGACATTTATTCTTACGGGCCGGAGGATGCTTGGGTTCTATCCGCTCCAGTGGGCATAGAGAACTACCTCTGATGCCTGATAACCGAGAGGCCTAGGCAAAGATGAACGAGGTAAGCGTGTCGAGTCTCTTCAGCGAGGTACAACAAGTGCTGAACTGAGTAAGGCATCAATAGTCCCTCGTTAATTCCACTTAGGTTTCGATATCTTTTATTGTGTTTGTTGTTTTGCAGGACTCAGTGCTTCACTACGAGAGCTTCCTCCGGTACCACTTTGAAATCAATAGCTCAAGTTCGAGCTCAAGGAGCAGGTTTAGAAGAAGGACATGTACATGCTTCTCAGTGAGCAACAGAACGGTGCCATCAAAGATCTTTAATCCACGTCCAATTCACACTCAATAGTGAGTGGAAACAGTTGTTGGAAGAATAGTACCCAACAAGAGTCGGGGTCGATTTCCACAGGGAGCTACTATGGCTGTTAGAGGTATACACTTTACGAAAGCAAATGGAACAACTAAATTGTGCTTCCAAATAATTGCTTTTGATTTCTAATTCTACTTTTACTCTAACAATTATAATCTAAGAGAAGAAACTAAAAAACGAATGATTGTTTTTGGTATTTTTCCAAATAATTAAAAAGCCTAGGGATGTGACCTTGGCCTAGGTGTTCTCCTAATGGGTTAAATACGTTAATACTTGTTTTGTTGATTGGGGTGTGTTATAACTCTCAACTTTACGTTACCCACTCAATACCTCTCGATCATAGAGGTGATTTTGCCGAATTTGGCTTTCTCAAGCCCAAATGGATATCAAACTAAATAGTTGATCTGAGCTCAAGTCGGGTTCTCCCTATCTCTAGTTTGAACCCTTTAATTAGACTTATCAAACTCTTAATTAGCCCTATTCCTTGTTAGCCAAGTTATCCTAGACTAGGTCTCTCGTTCTCAAGTAAAGATTAAGCCAAAAGGCATGAATCAATGTTTGTAACCATTAATTATAAAATTAAAGCATAAAAAGGATAAATAATCAACACCCAATTATAAACAAACATTAAATTAAGAAACCATAAGGGTTACACACTAGGGTTGGGTCACAACCCTAGTAAGAATCTAGCTACTTATAGTGAAAAATGAAGAAAAACAAGAAGAAATACTAATTAAACTTATAATCTAAGATTAAAATGATAAAATATGATATTTAAATCCTAAAAGAGATACGAATTTCCTAAAATGGCAAAATACATCGGCTATAGCAGCTCAAACTTCGAAACTTGACCTAAAAATGTGAATCTTGTCTATTTATAGTGGGCCAAATTTCGCTGACAAAAATACCTCTCGGGAGGTTCTGCGGCTGTACAATTCCATGTGCGGTCCGCAAATTTCTTCAGCTGGCAAGGTCTTGGATTCTGCAGCAGCACAATTCTGGTCTATGGCTGTAAAGCTTCTTTTGCGGCCGCACAATTCTTGTGCGGTCCGCACTTCAGGCAAGGCTCATGTCTTGGTCATTTTCACACTCTCTAAACTTTGAATCATTGTCAGTGTAAACCTTGTTCTGCGGCCGTACAATTCATGTGCATCCCGCACATTGGCGAAATTCCTAATGGGCTTTTTCACTTGATCTCCGGCCGCAGATGGAATTTTGCGATCCGCGCACTTCCTTTTGCGGCCGCAAAAATCCTTCTGTGGACTGCACTTTTTAAGTTCTGCGCCCCTTCTTGCCTTGTGAGTTGGAACACTCCTTTTGAGTCAGATTTCATCATGGGAGCTCAAACTTCTAACATTCCTGCAATTTGCACACTTTCATTAGTTTCGAGAACATAAATCAATACTTTTGGACTATATATGCGGTCCGCATAATAAACATTTGCATCGCATAATTGTAGATCTTAAAGCCCAGATATCCGTCGCATTCTGTCACGACCCGAATTTCTCACCATCGGGAGTCGTGATGGCGCCTACTAGTGTGAGCTAGGCAAGCCGACTATTCGAACAAATTACCTTTTTCCCATTTTAATCCTTTACAAGAAATTATGAGCAATAACTTAAAGACAACGGAATTTATGTCAAGCGGAAGAAAAATAATAGAATTACTGAGTACAACCAATACAACTGTTTAAACAAGACTACCCAGACTGGAGTCACAACTTCACAGACAATCTAAGAGTACTACAAATAAAGGCCTGAAAGAAACAAAAGATACACTATTTCTAAAGTAAGTAAAGGAAATAGGATAAAGGAAAGATAGGAGGTGATGCCAAGGCCTGCGAACGCCTGCAGAACTACCTCGGGTCGCCTGATGAACAAGAAACAACAAGCTAACTACGGTCCAAAGTCTACAGCACTAGGATCTGCACAAAAGAGTGTAGAGTGTAGTATCAGCACAACCGACCCCATGTGCTGGTAAGCGCCTAGCCTAACCTCGGCGAAGTAGTAACTAGGTTAGGACCAAACTACCAAATAAACTTGTGCATAAATCATATACAGCAGAAATAGAAGCAGATAATCACAATTAAAATTGAGCGGGGGAAACATGCTACGGGTAGTAACAGATAACAACAGAATATCAAGAGGAATATAAAGAAACCAAAATCCAATTACTAACAAGGATATGGAAAAAAATGCAGAGTTCACTTTCATTCCACATCTTGTTGCAGGCGTGCAACCCAATCCCATTTCATGTATCTCGTTGCGGGCGTGCAACCCGATCCCATTTCAGGCATGCAACCCGCTCCCATTTCACATATCTCGTTGTAGGCGTGCAACCCGCTCCCATTTCATATATCTCATTGCAGGCGTGCAACCCGCTCCCATTTCATATATCTCGTTGCATGCGTGCAAACCGCTCCCATTTCACATATCTTATTGCAGGCATGCAACCCGCTCCCATTTCATATATTTCCGTGGCGGCGTGCCACCCGATCCCATTTACAAATCAACAACAATCACCAAAGAATCCCGGCAAGGGAACAATTATATTTCAATAACATCCCGGCAAGGGAACAATAATATTAAGACAAACATCCCGACAAGGGAACAATAATGATAATAACAACCCAGCAAGGGAACAATAATGATAATAACATCCCGGCAAGGGAACAATAATAATAATAACATGTGAAGCGCGATAAACCACAAAAGAGTCATAACAATTACAATACAAGACTCACGGGCATGCTTGACACCGACGTATATATACTCGTCACCATGCCTATACGTCGTACTCCACAATTAACACGTAGCAAATAAGATACGACTCCTAATCTCTCAAGCTAAGGTTAGACCAAACACTTACCTCGATGTCACAAACACAATTCAAGCCTCAACTATCGCTTTAGCCCTTGATTCCACCACCAATTCGCTCGTATTTAGCCACAAGTTAATTAATTACATCAATAAAGGCTAAATGAATCAATTCTAATGCATGAAAATGAGTTTTCTAAAGTTTTACCAAAAAAGTCAAAAATTGCCCCCGGACCTACATAGTCAAAACCCGAGGTTCGCACCAAAACTCGATTATCCATTCCCCCATGAACTCAAATATATAATTTATTTTAAAATCGGACCTCAAATCGATGTCCAAATCCCCCATTTTTTAAAAACCTAGGTTCTACCCAAAACACCCAATTTCCCCCATGAAAATCATTGATTTTGAGTTGAAATCATGTGAAAAGATGTTAAAGATTGAAAAAAACTAGTTAGAAATCACTTACAATTGATTTGGAGAAGAAATTGCCTTTGAAAATCGTCCTAGAGTGTTTTGGTTTTGAAAGAGTGTGAAAAATGGTTGAAATGCATCTAAGTTATGAATTTACAGGTCTCTGATGTTGCAATTGCATTTGCGACCACCCCTTTTTCTGAGGGGTTCGCATTTACGACTGGGGCCTTCCGCATTTGCGAGCCAATTATCGCATTTGCGATCAGGCCTGCCCAGGCCTTTGTTTGCATTTGCGATGGAATTCTCGCATTTGCGAAGCCTGCAGACCTGAGCATACCTGTTGAAAACCTGCAACTTTCTAAGTCCAAAACCCACCCCGTGGCCTATCCGAAACTCATCCGAGCCCTCGGGGCTCCAAACCAAATATGCACACCAACCTAAAAATATCGTACGGACTCGCTCGCACATTCAAGTCACTAAAATAACATCAACAACTATGAATTTAGCATCAAAATCATGAAATTTCTTAAGAACTTCAAATTTTCCAGTTTTCTCAAAAAACGATCCGATTCACGTCGTTTCATGTCTGTTTCTTACCAAATTACACAGAATTATCTTAAATCATATATAAGACCTATACCGGACTCCGAAACCAAAATACGGGCCCGATACCATCAAGTTTTACACACATTTCATTTTCAAAAACTCATAAATATTCCAGAAAATATTTTTCTTTAAAAATTCATTTCTTGGGCTTGGGACCTCGGAATTCGATTCCAGGCATATGCCCAAGTCCCATATTTTCCCACGAACCCTCTGGGACCATCAAATCATGGATCCGGGTCCGTTTACCCAAAATGTTGACCGAAGTCAAGTCAAACTCATTTTAAATGCAAAATTCATCATTTTTCACATATTTTCACAAAATGGTTTCCGGCTACGCGCCCAGACTGCACACGCAAATCGAGGTGATGCTGAAAGAGTTTTTAAGGCCTCAGAACACAGAATTTATTTTTAAAACAAGTGACACATCCTCTATCTCTAAAACAACCATTCGTCCTCGAACGGACAGAAGAAGGAAGTACCCGAGTCAGGGAAAAGATGGGGATAACGGCTCCGCATATCGGACTCGGACTCCCAAGTCATTGTCGATCTAGAATAGCAACCAGCTCCTCCTCATAAGACAAGTCTTTTTCCAACTGGGCAGTGCTGAAATCTAACACGTTGGATGGATCACCGTGATATTTTCGAAGCATGGACACATGAAACACTGGATGCACGACTGATAAGCTCGGCGGCAACGCAAGTCTGTAAGACACCTCTTCCACTCGATCAAGAATCTCAAACGGGCCAATGAACCTAGGGCTAAGCTTGTCCTTCTTCCCAAATCTCATTACGCCCTTCATAGGCGACACTCGAAGCAATACCCGCTCACCGACCATGAATGCCAAATCACGAACCTTATGGTCGGCATAACTCTTTTGCCTGGACTGCAGTGTACGAAGCCTATCCTGAATAATCCTAACCTTGTCCAAGGCATCCTAAACCAGATTCGTACCCAACAACCGAGCCTCTCCCAACTCAAACCATCCAACTGGCGACCGGTACCGCCTACCATACAAAGCCTTATAAGGAGCCATCTGGATACTCGACTGGTAGCTGTTGTTGTAGGCAAACTCTACTAAAGGAAAAAACTGATCCCACGAGCCTCCAAAGTCAATTACACAAGCTCGGAGCATATCCTCCAAAATCAGAATGGTCCTCTCGGACTGCCCGTCCATCTGAGGATGAAACGCTGTACTCAACTCAACCCGTGTGCCCAACTCTCGGTGAACTGCTCTCCAGAAATGGGAGATAAAATACGTACCTCGATCTGAAATGATAGACTCGGGCACACCATGAAGACGAACAATCTCCCGGATATAGATCTCAGCTAACCTCTCGGAAGAATAGAAGACTGCCACAAGAATGAAATGTGCTGACTTGGTCAGCCTATCAACAATAACCCACATTGTCTCGAACTTCCTCTGAGTTCGTGGGAGCCCAACAACGAAATCCATAGTGATCCGCTCCCACTTCCACTTGGGAAGTTCAATCCTCTGAAACAAACCACCAGGCCTCTGATGCTCGTACTTAACCTGCTGACAATTCGAACACCGAGCCACATATGCCACGATGTCCTTCTTCATTCTTCTCCACCAATAATGCTGCCGTAAATCCTAATACATCTTCGTGGCGCCCAGATGAATAGAGTATCGGGAACTATGGGCCTCCTCTAAAATCAACTCTCGAAGCCCATCCACATTACCCATCCACATTAGGCACACAAACTCGACCCTGTAATCTCAAAACTCCATCATCTCCTAAGGTAACTTGCTTGGAACCTCTGTGCTGCACCGTGTCTCTAAGGACACACAAATGAGGATAATCATACTACCGATCTCAGATACGCTCCAATAAGGAAGAACGAGCGACTATGCAAGCTAACACACAGCTGGGCTCAAAAACATCCAACCTCACGAACTGATTGGCCAAAGCCTGAACATCCAAAGCAAGCGGTCTCTCACCAACCGGAATATAAGCAAGACTGCCCATACTGGCTAACTTCCTGCTCAAAGCATCGGACACCACATTGGCCTTTCCCGGATGATATAAGATGGTGATATCATAGTCTTTTAATAGCTCCAACCACCTTTTCTGCCTCAAATTTAGCTTCTTCTGCTTGAACAAATACTGCAGACTCTTGTGATTCGTGAATACCTCACATGCCACACCATACAGATAATGCCTCCAAATCTTCAACGCGTGAATAATGGCTGCAAACTCCAAATCATTAAGCGGATAGTTCTTCTCATAAATCTTCAACTGTCGTGATGCACAGGCAATGGCCTTGTCATCCTGCATCAACACCGCACCAACTCCAATGCGAAATGCATCACAATAAACTGTATAAGGCCCAGAACCTGTGGGCAAAACCAACACGAGTGCCGTAGTTAGAGTTGTCTTGAGCTTCTGAAAGCTCATCTCACACTCATCTGACCATCTAAACTAGGCACCCTTCTGGGTCAACCTAGTCATCGGGACTACGATAGATGAAAAACCCTCTACAAACCGACAATAGTAGCCTGCCAATCCCAAGAAACTCCAGATCTTTGTAGCTGATGTTGGTCTAGGCTAGTTCTTGACTGCCTCAATTTTCTTCGGATCAACCTGAATACCCTCTGCTGATACAATATGACCTAGGAATGTAACTAAACTCAACCAGAACTCACACTTCGAAAACTTGGCATTCAACTGACTATCCCTCAAAGTCTGAAGAACCACTCTAAGATGCTGCTCGTGCTCCTCCCGGCTACGGGAATAGATCAAAATATCATCAATGAAGACTATCACAAATGAATCCAAGTAAGGGCTGAACACTCTGTTCATCAAATCCATAAAAGCTGTTGGTGCATTTGTCAACCCAAATGACATAACCAAGAACTCATAATGCCTGTACCGAGTGCGGAAAGCTATCTTAGGGACATCAGATGCCCTAATCCTCAACTGATGGTAGCTAGATCTCAAGTCAATCTTCGAAAATTCCTTGGCACCCTGAAGCTGATCAAACAAATCATCAATCCTCGACAATAAATACTTATTCTTGAAAGTAACCTTGTTCAACTGTCGGTAATCAATACACATTCTCATCGATCCGTCCTTCTTCTTAACAAACAACACCCGCGTACCCCAAGGTGAAACACTAGGTCTAATGAAACCTTTTTCAAGCAAGTCTTGCAACTGCTCCTTCAACTCTTTCAACTCAGTTGGGGCCATACGATACAGCGGGATAGAAATAGGCTAAGTGCCCAGAGCCAAATCAATGCAAGAGTCAATATTCCTGTCGGGTGGCATACCCAGCAGGTCTGAAAGGAATACCTCAGGAAACTCATGAACAACGGGCACAGAATCAATAGAAGGAACCTCATCACTAGAATCACGAACATAGACCAAATAGGCCAAACACCCCTTCTCGGCCATACGCCGAGCCTTCATATATGAGATAACACTACGGGTAGAATGACCAGGAGTCCCTCTCCACTCTAAACAAGGTAAACCCAACAAGGCTAAGGTCACAGTCTTGGCATGATAGTCCAAAATAGCATGATAAGGTGATAACTAGTCCATCCCCAATATGACATCGAAATCAACCATGTCCAGAAGAAGCAGATCTACACGAGTCTCAATACCTCCAATCATAACTATACATAAACGATGGACTCGATCTACCATAATAGAATCACCCACCGATATAGACACATAAACAGGAGCACTCAAAGAATCACTAGGCATGACCAGATATGGTGCAAAATAAGACGACACATAGGAGTATGTAGATCCTGGATCAAATAAAACTGAAGCATCTCTACTATAAACCAGAACAGTACTTGTGATCACTACATCGAAAGCCTCATCCTCGGGCCTGGCTGGAAGAGCATAACATCGAGGCTGGGCCCCACCACCCTGAACTACATCTCTAGGACGGCCTGCTGCTGGCTGGCCTCCACCTCTAGCGGCTTGATCTCCACCTCTAATACCTCTACCTACACCTCTAGCACCTCTAGCTGGCTAGGTGGGCTGTGGAACACTCGGTGCCTGAGCCATGGCACGGGAACCCTGATGCTGAGAGCTGCTCGATGCTCGAGGGCAACACTTAGCAATGTGCCTCGTGTTGCCACAAGTAAAACAAGCCCTCGGCTGCTAGGCTGACAACCCTAGAAACTCTGAAGCGACAGTGCACTGATAGGAGCTGGTGGTGCACTGTAGGTCTGCTGATCAGAATACTGCATATGAGAACCACGGCCACATAAAGCACCGTGAGAAACCTGAAGTGCTTATTGAAAAGGCCTAGGAGGATGGGCTCTACCATACAAATCCCTGCCTCCAGATGAGGTACCACTGAATCTATCTGAATGACGAGGCCTCTTTCAGACCCCTGACCACCTCCCTACTGGTGCGCCCCATTTTTCTCGCAAAATCGGATTTAGGACATTTGGGAGGACAATTCATTCCCCTTTGGGAATTGGGTTTGAATTGGAGAGTCGCCACCTAATGATTAAAGTGCAGTAGGACACTAAAAAGGGTTTGTTTGGAGTAACCAAAGATTGGGTAAGGGCTTGAAATTATCCCAAGGGGAAGGTGTTAGGCACCCCTCAGGATCCACTAGTGTGGTTCCCGGCCAGACAATTATTGTGACTTTAAGCACAAACAACACGTAGGCAAATAAAATGTCAAGTAAGAGGGGGTTTTCACATAATGGTTAAAAATAAATAAAGTTGGGAAGAATTAAAAGAAGGCTGAGAGAAACAGTTTGAAATTTCAAAGAAATAAAGAAACGAAAAAAACAAAGGAAAGGGGGTCCTAGGTTTATAAATAATATGGATCACCCCATGCAATGTCCGGTAATCACTCCTCGATGAGGGGCTACACATGACATTATCGCGTGGTCATCATATCCATATCTACCCTTTCCTACCACGTTAAGGTATTAAACGCGAAATGGTCTCGTTTACTTATTGCATGCTATTACCCGCCCCAATCCTATCAGTCCTGGAGGTATTTGGGACTACTAATCCTAAAAAGGAAGGGGTATGAGGTTTTTACGATTTTAAAAGGATAAAATTCTAAGGCGAAAATCAAAACATATATATAGTAAGCATTGGGAAAGCACATAAACAAGTACAACTCAAATAGACCTCCTTAAACCAAAGAAAAACATATGATTTAGCATGTCTTGCACATACTGATTAGGGACTAATTAAAACTTAAAGAGTTAAAGTAGGTTGATTTATCACATATTTTTTGATAAGAAGTCCAAATTAAACCTGCATGTTGGTTGTAATTAATAAAGACTGGTACATTTAAAACTTTTACCCTAATGCTTGCCTAAGTGTTAGGCGAAACCTATAGGCATGATATCTACTGGTTTCAGAAACAAAGAGGTAAACTGATTACAGAAAAGTCGCCAGTTTTAACAGAATAAAACAAGTTCTACGATTGATAATGCATTACTACTGACAGATTAAACTTAAAACGAGTGAGGTGATTCAGATTTTAATTAGAACCCCTATAGGCATGCTTTCTAAGTGTTTGTTAACTTAAAACACTAGTATAGAGAAATGCAGAAACATGTTGTCTAGGTGTTGTATTTTATTACGAACGTGATATCTACTTACACTGACTATTAAGGCCTATAATTATGTTTGCCTAATGAGAGGGGAGTATGCAAGAATCAAAAAGGTCCTATAGGCATATTATCTACATGCATATGCATCCTATAGCCATGGTATCTATACAGAAATTCTTATAGACATGTTATCTAAAGAT